>NC_044553.1:78310942-78630053 GCF_007565055.1 Rhinopithecus roxellana | reverse complement strand
CATCCCTGGCACAGAAATGGTGATTCCTTTCTGCTGCCCAGAGTCAATCTGCTAAGATGGAAGTTTCCCCCTCCTGCTCTACCTCTAATTCCCTCATCCCACTCCTAGCCCCATCTTCTGTCCTGAAATCCCAGAACTATGAATAATCCTCAGAAAGCAGCAGTCTCCTGGCCATGCTATCCCTGTCCTACTGATGACTGTTCAGTAGCCTCCTACAGATCCTTGCCTGGCATTCAAGGCTTTGTGCCAGTCAGCTACAAACCTCCCTCCCCACAACCTTTTGCTGCTCACAGGCTGACCTGCCTCCTACACTCCCAGCCTCACGCAGGAGATCATCTCTAGCCGCCCCCTCTGCTTCCAGTGCCCCTAAACTGGCAGCACTGTCAGCTCCTCTAAGTCCTGCCACCTTCTCACATCCCACCCCTTCTGGGAAGCCTTTCCAAAAACCGCTGCTCTGCATCCCGCTGCATACATTTGAGTCAGTTATTGGGCACTAAGTGTTCACGTCTTCTCCCATAATCTCTTCTTCACTCTCTCCTGGATGGAGTTTCCAGGAGGGACCCAGCACAGGGCACAGTCAATCCATATACTTGCTTAAGACTTGGACACTCTCCCAAGGGGTGGGAGGGAGGCAATTAACGCCCTCCTGCAATGAAGCTAAGTCCAAAGCTGCTGTCAAACCTGCTGTATCACACTTCCTCCAGGAAACCTTCCGAAACTCCTGGCTGGCAGCAGGGAAGGAAGTGCTGCCTGTAAAGGAAATGCTGTTGGGGGTAAGGGGTGGGGACAGGGACAGGGAGGCAGAGGGATGGGGGAGGAAAGAAAAAGGAAGAGGGAGAAGAACGGGGGGATGCTCTAAACTAGAACAAGGAGCATCCTCAAGAGAGGTCACTACTTAGTCCTATTATTTCATCCCTAGAGAAAGGTGCTAGCAAAGAGATGCCCAGAGAGGGGAGGTGACTTGGGGAACTTGCTTGGAGGTGGCCACTCAGGAAAATATTAAAAACAGCCACAAAGCCCAAGGTCTCTCTCTGGAACTCCCCTCCTGGGACCCCACTAACTGTCCAAGGGGTTTGCTAAAGCTAAGACCCTCTTTTAGGGGTCCATTCACCAGAGACAGCCCCCTCTGAGCTCTGGAGACTTTGCCCTAGGGCTCACCAAGCCCAGAAGAAACCTAAGTTAGCAAGACCTGTGTAGCCCCAAACAAAATCTCTCTGCCAATCATGCCCCTGCAAGAACCATTTACCTCTTTCAGAGCCCTGCTCCGTGAGGCAGAACATGTAGGGTACAGGTTGCAAATTTCTCCAGACTCCACCACCCCACGGGCAGTCACATGGCTGAGCTCCCAGGTTCAGCCCCCAACAGCTGTGCTCGTCTTCATCCCTGTGCCTTTGCCCATACATTCTCCTGGAATGCCCTCTCTTGCCTCTCCTCCCACCCAAATCCCATCACCTCTGGAAGTCTCCTATTCGCTGGCTGTCGCCTCCCTTTCTGTGTCCCTGGGAAAGTCTGCCAGGCCCTCACTGATCTCCCCATCGGGAAGCTGGGACATTACCGATTTAAGCCGCCTGTGACAGTGAATGCTCAGTCCCAGTCTCTACTTGGTTTCCCCAACCCCCCAGACCAGGAGCTCCCGCAGGCGGGGGAAAGGGATCGGTTCCCAAACACCTCACCTCCATCCTCATGACCGACTCCAGCCAGTGCTGAAATGAGCCAAATTCCGGCGCCCCCAACTCACCACCCAAAGCCCTGATGGAGCCTGCCTGGTGGCCTGGGCCAGCGCTCCCGTCCCCCAGCAACCCTGGGGCGGCTGAGGTCCACCATCCAAAGGTCGGCCGCCCCAGGGAGGTGAGGGAAGTCAACCTGGGTCCACCTGCAGGCGCTGGTTGGAAGGAAAGACCCGAAGGAGTCCACGGGCACCCCCTTCCAGTCGCCCACATCCCCGGCCGCGCGCGCCATCCCCAGAAGGCCGGTTTCCAGGGAACGCCAGGTGGGGCTGGGGGGGATGGAGGGCCCAAAGCTCAGGCTCCAGATCCAGGGTCTGACGTCACCCAAAGGCCCAGTTCCCTCTGCGGGAGTCACAGATGGGAATGGGGGTGCTTGGGGGATTTGGGGGACCTGGGTGCGCCCTGAGCGCTCTCCCCCAGCCCCAAACAGTAAAGGTCACCTCCACCCCCACCTCTTCAACAGTTCGGCCTGCTCCCTGAATCCAAAGGTGAAGTGTAGAGGGTACAAAGCTGCAGCCAGCGACCCCCACCCCTCTCGCCCCGCGCCCAGCTTCCCTGCAAAGCTCTCCTCCCAGCCTTCATGCCCAGACTCACCTGCCGCGGCCGTTCGGCTGCCGAAAGGCCGCCGCGCTGCGCTGAGCTGCGCTGCACCCGAGCGATGCGGCGCGGAGCCGGCGGCAAGCCGCTCCCGGGCTGGAGGCGGGGAGCGCGCGCCCGCGCGCCCGGGGCCGTCTCTGCGCGCGCCCGCGCCGCCGCTGCCTGCAGCAGTCACTCTCGCGAGACTTCCGCTCTCCTCCCAAGGCCGCTCCTCCTGAGCTCGCGAGAAGGACGAAACGGCCTCACCAGCACCTTCCAGGAGCTGTCCGAGGTGCTAGTTCCCGGGCCCCGGCCGGATCAGGTGGTTGACGGACACCTCAGGGACAAGAGCATGGCGAGTAGGCAGAAGGAAGAGACCCAGATATGGGAGCCTGGCACTAGCAGCCAGAGCCTCAGCTTCCATATCTGTAAACTGGGGAGAATAACCTCCCATGCCGATGCCAGGAGCCTCTGAGACGTGCCAGAAAGGAGTGAGAAAGAGCTGAGAGCAGGAGAGTGTGGTGACTGCGGAAGGTCCTTCAGATCTACAAGCGCAGGGGGAAAGAGAGAACAGAGGACGGAAGATCGGAGATGATATTCAGAGAGGCAAGAACACAGATCCACGGGAAGACAGACATAGGAGGACGAGAAAGAAGAGTTGCAAACAGAGACAGAGACACACGGAGAGAGAGATTGAGATGAGAGATCAAGGCCTGGAGAGAAAAAAGACATGGAAAGATAAGATAGGTAAGGGAGCATAATGAAGCAAGAAAGAGGCAAGAAATAGGGACAAATTACGCAAAGGAGCAGGGAGAGAAAGAGAGAGAGAGAGAGACAGAGAGAGAGAGAGAGGCTTAGAAAGAGAGAGACTCAGAAAAAGGAATGAAAGAGACGGCGATGTGCAGAGATGAACACCAAGAGAGTAGAGGCCAGGGTAAATGTTTAAAAACCCAGAGCTTTGGAGGGTTGAGAGAGACCCACTTGGAGAGATGGGCTGGGAGTGAAGACAAGCTTTTATTGTGATTGGTGTTTACATAGTAAACCTCCATGGGATCTCTACAGCCAGGGCCACTCTGTCCTGCCAGCCAATTGCTCCTTCCCCCCCACCATACCCCCCTTCCACCCCCCACCCACACCATCCTAGGCCTGGAAGAGGGCCTCAGTGGGTGGGAGACACTGCAGGGATTCTTTGCCTAGAATAAGGGCCCATTGTCTGGCTCCAGCCTGCCAGGATTGGTGCCTCACTCCCACAGCTGGCATGAAAAGGGGGTGAGAGTGGAAAAAGGCAGACAAGAACTAGTGTGGCAGAGGGGAAAAGAAGGGAGAGAGCCTCGGTGCCTGGGAAGGGCTGAGCAGGAAGCATAATCTCGCCACCAGACCAACCAGGAAGGAAGGGTCCTGGGCGAATCACTTGAGGTCAGGAGTTCGAGACCCACCTGGCCAGCATGGTGAAACTTCATCTCTACTAAAAATACAGAAATAGCCAGGCATGGTGGCATGCATCTGTAATCCCAGCTACTCAGGAGGCTGAGGCATGAAAATTGCTTGAACCCAGGAGGTGGAGGTTGCAGTGAGCCGAGATCATGCCACTGCACTCCAGCCTAGGCAACAGACCAAGACCTCCTCTCAAAAAATTAAATAAATAAATAAAGTATTTAAAGGTGCTAGCTCAAACTGTGTGGCAGGCACTGGAGACATGTCTTTGTTGTCGTGGAGGGCAGGAGTGAGAGAGCCTGTGCCAAACCATGCAGTAACACATTTCAAGCTTCTTTGCAGATGTGGAGAATGTCACATCTGCTCATATGCCATTACTCAAAGCAAGTCACATGGGTAAGCCCAAAACTAATTCATGGGGGCCAAGGAGGTATGCTACCCATACAGGATGCCAGATAAGTCACATGGCAAATGGTGAGGACATTTAATCCCATTGCAGAGGAAGCAAGTAACTGGGAGCAGGAACCCAGTCAATCAATGTCCCACAGGGCCAGCTCCAGGCTGCTTATCTTTCCCTGCCTAGCTATACCTGAATGAGGCATGTCCATCCAAGAGTCTCTGGGAGAATACTTATGTTACAGGCCAGTAAACAAATGAAAAGAATAGAAGTATTTACTGAACTGTTAATGTCTGAGGGAGATGCTAAACTGCATGGCCATCCTAAGAAATAAGTGCTATTATCCCTATTCTATAGATGAGACAAGTGAAAATCAGAGAGGTAAGTGATCTGCCCAAGGAAATTAACAGATAGATCTAAGAAATAAAAGAACCACTATCTTTAGGCTGGATTTCCCCAGAGGCAGACACTGAGATAAGGACGTTCATACAAATAATCCATTTGAGAGATGATTTCATGGAGCACTAGTAGGAGGGGGGGTGTGAAACAAAGAAGTGAAGAAAAGCGGCTGGGCGCGGTGGCACACCTGTAATACCAACACTTTGGGAGGCCCGAGGTGGGGGGATCACGAGGTCAGGAGATCAAGACCATCCTGGCTAACATGGTGAAACCCCGTCTCTACTAAAACTACAAAAAAATTAGCCGGGTGTTGTGGCAGGCACCTGTAGTCCCAGCTGCCCGGGAGACCGAGGTAGGAGAATGGCGTGAAGCCAGGAGGCGGAGCTTGCAGTGCACCGAGATCACGCCACTGCACTCCAGCCTGGGCGACAGAGAGATTCCGTCTCAAAAAAAAAAAAAAAAAAGAAATGAGGAAAAGCAGTATAGGGTGCAATAATTAGCAGGTCACCACTGTAGACAAATGGGGTTTGATTGTATTGGGCATCTCTGGGAGAGTGAAGAAGACAACGTACTCATCCCACTGAAGGAGTGATGACACTAACGGTTTCTTCATTACATGAGAGCTGTTCCTGGCACCTCCAGCCTGCCAGTGTGCCTTTTGAGCAGAGAGCACCCTCAGGCAGAAAATCCCAGGGGCTTGCAGTAAAAAGCACATCAGGAATGGCTAAGGGGGTATGAGAAGGGCACTATGTCATGACACCTACTACAGCCAGGACCTAAACCCATCAGCCTGGCTCCTGAGCAACGTTATGTCACCTCCATGATAATCTTGTTAATCACGTTATTATCCATGCTGTTAGTCCTGTGGAAGTTTACCATATGGAGTCTTCTTTCTTAAGAAAGAGCCTCCCCTGGCTGGGCGCACTTTGGGAGGCTGAGGCAGGTGGATCACCTGAGGTCAGGAGTTCAAGACCAGCCTGGCCAACATGGTGAAATCCCATCTCTACTAATGATACAAAAATTAGCCAGGCGTGATGGCAGGTGCCTGTAATCCCAGCTACTTGGGAGACTGAAGCTGGGAAATCGCTTGAACCCGGGAAACGGAGGTTGCAGTGAACAGAGATTGCGCCATTGCACTCCAGCCTGGGGGACAAGAGTGAGACTTTGTCTCAAAAAAAAAAAAAAGTTTTTTAAATTAGCTGGACATGGTGGCACGCTCCTATCTATAGTCTTGGTTACTTGGGAGGCTGAGGTGGAAGGACCACATTAGGCCTGAGATGTTGAGGCTACAGTAAGTCATGTTCTTACACCACTGCACTCCAGCCTGGGCGACAGAATGAGACCCTGTCTCAAAAAAAAAAAAAAAAAAAAGGGAAAAAAGAAAAGAAAAGAAAAAGAAAGAAGGGAAAGAAACTCCTGCTTCCCCCAGTCTCCCCCCTCATGCTCCTGGTCTTGCGAGATGCCACCTCCCTGACACTTAGCATGTATTCCTGATTGCACAGCACAAGCACACAGGGACACACATTCTTGCTACAGAGCCACAGAAATGTCAGATCAGCTCATCCAGCAGTGAGCAACCCTGAGGCTCAGAGAGCTCACCCTAGACCTTCCTGAACAGTGCTTCTCCTCCTTACACTGCTCCACACCTCCCTGTCCCTGTGTTTGTCCCTTCTCGCCCAAACAGAATGGAAGCTCCCCAAGACAATCCACAGATTGCAAGAAGATATTTGCAAATCATATATATGAAAAGAGACTTGCACCCAGAATATATGAAGAATTCTTACAACTCAATAATAAAAAGCCAAATAACCCACTTAAAAATGTACAAAAGATCTGAAAAGAAATTTCTCCAAAGAAGATTTACAAATAGCCAATAAGCACGTGAAAACATGTTCAACATTATTAGTCATCAGTGGAATGCAAATCAAAACCACAATGTGATACCGCTCTATATCTACTAGGATTACCATAATTTAAAAGATACATAATAATAAATATTGGCAGGGATGTAGGGAAATCAGAACTTTCATACACTGCTGGTAGTAAGATAGTGCAGCCACTTGGGAAAACAGTTTGGCAGTTCCTAAAAAATTTAAACTTTTTTTTTTTTTTTTTTTGAGACGGAGTCTCACTCTGTCGCCCAAACTGGAGTGCAGTGGCGCGGCGCAATCTCGGCTCACTGCAACCTCCGCCTCCCGAGTTCACGTCATTCTCCTGCCTCAGCCTCCAGAGTAGCTGGGACTACAGGCGCCAGTCACCACGCCCAGCTAATTTTTTGTATTTTTAGTAGAGACAGGGTTTCACTGTGTTAGCCAGGATGGTCTCGATCTTTTGACCTCGTGATCCGCCCCCCTCGGCCTCCCAAAGTGCTGGGATTACAGGCGTGAGCCACCACACCCAGCCAAAATTTAAACATTTTTAAAAGAGCTATCATTTGACCCTGCAATTCTACTCCTAGGTATATACCCAAGAGAATTGAAAACATATTCACAAAATGGCCAAGAATATTTATTGCGTTGTATTCATAGTAGCTAAAACCTGGAAACAACCATCAACAAGAGAATGGATAGACAAATCATTGCATATTCATACAATGGAATATGACTTAACAATTAAAATGAATAAACTGGGCCGGCCTCTGTGGCTCAGGCCTGTAATCCCAGCACTTTGGGAGGCCGAGGTGGGCAGATCACGAAGGTCAGGAGATCGGGTGAAACCCCGTCTCTACTAAAAATACAAAAAATTAGCCGGGCGTGGTAGCGGGCGCCTGCAGTCCCAGCTACTCAGGAGGCTGAGTCAGGAGAATGGTGTGAACCAGGGAGGCGGAGCTTGCAGTGAACGGAGATCGCTCCAGCCTGGGTGACAGAGTGAGGCACTGTTCCAAAAAAAAAAAAAAAGAAAGAAAGAAAGAAAAGAAAAAGAAAATGCAAAAATTAGCCAGGTGTGGTGACATGCACCTGTACTCCCAGCTACTTGGGAGACTCAGACAGGAGGACCACTTGAACCTGGGAGGCAGAGGTTGCAGTGAGCTGAGATCACGCCCCTGCATTCCAGCCTGGGTGACAAAGCGAGATTCTGTCTAAAAAATAATAATAATAAAATCTAGATCTTGTTTAGGGTGATAATTACAAGTGTATAAAATTATCAGAACTCGGCCGGGCATGGTGGCTCACACCTGTAATCCCAGCACTTTGGGAGGCCCAGGCAGGTGGATCACCTGAGGGCAGGAGTTTCAGACCAGCTTGACTGACATGGTGAAACCCTATCTCTACTAAAAATACAAAAATTAGCTGGCTGTGGTGGCAGGCACCTGCAATCCCAGCTACTTGGGAGACTGAGGCAAGAGAATTGTTCGAACCCAGGAGGCGGAGGTTGTGGTGAGCCAAGATCGTGCCATTGCACTCCAGCCTAGGCGACAGAGCAAGACTCCGTCTCAAAAAAAAAATCAGAACTCATCAAACTGGAAAGTTAAGATAGATGTAATTTATTATATGTAAACTAAAATTCAGTTAAAGTACTGTCATTTTCAAAAGTCAGGGAGAGGTCAAGCGATGTGGCTCATGCCTGAAACCCCAGCACTTTGGGAGGTTGAGGCAAGCAGATCACTTGAGCCCAAGAATTCAAGACCAGCCTGGGCAACATGGTGAAACCCCATCTCTACAAAATATATATATATATATCATTCTGGCATGGTGGCACATGCCAGTAGTCCCAGCTACTGAGAAGCTGAGGTCGGAGGATCACTCGAGCCCTAGCAGTCAAGGCTGCCGTGAGCTGTGATGATGCCACTGCACTGCACTTCAGCCTGGATGACAGAGTGAGACCCTGTCTCAAAAAATACATGTATATATATATAGGGATCCCTGGGGCAGCCTGAGTCTAGGGAATAAAGACCCCACCTTCTACCCCTTGCAATATATCTAAAAAGAGACTTGCATTTAGAATATATGAAGAATTCTTACAACTCAATAATGAAAAGACAAATAATCCACTTAAAAATGCACAAAGGATCTGAATAGAAATTTCTCCAAAGATTTACAGCCACCCTTCACTGCTTCCCTTCCAACAGCAGGGCCTCCAATAGACCACTTGGGGGCACCCACACCCACAGAGCTAGTTCTCCACCAGCTAGGTGGCTCTGTCCACAACTGGAAGTGCTGGGGGCTAGGCAGCCTGCTGGCCTGCACACAAGTCAATTTCATTGCCACCTCTTGCACCTTAGCCAGGAGTTCTTAACATGGAATTCAGAACACTGCCCACTTCTCACTGGTTGAGTTAAAGCAGAAGTAGTGAGCTGGGCTCAGTGGCTCACACTTGTAATCCCAGGACTTTGGGAGGCCTAGGCGGGCAGATCACTTGAGCCCAGGAGTTTGAGACCAGCCTGGGCAACAGGGCAAAACCCCATCTCTACTAAAAATACAAAAATTAGCTGGGTGTGGTGGTGCATACCTGTAGTCCCAGCTACTCGGGAGGCTGAAGGGAGAGGATCACTTGAGCCGGGGAGGTCAATGGTGCAGTGAGCCATGATCATGCCACCGTACTCAAGCCTGGGCAACAGAGTAAGACCCTGTCTCAAAAACAAAACAAAACAAAACAAAACAAAACCACAGGAACAGTGCGGCCAGGAATGCCCATCCAAATCTGCTCCAATTAACTGCTCAGAAAGAAAAAACACCCTCCACAAGTCCCAGCTTGGGCCTGGCCCTGGTGAGCACTAACCCCAGGCACTGGCCAAACCCCTGGATACCAAATCCATAGGACACATTCCAGTCCTAGCCCACCTGACCACTTGGATACAATGCAAAGCCAGTATTGCTTCTATTTCTGCTGTTTCTCTTCCTTCTGACATCCTCTGCCCTGGCGACCTTGCCCCTTCCCAAGTCCTCAGCTACCTCCATGGTACTGAGTGTTCCCAAAGCCCTGTCTCTGGTCTGGATTCTCTTCTGCACTCCAGCCCCATCCCAAACCAGAGCCCTAGGTCTTTTCCCTATAACTGTCCCTCCTCCTGTGGCCTTGCCCCCAAAGATGGCCCTATCATCAGTAATAAGACATGGGTATATCACATACTTCCTGATAGGATTCACTGATCTGTGTGATATTTGTGCATAAAATGCGTAACCTCAATCTTTTTTTTTTTTTTTTTTTTTTTTGACAGAGTCTTGCTTTGTCATCAGACTGGACTGCAGTGGCATAATCTCAGCTCACTGCAACCTCCGCCTCCCAGGTTCAAGTGATTCTTCTGCCTCAGCCTCCCAAGTAGCTGGGATTACAGGAGCCCCCACCACCATGCCTGGCTAGTTTTTGTATTTTTAGTAGAGACAGGGTTTCACCACGTTGGCCAAGTTGGTCTCGAACTCCTGACCTCAAGTGATCCGCCCACCTCAGCCTCCCACAGTGTTGGGATTAAAGGCGTGAGCCACCATGCCCGCCCAACTTCAGTCTAATCATGAGAAAACATCAGACAAACTCCAGTGGAGGGACATTCTACAAAATAACGGATCAATGCTCTTCAAAAACAACTGCATCAGCCCTCAATCACCTATGCCAGATTCCTGGAAGTTGAGTCCTTTCAATTCTGCTTCCCCATATCTTTGGAATCAATTTTCCTTTTTTCCCTCTCCACATCCACTACCCTATTTCATCATCTCTCACCTATGTTACTGCAGTATCTTCCCAAAGGTATCACATCCTCCAGTCCTTCCCTACCTGACACCCACTGAAGCCATTCTCCTACAAGCAGCTGCGGGGATCTTAATCATGTCACTCCCTACTCAGGCCCCTCCTAAGGCTCCCCACAGCTCCTGAAGACACACACCCTCTCCCTGGCTTAGCTCTTGGCCTCAGCCACGGCCACTTTTCCAGCCTCGTCTTTTGCACACTCTCCCCGACATGCACTCCAGCCACCCAAAACTGCCTGCAGATCTATGTAATCAGATTCTCTTTCACCTCCTTGCTTTTGCTCACGCGGTTCCTTCTGCCTAGAACACCCTCTCTTCCCATCATCTGACTCCCATCTTTGTCTCTTTGTCCAGAAATGTTTACTCTTCTTAGGTCTAGGGTTCAGAAAAACCCTTTCCAGTACAGGCTGCTCTTTCTCCACTCTCCAGGTGCTCCAGGAGGAGCACCCCATGGCCACTCTCCTCAGGCACATCATAACCTGTTGTGGGGTTTTTTGGTTTTGGTTTTTGTTTTTGTTTTTGTTTTTGAGATGGAACCTCACTCTGTTGCCCAGACTGGAGTGCAGTGATGCGATCTTGGCTCACTGTAGCTTCTGCCTCCTGGGTTCAAGTGAATCTCATGCCTCAGCCTCCCGAGTAGATGGAATTACAGGCATGCACTACCACACCTGGCTAATTTTTGTGTTAATAGTAGAGACAGGGTTTTGCCATGTTGACCAGGCTTGTCTTTGACTCCTGACCTTAGGTGATCCACCTGCCTCAGTTCCCAAAGTGCTGGGATTATAGGCATGAGGCATTGCACCTGGCCTGCCTCCCATTGTTTCTGACAACAGCTGGGCCTTTGTTCATGTTTTTCCTTTGGCTGGCTGATTCCTACTCATCCTTTGAGTGCCTACATAAATCTCACTTGCTTTGAACACCTCCCTACCTCTACTTGGTCTCAGTTCCTTTCCTCCCTGCCACCCAGTGCTGTATTGTTACCTCAGTTCCTGACTCCCCATGAGACTGTGAGCTCAGACGCAGGAGGGAGGGTCAGCCCCACCATGAATGGTATTGCTCACCATCATCACCCCAATGCCAGTCTCAGGGAAAGGAGTCCTTGGCTGAGTGATGTGTTCGTAAATGTTTAACAACCAGCTCTTCAGGGAAAAATGTGTGTGTGTGTGTGTACTTACATATATATGTGTGTGTGCATAAATATATAATGTGCAAATATATTTACTATAAATTTTACTGTACAAAGGATGCTTAACACAGAACTTACACATAATACGAAATGCCCTTTATTGTAAATTCCCTGTAACCAATTGATTCTCACAGAATGCTGTTGTTTTTTGCGGAACTCAAGATTGTAGTTGATGAATGACTATAGGTATTTCACAAAACTATAACTCAGTGGGCCAGCTGCGGTGGCTCATGAGTATCTTCCCAAAGGCATCACGTCCTCCAGTCTTTCCCAGCACTATGGGAGGCCGAGGCAGACGGATCATGAGTTTAGTAGTTCTCTACTAAAAATAAAAAAAAAAAAAATTAGCCGGGCGTGGTGGTGCACACCTGTAGTCCCAGCTACTCAGGAAGCTGAGGCAGGAGAATCATTTGAACCCAGGAGGCGGAGGTTTCAGTGAGCTGAGATTGTGCCACTGAACTCCAACCTGGGCGACAGAGCGAGACTCTGTCTCAAAAAAAAAAAAAACTCTGTAACTCAAGCTCTGTATCTGCAGTGTTGGCTAATTTCCACGGTGTATATATTTCCACCGCAGCTGATTTTGAGTTAATAACATGATGCCACTGAATGCAGAGTTGGGCAGAGATGCACCACAGCACACCATTATATAGTATTTCCACCATACAGATGCGAGAAGCAGAAATAACTCCAAGAGCATGAATAGTAGTAAGATGTAAGAAAGTTATTAGAAAGTAATGAGCTTTGAATATTCATTACCTTTGTTTTAATATGCTTTACTTAATTGTAAGTTTATGTACTTTTTTTTGAGACAGGATCTCACTTTGTTACCCAAGCTGGAGAGCAGTGACGTGATCTCAGTTCACTGCAACCTCTGCCTCCCAGGCTAAAGTGATCCTCCCACCTCAACCTCCTGAGTAGCTGGGATTACAGCGCCCACCACCACATTTGGCTAATTTTGTTTTGTTTTGTTTTTGTTGTTGTTGTGGTAAAGGCGGGGTTTCACCGTGTTGCCCAGGCTGGTCTCAAACTCGTAGGCTCAAGCGATCTGCTTGCTTTCACCTCTCAAAGTGCCAGAATTACAGGCATGAACCACTGCACCCGGCCTTTACAATTACTTTTTAATAATGGCAATGTGTAACAATCAGCCCACAAAATTGAAAATTTAACAATTGGTTTTCCTGAGCCAATATGAGCTTACTTCAGCACACTACTGCTTGGATACCTGCCCCCAATTTTCTCTCCAAGCCCAATCTTGCTGCCATTCTAGGAGACTTCTGAGTTCACAGGATGACTCAACCAATACCCGGGGTTTGTGATTCCTCCTCAACTCCGGTGACCTCTGTCTCTCCTTCAGTCACTCACCTACTCCCCTGGCCTCACCAGAGGTTTTGTCATCACCAAAAACTTTCACCCACTGAATCACACTTTCCTCTCTTGCTTCTGGACTACAGCCTCCTCTTATTCCTGCCCTCTCAATACCCCCATGCACGTACTTCCACCTTGAAGAACACTGCTCCCCGACCCCTCACTTAGTCTCTGTTTATTGTTGACATCCTCCTGATGCTTGGAACGTCCCTCCTCCCTGCTTTTCTTCTACTGGACCGACACTCGAGCCTTTCACCCAGGTATATAGTAATTACACAATAAAGCAATTCACACTTATTATTATTTCAGTGGAAGCTTTTTTATTTGATGCAATTGCGACCAGAAGTTGGTCAATTAAACAAAAAAACAGTAAGCTTAAAAGGATCATTAAAAATGATATGTGAGTCCGAGGTGGGCGGATCACGAGGTCAGGAGATCCAGACCATCCTGGCTAACACAGTGAAACTCTGTCTCTACTAAAAATACAAAAAATCAGCTGGGCATGGTGGCAGGCGCCTGTAATCCCAGGTACTCGGGAGGCTGAAGCAGGAGAATGGCGTGAACCCGGAAGGCGCAGCTTGCAGTGAGCAGAGATCGTGCCACTCACTCCAGCCTGGGCAACAGAGTGAGACTCCGTCTCAAAAAAAAAAAAAAAAAAAAAAAGGGTGGGCTAGTCCGAGTGCAGTGGTGTTTACCATTGATTACAACTAGTTACATATTTCTTTGTTTCCTTCTCCACTCCCACTGCCTCGCTTGACCGGCCTAAAAAAAAAAGTGATTCATATTTGTATATTTCGCTTTAACATAAAACATTTAAATATACACTAACTTACCAATCTTTTGATGTAATGTCAAGGCTTTTTCTTTGAGTATGGAATTCTTTGAGCTGATGGGAATTCCTTTTTTTTTTTTTTTTTTTTTGAGAGGGTCTCCCTCTGTTGCCCAGGCTGGAGCTGCAGGATTGTGGCTCACTGGAGCCTGGAACTCCCAGGCTCAAGCAATCCTCTTGAGAGATGACAACATGCTAGCAGCCCCGGCTCTGGGCGCCTCCTCCGCCTGGGCGTCCACTCTGGCGGCGCTTGAGGAGCCTTTCAGCACGCCAAGGCACTGTGGGAGCCCCTCTTTGGGCTGGCCGAGGCCGGAGCCGGCTCCCTCCGCTGGCGGGGAGGTGTGGAGGGAGAGACGCAGGCAGGAAGCGGCGCTGCGCGCGGCGCTCTCGGGCCAGCGCGAGTTCCGGGTGGGCGTGGGCTCCGCGGGCCCCCGCACTCGGAGCCGTAGGCCGGCGGACCGGGGCAGTGAGGGGCTTAGCACTTGGGGCAGCAGCTGCGAAGGGTGCGCCAGGTCCCCCAGCAGTGCTGGCCCACCGGCACCACGCTCGAATTCTCGCCAGGCCTCAGCTGCCTCCCCGCGGGGCAGGACTCGAGCTTCTCCCCATCCCCACCCCCACCCCCCCACTCCCGGCCGCCCGCCCTGAGCCTCCCCGACGAGCGCCGCCCCCTGCTCCTTGGCGCCCAGTCCCATTGACCGCCCAGGGGCTTAGGAGTGTGGGCGCACTGCAGGTGGAGCTGGCGGGCAGCTCCACCGGCAGCCCCAGTGGGGGATCCACTAGATGAAACCAGCTGGGCTGCTGAGTCTAGCAGGGACTTGGAGAGCCTTTATGTCTAGCTAAGGGATTGTAAATACACCAATCAGTACTCTGTGTCTAGGGCAAGGTTTGTAAATACACCAATCAGTACTCTGTGCCTAGCTCAGGGTTTGTAAATATACCAATCAGTACTCTGTATCTAGTTAACCTAGTGGGGACTTGGAGAACTTTTCTGTCCAGGACTGTGTCTAGCTAAAGGATTGTAAACGCAGCAACCAGCACTCTGTGTCTAGCTCAGGGATTGTAAATGCACCAATCAGCACTCTGTCAAAATGGACCAATCAGTTCTCTGTAAAATGGACCAATCAGCAGGATGTGAGTGGGGTCAGATAAGAGAATAAAAGCAGGTTGCCCCAGCAAGCAGTAGTAATGTGCTTGGGTCTCTTTCCACCCTAGGGAAGCTTTCTACTTTTGCTCTTTGCAATAAATCTTACTGCTGCTCACTCTTTGGGTTCATGCTGCCTTTATGAGCTGTAACACTCACTGCAAAGATCTGCAGCTTCACTCCGTGAGGCTAGAAAGACCACTGAACCCAGAAGAAACTCTAAACACATTTGAACATCTGAAGGAACAGACTGCAGACACACCATCTTTAAGAACTGTAACACCATGAGGGTCCATGGCTTCATTCTTGAAGTCAGCAAGACCAAGAACCCACCAATTCTGGACACATTCCCATCTCAGCACCCTCAGTAGCTGAGCCTAGAGGTGCCGCCACCATGCCTGACCAAGTTTTTATTTTTTGTAGAGATGGGGTCTCACCCCAGGGTGTTGAACTACTGGGCTCAAGCAATTCTACTGCCTAGGCCTCACAAAGTGCTGAAATTACAGACATGAGCCACTGCGCCTTTTTTTTTTTTTTTTTTTTTTTTTTCTGAGATGGAGTGTCGCTCCTGTTGCCCAGGCTGGGGTGCAATGGCACAGTCTCAGCTCACTGCAATCTCCACCTCCCGGGTTCAAGCGATTCTCCTGCTTCAAACTCCTGAGTAGCTGGAATTACAGGCATATGACACTATGCCCGGGTAATTTTGTATTTTTAGTAGCGACAGGGTTTCTCCATGTTGATCAGGCTGGTTTTGAACTCCTGACCTCAGGTGATCCACACACCTTGGTCTCCCAAAGTGCTGGGATTACAAGTGTGAGCCACCACACCCGGCCCTTTTTTTTTCCCCCTTGAGATGGGGTCTCGTTCTGTCACCCAAGCTGAAGTACAGTTGTGCGATCATAACTCACTGCAGCGTCAAACTCCTAGGTTCAAGTAATCCCCCTGCCTCAGCTTCCTGGCATATTTCTTTTCTTGCATAACAATACCCATGACAAATTGTCTAGATTTTCACATCCTGTAAAGTGTCTTAAGTGCTTTACGATTCTTTTTTTTTTTTTTTTTTTGAGACGGAGTCTCGCTCTGCCGCCCAGGCTGGCCGGATCTCAGCTCACTGCAAGCTCCGCCTCCCGGGTTTACGCCATTCTCCTGCCTCAGCCTCCCGAGTAGCTGGGACTACAGGCGCCCACCACCTCGCCCGGCTAGTTTTTTGTATTTTTTAGTAGAGACGGGGTTTCATCATGTTAGCCAGGATGGTCTCGATCTCCTGACCTCGTGATCCGCCCGTCTGGGCCTCCCAAAGTGCTGGGATTACAGGCTTGAGCCACCGCGCCCGGCGCTTTACGATTCTTGCAAAGCAAGATTGAGAATGAGCTTGAAGAACACCATTTCCCAGTCCTCAAATGGTCTTTTTATCAGCTTCCTCCTGATCCCTGTAACATCCCTCCACCCTGCCTTCCTTTTCCTTCTACTGGATCTAGGCTCAAGATCCAGTGTGAGTGCAGCGTCCGGTTTCTATAGCGTTTCCCCAACCTTTTCCAGTAGTCTCTCCAAACCAAACAGCTACTTTGTAAGTTTTTGTTTTATTTTATTTTATTTTATTTTCTGAGATGGAGTCTTGCTCTGTTGCCGAGGCTGGAGTGCAGTGGTGTGCTCTCAGCTCAGTGCACACTCCACCTCCTGAGTTCAAGCGATTCTTCTGCCTCAGCCTCCTGAGTAGATGGGATTACAGGCACATGCCACCACACCCAGCTAATTTTTGTTTTTTGTTTGTTTGTTTGAGACGGAGTCTCACTCTGTCGCCCAGGCTGGAGTACAGTGGCGCGATCTCTGCTCACTGCACGCTCCACCTCCCAGCTTCACGCCATTCTCCTGCCTCAGCCTCCCGAGTTGCTGGGACTACAGGTGCCCACCACAATGCCTGGTTAATTTTTTGTATTTTTAGTAGAGATGGGGTTTCACCGTGTTAGCCAGGATGGTCTCGATCTCCTGACCTCGTGATCTGCCCACCTTGGCCTCCCAAAGTGCTGGGATTACAGGTGTGAGCCACACCCGGCCTGTTTTTGTTTTTTGAGATAGAGTCTTGCTCTGTTGTCCAGGCTGGAGTACAGTGGTGCAATCTCGGCTCACTGCAAGCTCAGCTTCCTGGGTTCACACCATTCTCTCCTGCCTCAGCCTCCTGAGTTGCTGGGACTACAGGTGTCCGCCACCACGCCTGGCTAATTTTTGTGTTTTCAGTAGAGATGGGGTTTCACCATGTTGGCCAGGCTGGTCTTGAACTCCTGACCTCAAGTAATTTACCCACCTCAGCCTCCCAAAGTGCTGGGATTAAAGGCATGAACCACTGTGCCCAGCCATGTTGTAATTTTTAATTATTTTTTACAATACATACTGATATTTATTTTTTTATTTTATTTATTTATTTATTTATTTATTTATTTATTTACTTACTTATTTTGAGACGGGTCTCCCTCTGTTGTCCAGGCTGAAGTGCAGTGGTGTGATTACACCTCATTGCAGCCTTGACCTCCTGGGCCCAAGCGATCCTCCAACCTCAGCCTCCTAAGTAGTTGGGACTACAGGCATGTACTACCATACCCAGCTAGTTTTTTGTTTGTTTTTGGAGAGTCTCACTATGTTGCCCAGACTGGTCCCGAAGTCCTCAAGCGATACCCCTGCCTCGGCTTCCCAAAGTGCTGGGATTACACACATGAGCCATGGTACCCAGCCCAATATTTTAATCGTGGTAAAATATGTATATGTTTTACTTACAATCTTTATTTTTATCTATTTATCTATTTGTTTATTTATTTATTGAGATGGAGTCTGACTCTGTCCCTATGCCAGAATGCAATGGTGCTATCTAGGCTCACTGCAACCCCTGCCTCCTGGGTTCAAGCGATTCTCCTGCCTCAGCCTCTCGAGTAGCTGGGACTACATGCTCGCTCCACCACGCCCAGCAAATCTTTGTATTTTTAGTAGCGACGGGGTTTCACCAAGTTGGCCAGGCTGGTGTCGAACTCCTGACCTCAGGTAAGCTGCCCGCCTCGGCCTCCCAAAGTGCTGGGATTACAGGTGTGAGCCACCGAACCTGGCCTATTTTTATTTTATTTTCAAGACAGGGTCTCGCTCTTGTTGCCCAGGCTGGAGGGTAGAGGTGTTACCATGGCTCACTGCAGGTTGCCCAGGCTGGTCTCAAACTCCTGAGCTCCTGCCTCAGCCTTCCAAAGTGCTGAGATTACAGGTATGCCAAATGTACCATCTTAACCATTTTAAAGTGTGCGGTTCAGTAGTATTAAGTGTATTCACGTTGTTTTACAAGAGATCTCCACAACTTTTTCATCCTGCAAAACTGAAACTCCATATCCATTAAACAACTCCCCATTTCTCCCTCCCTCCAGTCCCTTGTAACTACTGTCGCCCAGGCTGGAGTGCAGTAGCACAATCATGGCTCACTGCAGCTGAAATCTCCTGGGCTCAAGTGATACTCACACCCCAGCCTCCTGAGTAGCTGAGACTACATGCTCGCTCCACTACACACAGCAAATTTTTGTATTTTTGTGGAGATGGGGTTTCGCCATGTTGCCCAGCAGGCTGGTCTTGAACTGCTGAGCTTAAATGATCTGCCCGCCTCGGCCTCCCAAAGTCTTGGGATTACAGGCGTGAGTCACCATACCCTTATTTGTATTTTTGTAAAAAGACTTTATTTGTCTTTTTGTGAACAGCTTTTGTTTTTTCTTTCTTTTTTTTTTTTTTTTTTTTTTTGAAACGGAGTCTCGTTTTGTCGTCCAGGCTGGAGTGCAGTGGTGCAATCTCAGCTCAGCTCACTGCAAGCTCCGCTTCCTGGGTTCACACCATTCTCCTGCCTCTGCCTCCCGAGTAGCTGGGACTACAGGCGTCCGCCAGCACGCCTGGCTTTTTTTTTTTTTTTTTTTTTTTTTTTTGTATTTTTAGTAGAGAAGGGGTTTCACCATGTTAGCCAGGATGGTCTCGATCTCCTGACCTCGTGATCCGCCTGCCTCGGCCTCCCAAAGTGCTGGGATTACAGGCGTGAGCCACCGCACCCGGCCTGTTTTTTCTTTTAAGCAAATACCCTTTTCAAAACTTTCTAAAGTAGTCAACTTGGTTTTCACAGAAATAACAACTCACTTTCCTTCTGTATTCATATTTCTATGGTTTAGTTATGGCTTAGTTAAATTATGTAATTACAATAGCACCTGCAACAGGCATAAACAGATTTGGGGATGTGTTAGTCCAGGTCATCAGAGAAGGTGGGATCCCAAGATAAAATTAAATATGCAAGATATTTATTAGGAAACCATCTGTTAAAGAAAATAAGGAGGGGCTGGGCATGGTGGCTCACACCTGTATTCCCAACACTGAGAGGCTGAGGCAGGATTGCTTGAGGCAGGAGTTCCATATTAGCCTGGGCAAGATCCAATCTCTATTTTATTTAGCCATAGCAAGATCCAATCTCTATTTTATTTATTTTATTTTATTTATTTTGAGACAAAGTCTCACTCTGTCATCCAGGATAGAGCACACTGGCGTGATCTCAGCTCACTGCAACCTCTGCCTTTTGGGTTCAAGCGATTCTCATTCCTCAGCCTCCCGAATAGCTGGGATTACAGGCAAGCTCCACAAGGCCCACTTGATTTTTGTATTTTTGATAGAGATGGGGTTTTGCCATGTTGGCCAGGCTGGTCTTGAAATCCGGGCTTCAAGTGATCCACTGAACTCGGCTTCCCAAAGTGCCCATCTCTGTTTAAAAAGAGAGAGAGAGAAAATGAGGAGGGAGCTAAGAAAGGTTGGGAGAGACATCAGAGCATGATAGAAGTCTGACTCTTGAGTGCAGAAGAGAGGGAAGGAAAGAAGTTGAGTGAACAACTCTTAAAACTGCAGTGCAGCTCTAAGGAAAGTTTTCGGCAAGGCCATTGCAGCATCCTTCACTTAAAGTCACCCATCTTTCACCCTTCTCCCAAGAATGAGCCTGCCTTAGTATCCCATCCACGCTGTCATCAGCCAAGAGCAGTCCATGGAAAATCTGGCCTTGGCATAAATGCAATGATCCATTTCAGAGCCAGCAGCTGGAGTCCTTGGTTAATTATACTTCCTGCAGTCAGAGATTTGAGAAGCCATTCTCATGGCTGCCACAGGTAACAAACACGGCTGATTCTTTGCATATCAAGTATGGTTTACGCTTGGCTGCATATAACAGCAAATGCAAATATTAAAGAGCAATGCCTTAAACAAGATACCTCTTCTTGTTCTCACACAATGAGAAATCCAAATAAGTGACTTGGCTCAGTGACTAAGATACAGGGTAGAGGTCTCTGAAATTCTCTTGGCCTTTTCCTGAGAAGTTTTTTTTTTTTGGTGGGGGGAGGGGCGCGGGGAGACAGGATCTCTCTCTGTCATCCAGGCTGGAGTGCAGTGGCGTGATCTCGGCTCACTGTAACCTCCACCTTTCAGGCTCAAGGTGTTCTTCCATCTCAACACTCCAAGTAGCTGGGACTACATGTGCATGCCACCAAGCTTGGCTAATTTTTGTATTTTTTGTAGAGACTGGGTTTTGCCATTTTGCCCAGGATGGTCTCAGACTCCTGAGCTCAAACAATCAGCTTGCCTTGACCTCCCAAAGCACTGGGATTACAGGTGTGAGCCACCGTGCCCAGCTGCCCTCAGAGTTTTGAGAAGGCTTCTCAACTCCAGTCATCATGGCTGCATTGCAAGAAGCTGGAAGAAGGAAGGGCAAAGGGACAATGGGCAGGCCAGCCAAGTCTGCGTCCCCATTTAACTAGCTTTCTAAAAAGTCCTATTCAACCATTTCCGTTTATCTCCCATTGGCCTAAACTGTCATACAGTCACTCCTATTTGGCATGGAAGGCTGGAAAATACCTTTTAAATGGGCACATTGCCTCTGCCAATAAAATCAGGGTTGTATTAGCAAGGAAGAAAAGGGGAATGGATGCTAAGTAGAGCACCAGTGGTGTCTGCCACACTAGGGAGCGGCCTGTTACCAAGTGAGTGCTTTCAGGTGGCTTTGGGCTGCATTTCATGTGGTGGCTGCAGAGGCAACCGAGAGTTCAGCTCCCCCAGTGACTCAGTGCCACGGGGTTGGGGGAGTGAACACACACTTGGTTGTTTTCATCTCACTAAAATGTGACCTCCACGAGCAGGAACAACTTTTGTGCTGTTCACTGCCATATTCCCAGCACCCACAACAGTGCCTGTCATGTGATACAGACAATTAATATTTTGAATGAATTAATATAGAGAATTAAGCTCAGGGCTTTAAAACAAACAAAATAAATGAATAATGATTCATTATTGTATTCCACATTGTATCCTATGCAAACTCTTTTTTTTTTTTTTTTTGAGATGGAGTCTGGCTCTGTCACCCATGCTGGAGTGCAGTGGTGTGATCTCAGCTCACCGCAAGCTCCGCCTCCCGGGTTCATGCCATTCTCCTGCCTCAGCCTCCTGAGTACCTGGGACTATAGGCGCCTGCCACCATGCCTGGTTGTTTTTTGTTTTTGGGGTTTTTTTGTATTTTTAGTAGAGATGGGGTTTCACCTTGTTAGCCAGGATGGTCTCGATCTCCTGACCTCGTGATCCACCTGTCCCGGCCTCCCAAAGTGCTGGGATTACAGGCATGAGCCACCCGTGCCCGCCGCAAACTCTTAATAAACTCTTATCACCTATTGTCCTTCAATGTGGATCCTGCAAAAAGCCTGCTAGGGATAATTCTTCCCCAGTATTGCCCATTCTGTTCACTCTCTGCAGGCAACCTCAACCTCTTCAAGGGGATGCATTTACTAACATACTCCTATATCCCTTCCTCCTTCCTACCTGTCTCAGAGGAAGAGATGCCTCCCCTCCCTCCTCACAGGCTCAGGCCAGCCCCACAACTGTGCTCTGATTCTATCACTTCTTATCTCCTCAGGGGTTTTGATCTATCAATTACCCTTTTCCCTCAGTGCTGTCAACTTCTCCTTGTTTCTTTTATTTATCCTTCAAGCATCTCCCAATAGAAACAATAAAAAACTGTTATCCCTCTGTTCACCCAAGTCATTCTTTAACTCCTACGCCTGGAATAGTTCAACTATTCCCAAGGCAGTAAGTACCCACCACCCACCATGTGCTAAAGATTGTTTGATCAATCAGAGTTCTTGGTTATTAAGTGTGAAGAAGCCACCTCTAGCTAATGTGAGCAGAAATGGTATTTAGAAAATATAAAACTAGCTCTCTCACTCTGACTCAAGATCCATTAGTCATAACTCTGGTCAGTACCTGGCCTCCTATGGCCCTTGCCTAGGTCTGTAATCACTCAGAGGATGTGATTGCCAGGCCCTTTAACAATTTGTGTCTGGTTTATCCATCCATCTCTTGTGTGCTAATTGGCTATACAACAGCCTCTCTTTTGTGAGTTGTTAATTTTGTGACCTTCATACTTTAATAAGAAAAAAAATAAGGCCGGGCGCGGTGGCTCAAGCCTGTAATCCCAGCACTTTGGGAGGCCGAGACCAGCGAATCACGAGGTCAGGAGAGTGAGACCATCCTGGCTAACACGGTGAAACCTCATCTCTACTGAAAACAAAAAAAATACAAAAGTACAAAGAAAAAAAATATTACTTTCCCTGCTTGGCTTTCAATTTTGGAAACTGAAGCTAACTTTCACCAATGTTATGCTTTTCATTTTTTTATTTCAAGGATCTGGATGCTGTATTATTTTATTATTACATGCAACTTACTCTTTGAACATGTGTCCTTGTGGGGGAAAATATATATATATATATGATATATATATAAAACATATATATATGTAAAGTTTGCTCAAAGTCTTCAGTCCTGTGCAGAGGAGCAAACTGGATGCCACTGTGGGGCTCTAAGAGTCCTGAATTCTTAGTGGGTTGGTGAAGATTCCACATAAAATTTTGTTGATGTTATCCTCATTGATCCATTCCATAAAGCTATCAGAAGAAATTCTGACATCCAGTGGATCACCAAACCAGTCCACAAGCACAGGGAAATGCGTGGGCTGACACCTGCAGGTTGAAAGAGCCGTGGCCTTGGAAAGGACCATAAGTTCCACCACACTATTGGTGGTTCTTCCCCTGCAGCTTGGAGAAGGCACAATACTCTCCAGCTCCACCGTTACCGCTGGTATAAGTAAAGTTTGTAAAATTCATACCTAATAAACAATCTAGGACAATCAAAAAATAAAAAATAAAAAAAAAACAGTCAACATTAAACATGACTGTTCCTAGAGCATTTTTGGTCATCTCTGAACCCGGAGATTGCTGCACTGAGATTATTCCTCAATGAGTGCATAGGCCATCATGTTGTTGGACTCCTTTGCACACATTAACTCTTCCCTGGTCTCCAGGTCTCTCAGCCTCCTTCCAATCCTCATCTCTTTTTTATTTTATTTTTTTAGACAGAGTCTGGCTCTGCTGCCCCAGCTGGCATAGCATGCTCTGAGCTCACTGTAACCTCTGCCTCCCAGGTTCAAGCAATTCTCCCACTTCAGCCTTCCAAGTAGCTGGGACCACAGGCGCATGCCACCATATCCAGCTAATTTCTGATTTTTTGTAGAGATGGGATCTTATCATGTTGCCCAGGCTGGTCTCGAACTCCTGGGCTCAAATGATCTTCCCACCTCAGCCTCCCGAGTACCTAGGACTACAGACCCACATCACGATGCCTGGCAACATTTTTTTTTTTTTTTTTTTTTTGAGGCGGGGTCTTGCTGTGTCACCCAGGTTGGAGTGCAGGGCGTGATCTCGGCTCACTGCAACCTCTGCCTCCAGAGTTAAAGCGATTCTCAGGCCTCAGCCTTCCAAGCAGCTGGGAACTATAGGCACGTGCCACCACACCCAGCTAATTTTTGCATTTTTTATAGAGACAGGGTTTCACCATGTTGCCCAGGCTGGTCTTGAACCCCTGGGCTTAAGCAATCCACCTACCTCAGTCTCCCAAAGTGCCGGGATTATAGGCATGAACCACTGTGCCTGGCCAAATTTTTAATTTTTTATAGAGAGGGGGTCTCACTATGCTGCCTGGCTGATCTTCAACTCCTGGCTTCAATCAATCCTCCTGCCTCAGCCTCCCAAAGTGCTAGGACTATAGGTGTGAGCCACCACCCAGCATAAATATATATTATTAATTAATTCATTTTTGGGGGTTTTTTTTGGAGGTTTTTCTTTTTCTTTTTTCTTTTTCTTTTTTCTTTCTTTCTTTCTTTCTTTTCTTTTTTTTTTTTTTTTTTTTTCTGAGACAAGGTCTTGCTCTGTTGCCCAGGCTGGAGTACAGTGACATGATCACGGCTCACTGCAGCCTTGATCTTCTGGGTTCAAGGAATCCTCCCACTTTAGCCTCCCTAGTAGCTTGGACCACAGGTGTGCACCACCATACCTGGTTAATTTTTGTATTGTTTTGTAGAGACGAGGTCTTACTTTGTTGCCCAGGCTGCTCTTTAACTCCTGGCCTCAAGCATCTGCCCGCCTCAGCTTCCCAAAGTGCTAGGATTACAAGCATTAGCCACCGCATCCAGGGAAAACATTTATTATTAATTCATTTTTAAAAATTAATAAACTCGGCCGGGTGAGGCGGCCTGTAATCCCAGCACTTTGGGAGGCCAGGGCAGGCAGATCACTTGAGGTCAGAAGATCGAGACCAGCCTGGGCAACATGGCGAAATCCTATCTCTGCTAAAAATACAAAAATTAGCTCGGTGTGGTGGTGCGCACCTATAAGCCCAGTTACTCGGGAGGCTAAGGCAGGAGAATCACTTGAACCAAGGAGGTGGAAGTTGCAGTGTGCTGAGATCGTGCCACCGTACTCTAGCCTAGGCAAAAGAATAAGACTGTCTCAAAAAACAAATTAATAAACTCATTACATGTTAACATAAAAAACATGTTATTTAAATTAGTTAAATTTTTTAAAAAGTGAGAAGAGTGGCATCATTTTATAATTTTGCAGATCTCTTTAATGTCAGGCTTAATAGAAGACAGCTAGATTTCCATATCTGCTCCTTTCCTTCCTGCCTGTCTCCTCTTCTCCCTCCCTTCTTCTCCTCCCCTCCCTTCCTTTTCCTTTCCTTTCTTTGTTTAATAAAAGAGATGAGCCAGGCATAGTGGCTTATGCCTGTAATCCCAGCACTTTGGGAGGCCAAGCCGGGTGGATCACCTGAAGTCAGGACTTCGAGACTAGCCTGACCAACAAGGTGAAACCCTGTCTCTACTAAAAATACAAAAATTAGCTGGATGTGGTGGCAGGCACCTGTAGTCCCAGCTACTCAGGAGGCTGAGACTGAAGAATTGCTTGAACCTGGGAGGCGGAGGTTGCAGTGAGCCGAGATCACGACACTGCACTCCAGCCTGGGCGATGGAGTGAGACTTCATCTCAAAAAATAAAAATAGGCCGGGCGCGGTGGCTCAAGCCTGTAATCCCAGCACTTTGGGAGGCCGAGACGGGTGGATCACGAGGTCAGGAGATCAAGACCATCCTGGCTAACATGGTGAAACCCCGTCTCTACTAAAAATAGAAAAAACTAGCCGGGCGAGGTGGCGGGCGCCTGTAGTCCCAGCTACTCAGGAGGCTGAGGCAGGAGAATGGCGTGAACCCGGGAGGCGGAGCTTGCAGTGAGCCGAGATTGCGCCACTGCACTCCAGTCTGGGCGACAGAGCGAGACTCCGCCTCAAAAAAAAAAAAAAATAAAATAAAATAAAAATAAAAATAAAAATAAAAATAAAAGAGATGAAGTTCTGCTATGTTGCCCAGACTGAATTGAACTCCTGGACTCAAGCAATCCTCCTATCTCAGCCTCCCAAAGTGCTGGGATTATAGGCATGAACCACTGCGCCTGGACCATATCTGCTTCTGCATTCACTCTGTTGAAACATCACATGTTCTACAGCCTTTGAAAAACTCCACAGTACACTCATGAAAAAATAAGAATGAACAAGGCAAATGATGTTTCCGTATACTTATAAAAATAGTTTTGACCCACTTTGGGAGGCTGAGGCAGGTGGATCACATGAGGCCAGGAGTTCAAGACCAGCCTGACCAACATGGAGAAACCCCGTCTCTACTAAAAATACAAAATTAGCCGGGCGTGGTGGTACATGTAGTCCCAGCTACTCAGGAGGTTGAGGCAGGAGAATCACTTGAACCCAGGAGGCAGAGGTTGTGGTGAGCGGAGATCGTGCCATTGCACTCTAGCTGAGGCAAGAAGAGCAAGACCCCGTCTCAAAAAAAACAAACAAAAAAAAATAGTTTTGACCTTGCACATCCTCCCACACCAAAGGGTCTTGGGGACCCTCAAAGATCCTGGATCACACTTTAAGGACCACACTTTAATAACCACTGTTCTAGTTTTATTTCTTTGAATTAATGTTTCTCTTTATTATTATTATTATTATTATTATTTGTTGTTGTTGTTGTTTTCGAGACACAGTCTTGCTCTATCACCTAGACTAGAGTGCAGTGCACGATCTTGGCTCACTGCAACTTCTGTCTCCTGGATTCAAGCGATTTTCCCACCTTAGCCTCCTGAGTAGCTGGGATTACAGGCATGCACCACCACACCTGGCTGGTTTTTGTATTTTTTATAGAGACGGGGCTTCACCATGTTGCTCAGGCTAGTCTTAAACTGAGCTCAAGTAATCTGCCCACTTCGGCCTCCCAAATGATGCAATTGCAGGCATGAGCCACCATGCCCAGCACTAAATCATTAAAAGTAACAATAATAATAATAATAATAAGTTGAGTGTGGTGGCTCACAGCTATAATCCTAGCACTTGGGACCATTGCTGTGGTCATTTAAAAAAATTTTTTTTAACTTTTTTTTTTTAGAGATAATGTTTTGCCATTAATTCAGCCCCAGCATTCAAGCTGAAACCTCAGACATCATGGAGAAGGAACAAAGCCATCTTCAGTGTGCCCTGCCTAAATTCCTGACCCACAGAATCTGTGAGCATAATAAATAATTGTTTTGGCCGGGTGTGGTGGCTCACGCCTGTAATTCCAGCACTTTGGGATGCGGAGGTGGGTGGATCACCTGAGATCAGGAGCTCAAGACCAGCCTGGCCAACATAGTGAAACCCCATTTCTACCAAAAATACAAAAAAATTAACCAGGCATGGTGACACACACCTGTAATCCCAGCTACGTGGGAGGCTGAGGCAGGAGAATTGCTTGAACCCGGGAGGCAGAGGTTGCGGTAAGCCGAGATCACGCCATTGCACTCCAGCCTGTGCAACAAGAGCGAAACTCCATCTCAATAAATAAATAAATAAGTAAATAAATAAAAAATTGTTTTACACAACTGGATTTTTGATAATTTGTTATGCAGCAGTTGATAACTGGAACAAAGGCCCCTTAGCATCCTATGTGAACATTCTAAAGTACTAATATAATCAAGACAGGCCTGATTAAAATTCTGCAATGACTCCTCAGGCTAAAGTCAAAGCTAGTGAGCACTATAGGATATTAAAAGAGATCTCAGGGCCAGGCGTAGTGGGTCATGCTGGTAATCCCATCACTTTGGGAGGCTGTGGGCAGATCACCTGAGGTCAGGAGTTCGAGACTAGCCTGGCCAACATGGTGAAACCCTGTCTCTACCAAAAATACAAAAATAAGCCAGTTGTACATAGGGCACACGCCTGTAATCTCAGCTACTCAGGGGGCTGAGGCAGGAGAATCACTTGAAGCCAGGAAGCGAAGGTTGCAGTGAGCTAAGATTGTACCCCTGCACTCCAGCCTGGGCAATAGAACAAGACTCTGTCTCAAAAAATAAATAAATAAATAAATAAGAGATTTCAGGCCAGGCACAGTGCCTCACAGCTATAATTCCAGAACTTTAGGAGGCCAGCGTGGGAGAATCACTTGAGGCCAAAAGTTCGAGACCAGCCTGGGCAACATAGCAAGCCCCTATCTCTACAAAAAATTCAAAAATTAGCCAGCATGATGGCTCGCATTTGTAGTCCCAGTTACTCAGGAGGCTGAGTCAGGAGGATCTCTTGAGCCCAGGCATTCAAGGCTGCAGTAAGTTATGATTGTGCCACTGCACATCAGTGTGGGCAACAGAGTGAGAATCTGTCTCCAAAAATAAAATAGGCAGGGTGTGGTGGCTCATGCCTGTAATCCCAGCACTTTGGGAGGCTGAGGAGGGCAAATCACTTGAGGTCAGGAGTTCAAGACCAGTCTGGCCAACATGGTGAAACCGTGTCTTTACTAAAAATACAAAAAAAGTAGCCGGGCATGGCAGCATGCGCCTGTAATCCCAGCTACTTGGGAAGCTGAGGCAGGGGAATTGCTTGAACCAGGGAGGTGGAGGTTGCAGTGAGCTGAGATCGTGCCACTGTACTCTAGTCTGGGCAACTGAGCAAGACTCCATCTCAAAAAAATAAAATAGGCCAGGCGCAGTGCTCACGACTGTAATCCCAGCACTTTGGGAGGCTGAGGAGGGCAGATCACTTGAGGTCAGAAGTTTGAGACAGCCTGACCAACATGGGGAGACCCTGTCTCTACTAAAAGGGTGTGGTGGCACGCGCCTGTAATCCCAGCTACTAGGGAGGCTGTGGCAGGAGAATCACTTGAACCCAGGAGGCAGAGGTTGCAGTGAGCCAAGATTGCACCACTACACTCCAGCCTGGGCGACAAAGTGAGACTCCCTCTAAAAATAAAATAAAAAATAAAATAAATAAAGAGATCTCATAATCACCTTGTTTTTTTGTTTTTTGGTTTTTTTTTGAGACAGAGTCTCACTTTGTTGCCCAGGCTGGAGAGTGCAGCGGTGCAGTCTTGGCTCACTGCAACCTCTGCCTCCCAGGTTCCAGCAATTCTCCTGCCTCAGCCACCCAAGTAACTGGGACTACAGGCATATGCCGCCATGCCCGGGTAATTTTTTTTTTATTAGTAGTAGAGATGGGGTTTCACTATGTTGGCCACGTTGGTCTCAAACTTCTGACCTCAGGTGATCCGCCTGCCTCGGCCTTCCAAAGTGCTGGGATTACAGGCGTGAGCCCCCGCGCCCAGTCAATCACCTGGCCTTCTTCCCTTCAGGTTAGGAACTAGACAGCTTTGGGATTCAGGCTGATGGGTGGAAAAACTCCCAAACTAGAATCACCTGAGGTCAGGAGTTCGAGACCAGCCTGGCCAATGTGGTGAAACCTCGTCTCTACTAAAAATACAAAATTGGCCAGGCATGGTGGTGCATGCCTGTAGTCCCAGCTACTTGGGAGGCTGAAGCAGAAGAACTGCTTGAACCTGGGAGGCCGAGGTTGCAGTGAGCTGAGATCGCACCACTGCACTCCACCCTAGGCATCAAAGTGAGACTCTGTCTCAAAAAAAAAAAAAAAGGGAGAAAAAAAAAAGCCCCTGCATTTCCAGGTTTTAAGTAGAAGTTACGACCTTGGCCCAGAGCAGTGGCTCACGCTTGTAATCCCAACACTTTAAGAGGCAGAGGCCAGGCCGGGCGCGGTGGCTCAAGCCTGTAATCCCAGCACTTTGGGAGGCCGAGACGGGCGGATCACGAGGTCAGGAGATCGAGACCATCCGGGCTAACACGGTGAAACCCTGTCTCTACTAAAAAATACAAAAAACTAGCCGGGCGAGGTGGCGGGCGCCTGTAGTCCCAGATACTCGGGAGGCTGAGGCAGGAGAATGGCGTGAACCCGGGAGGCGGAGCTTGCAGTGAGCTGAGATCCGGCCACTGCACTCCAGCCTGGGCGACAGAGCAAGACTCCGTCTCAAAAAAAAAAAAAAAAAAAAAGAGGCAGAGGCCAGAGTATTGCTTGAGCCCAGGAGTTCCAGACCAGCCTGGGCAACATAGTAAGACTCCTATCCCTACAAAAAAAAATTCTAAAAATGAGGCAGGAGGATCACCTGAGCCTGAGACATTGAGGCTGCAATGAGCTGTGATAGTGCCACTGCACACCTGCCTGGGCAACAGCAGTAAGACCTTGTCTTAAAAAAAAAAGGTTGTCCTGGGCATGGTTGCTCATGCCTGTAATCCCAGTGCGTTCGGAGGCTGAGGCAGTGGATCATTTGAGGCCAGGAGTTCGTGACCAGACTGGTCAACATGGCAAAACCCCGTCTCTACAAACAAAACACAGAAATTAGTTGGGTGTGGCCAGGCACGGTGGTTCACACCTGTAATCCCAGCACTTTGGGAGGCCGAGGCGGGCAAATCTCCTGAGGTCAGGAGTTCGAGACCAGCCTGGCCAACATGGTAAAACCCCTACTCTACTAAAAAAAAAAAAAAAAAAAAAGCACACAAAAAATTAGCCAGTGTGGTGGTGGGCACTCACAATCCCAGTTACTCGGGAGGCTGAGACAGGAGAATTGCTTGAACTCAGGAGGCAGAGTTGGCAGTGAGCCCTGATTGCTCCACTACACTCCAGCCTGGGCGTCACAACAAGACTCTGTCTCAAAAAAATAAAATTTAAATTAAAAAAAATAAAAGGAGGCTGGGTGTGGTGGCTCATGCCTGTAATCCCAGTACTTTGGGAGGCTGAGGTAGGTGGATCACAAGGTCAGGAGTTCAACACCAGCCTGGCCAAGATGGTGAAACCCCATCTCTACTAAAAAAAAAAAAATACAAAAAGTAGCCAGACATGGTGGTGGGCGCCTATAATCCCAGCTACTTGGGAGGCTGAAGCAGGGAATTGCTTGAACCCGGGAGGCGGAAGTTGCAGTCAGCCAAGATCGTGCCACTGCACTCCAGCCTGGCAACAAAGAGAGACTCTGTCTCAACAAAAAAAAAAAAAAAAAAAGGAAGCTGCAACCTTGGGCTAAACTGACCTACAGATATGTTGTTTAAAAACATGAGTTAAGCCAGGCGCAGTGTCTCACGCCTGTAATCCCAGCAATTTGGGCGGCCGAGGCGGGCAGATCACAAGGTCAGGCATTTGAGACCAGCCTGGCCAACATATTGAAACCCCATCTCTACTAAAAATACAAAAATTAGCCGGGCGTGGTGGTGGGCACCTGTAATCTCAGCTACTTGGGAGGCTGAAGCAGAAGAATCACTTGAACCTGGGAGGCGGAGGTTGCAGCGAGCTGAGATCACGCCATTGCACTCCAACCTAGGCGACAGGGCGAGACTTTATCTCAGAAAAACAAAACAACAACAAAAAAAAACATGAGTTACTTGATGTGGTAGATTGTCTGCAGAGATGGCTGTCAACAGTTCCTCCCATTCCTGTATATACATGTCAGACCTTTCACCAAGAGGTGCAGTTTATTTCCTTATCCCTTGAATCTTGTCTAGACACGTATCTTGGTTTGACCAATGGAATGTAGAGGACGTGATAATGTGTGACATCTAGGTCTAGGCCTTATAAGGCCTCACAGCTCCCATTTTCAGTTTTGGCATCAAGCCACTCAAGAAGGCAGCTTAGGCTAGAGTCCATGAAAAGAGAGGCCCAGCCAGCACCCCCATCCTTCCAGCCACCCCAGCAGAGGCACCAGACATATGAATGAAGCCATCTTGAGTGTTCTGACCTCTGTCAAGCTCCCAGCTGAAGGAAGCCATGTGAGTGACCACAGCCAGCATTAAGTAGAGCAGAAGAACTAACTGCCCAGCTGAACCCAGACAAAACAAAGTCATTAGAAATAACGCATCATTGGCTGGACACGGTGGGTCACGCCTATAATCTCTGCCCTTTGGGAGGCTGAGGTGGGCGGATCGCTTGAGCCCAGGGGTTCAAGACCAGTCTGGGCAACATAGTGAGACCCCATCTCTTTTTTTTTGAGATGGAGTCTTGCTGTGTTGCCCAGGCTACACTGATCTCAGCTCACTGCAACCTCTGCCTCCTGGGTTCAAGCAATTCTCCTGCCTCAGCCTCCCGAGTAGCTGGGATTACAGGTGCCCACCACCATGCCTGGCTAATTTGTGTCTTTAATAGAGAAGGAGTTTCACTATGTTGGCCAGGCTGGTCTAGAACTCCTAACCTTAGGAGATCCACTCGCCTCGGCCCTCCAAAGTGCTAGGATTATAGGCGTGAGCCACTGCACCCAGCCTATCTCTATTTTTTAGCAAAATTATAATAGCAAAAAAAAAAAAAAATACATCGGGCCAGGCGCAGTGGCTCATGCCTGTAATCCCAGCACTTTGGGAGGCCGAGACAGGCGGATCACAAGGTCAGGAGATCGAGAACATCCTGGCTAACACGGTGAAACCCCATCTCTACTAAAAAATACAAAAAACGAGCCAGGCAAGATAGCCGGCGCCTGTAGTCCCAGCTACTTGGGAGGCTGAGGCAGAAGAATGGTGTAAACCCGGGAGGCGGAGTTTGCAGTGAGCCGAGATCCGGTCACTGCACTCCAGCCTGGGAGACAGAGCAAGACTCCATCTCAAATAATAATAATAATAATAATAATAATAATACATCATTGCTATTTTAGCCACTAAATAAGGTGATTTGTGGTTTGTTTGTTTTTTGGGTTTTTGTTTTGCTTTGTTTTGTTTTGTTTTTGAGACAGAGTCTCGCTCTGTCACCCAGGCTGGAGTGCAGTGGCGCGATCTCGGCTCACTGCAAGTTCCACCTCCCGGGTTCACGCCATCCTCCTGCCTCAGCCTCCCGAGTAACTGGGACTACAGGCACCCACCACCACCATGCCCAGCTAATTTTTTGTATTTTTAGTACAGACGGGGTTTCATCGTGTTAGCCAGGGTGGTCTCGATCTCCTACCTCATGATTCGCCTACCTTGGCCTCCCAGAGTGCTGGAATTACAGGCGTGAGCCACTGTGCCGGTCTGGTGATTTGTGATTTTAAGGTGATTTGTTACTCGGCAATAGATAACTGAAACAGTTGACAACATTTAAAAACCTGAAACTGGCCCACATGGCATGTGCCTGCAGAATCCCTTGAGCCCAGGGTTTCAGGGCTACAGTGAGCTATGATTGCACCATTGCACTCCAGCTCTGGGCAACAGAATGAGGCTTTGTCTCTAAAATAAATTAAAAAATAAAAATAGGCCGGGCACAGTGGCTCACTCCTGTAATCCCAGCACTTTGGAAAGCCGAGGTGGGCGGATCACGAGGTCAAGAGATGGAGACCATTCTGGTGAAACCCCATCTTTACTAAAAATACAAAAATTGGCCGGGCATGGTGGCACACACCTGTAGTCCCAGCTACTCGGGAGGCTGAGGCAGGAGAATCGCTTGAACCCAGGAGGCGGAGAGGTTGCAGTAAGCCAAGGTTGTGCCACTGCACTCCAGCCTGGGCAGCAGAGTGAGACCCCGTCTAAAAAAATATAAAAAATAAAATAAAAAATAAAAACCTGAAACTGTCACATAAAAACATGAGTTTGGGGGCTTGTTTTTTGAAAACACTGGAACTGTGTACCTCAGTTGAACTTCAGGGCAGAATCTTAAAGGTGTGCCAACCCCAGTGAAGGAAGATCTGTGGTTACAACAAGACAACTGCTTCATCGGAGGGAAGAGTTCTGCCTGCTCCCGTGACTTCTCCCAGGGCAGAAATGATGACAGCTGGTGACATCCAATCATAACTCTATTATCTCCCAAGGCAGCTTCACCAGGCAGGTCATTCATCAGCAAGTACGCATAATTTCTGGGCAGAAAGAAGTAGAGAGTTCTCCCAGGAATTCTGCAAACCAAATGTGTTCTTTTTCCTTGTTGAAATATATAAAATTTATCTTCTGGGAGAATACATACAGGGTGCTTTGTGATTTACTTCAGAGTAGATGGCAGGCACACTTGATTTACTTAATTGTTGGTTCAAGAGAAGGAAGACAATTATCTGGTGGTAATTACCCTCGTGGCCATAAAGAGAATTTGACCAAGTGTCTCCTGGAATTGAGAGGAACCCCAATTCATCCAGCTTGATCTGGGGGCTCTGTTCCAGGCTGGCAGGCTGGGGGATGGAAGTGTCAAGGGTAGCATGTGAAAAATGCTGTTTCTGCTCTCACCATTATGGGGAGGTGGGAAAGGAACAACTGTCATGAAGAGAGGTGACCCAGGAAAAAGGGAACAATTTCCTGGCTTCTTCCCAGTACTCCAGACCCTAGGGGCCTCTACAGCAATGAAATTACATTGTTTGTCATGAGCCTGACTCAACCGGATGTGAAGGAAGTAGGGTTCTATGTATGTAACATTCAGAAAAGCTGATACATCCAACTCTCATTGAAATGAAGCAGAAAATGTTCAATCAAACACAATCAAAATAAAACCACTGGGCCTGCAGTCCTGCCTGTCAATGAACAGCTAAGGCCCAACAGTGCTGGCTGCCACATGGAAGTCAACATCCCCCTTCTGCCTCCCCATGTTTTTTTAACCCATTCCCGCACCACCACCAGTTTCCCTACAAGCTTTAATGCTCAGAAGCTGAGTCTATAGACAAGGGATTCAGCCTACCTCTGAAAACCGGGGTGACAACTCCATGGAAGTACTGGGGTATAACCTAAGACAGTCATTTTTTTGTTTTTTGTTTTTCAATTGTTTTGTTTTGATTTGTTTGTGCTCTGTCTCGCTCTGTCACCCAGGCTGGAGTGCAATGGCCCATTCTCGGCTCACTGCAAACTCCGCCTCCCAGGTTGAAGCGATTCTCCTGCCTCAGCCTCCTGAGTAGCGGGGATTACAGGTGTGTGCCATCATGCCTGGCTAATTTTTATATTTTTAGTAGAGATGGAGTTTCACCCTGTTGGCCAGACTGGTCTCAAACTTCTGACCTCAAGCTATCTGCCCACCTTGGCCTCCTGAAGTGCTGGGATTACAGACATGACCCATCATGCCCGGCCTAACCTGAGGTACTGAGAATTAGTACCTAATTCTAAGAGTACTATTGCCATTGTTTCTATTTCACAGGAAAAGAAACCGAGGCACAGAGATGTTCCATAGCTTGATCAAGGGCACAGCTAGTAAGTGGCAGAGCTGGGATGCCAACACAGGCAGTGGAGCTCTAGAGTCCAAACTCATAACCACCCTATTAGCTGCTTCTGGGTATCAGATGGGCAAGCATTTTCTGAGTTGCAAACAAAAACCTCGGTCAGGTGAGATGGCTCACACCTGTAATGCCAGCACTTTGGGAGGCTGAGGCAGGCAGATGATGAGATGGAGACCATCCTGGTCAACATGGTGAAACCCCGTCTCTACTAAAAATACAAAAATTAGCTGGGCATGGTGGCACGCACCTGTAGTCCCCGCTACTGGGGAGGCTGAGGCAGGAGAATCACTTGAACCCAGGAGATGGAGGTCGCAGTGAGCCAAGATCGTGCCACTGCACTCCAGCCTGGTGACAGAGCGAGACTCCATCTCAAAAACAAACAAACAAACAAACAAACAAACAAACAAACTTCAGTGCACCCTGAAGGGCATATGATATATTTCTAGGGAAGCCGACCCAACCAAGCACCCTATCTCTGCCCCAGGTCAGTGCTGGAGAAGGACCAGCCCTGATGCCTTCCACACCAGGCAAATGCAAAGCAGAACTCGCCCTGGAGTGCTGTGCCCTTCATTATGGATAGCCAGGGAGGTCTTGATGATAGCTCGTGGCTTTCTGCCTTGCCTCCCCTTCCTCCTACAATGGTCTAGTGCCATGATTAAGAGCAGACACTGGAGCCAGACCATCGGTCTCTGGATCTGGCTCTACTTTACACATGAAGTAGGTAGCAGCTACATCATAGTGCTTGTTGTATGTGATGAGTTTGTACATGTAAAGTGCTTAGTATAGTGTCTGGCACACAGTACATGCTAACTAAATGTCAGCTGTAATTGATAATGATTCCTCACTTTTTTTTTTTTTTTTTTTTTTTTTTTTTTTGAGAAGGAGTCTTGCTCTGTCCAGGCTGGAGTGCAGTGACCGGATCTCAGCTCACTGCCAACTCCGCCTCCCGGGTTTACGCCATTCTCCTGCCTCAGCCTCCCGTGTAGCTGGGACTACAGGCGCCCGCCACCTCGCCCGGCTAGTTTTTCTTCGTATTTTTAGTAGAGACGGGGTTTCACCGTGTTAGCCAGGATGGTCTCGATCTCCTGACCTCGTGATCCGCCCGTCTCGGCCTCCCAAAGTGCTGGGATTACAGGCTTGAGCCACCGCGCCCGGCCTGATTCCTCACTTTATCAGCTCTATATCTTCCTCCCATCCCGAGGTTCTCAAGCATCCTGATTATTTTGTTTTGATCAATTCCCGTTTTGGAGGGACTTTATCTTCAGAGGACAAAACTGATCCTAAGGAGGGAAGCAATAATGGAGGATTTTGGGCATCACAGCAGGCTCTTGGAAAGTCTTTCAGGAATAGGAGCTCTCCTGGGAACACTAATGTTGCCGAGGTGAGTGGGTGTTTGCTGCACTTGCCTCTAGAGTCTGGAAGGAAGATGGGGTAACTAGTGGCAGCATCCCAGTCTTGGGAAGAATAAGAAGCAGGTCCCATGGATGCTTTTGCCTCTCCTCTCCTTTCCCTTTCCACAGACACCTCCCCTCATTCATTCTAGGCCCCCCTCTCCCACTCAGGACTCGGGTGACTTGGCCTATCTGCTAGGAGAGTAATTGAATTTCATGCAAGATTAATGGTTATTGTCCTCAAATGGCATCACTCACTGGATCTGCAGTGTAAACCCCGGTTCCCCATCTGTGGGGCCAGAGCCAGCACAAGAGGAAGACTGGCCTGAAGGCAAGAGGCATGGCCAGTGGTAAGGCTCCTGTCCTGACTGGCTGAAGGAGAAAAGCAATACCTAGAACTGAGCCATGGTGAGGAGGTTAGACTGGGGCTGAGATAAAGAGCTGAGAAGGAGAGCTGGAATCAGAGCACTACCCCAGGGCCTGGGACTCAGTCTGATAGAAGAAATGCCTGGCCTGGGCAGAGGCTCTTGTATGGCAGAGCCTTCTCCCTGTGTCCCAGACCACATTCATTTCCAGGCATCGTCATCCAGCACTATTACATTTACAAAGAGCTCTGATACCCATAATCCCACTCAATCCTCAGGAGAGCATGTGGGGTGGTAACTGCTCTTATGTCTGTGAAAACAGTCTCAGAAAAGTTCTCAATCCTGCATTCACTTAAACATTTATTAGGTGCTTGCTGTATGCCAGGAAATAAATCTAGCTCTCCTGATTCAAGGCCAGTGTTCTTTCCACGTATTTGCTTCAATGTGTTGATTCCTTCTTCCCTCTCCTCCTAAATTTGCCTCCCAAACACTCCCCTTTTGTTGTGATTTTGAAATGCCCACAGTTCTTTGATACCCTTCCCTTCAGAAAATGGAGTCTAAAACCCCTCCCTTTGAATGTAGGCTGGGCTGCCTTCCAATAGAATAAACTGGAAATGATGGCGTGCAACTTCAGAGGAGGCTGGCCCATAACAGGCACTGCAGCTTCCTGCTTCTTTTCTCTGTCCCTCTCTCTCTGTCTCTCTCTGATCACCTGCTCTAGCGGAAGCCAGCTGCCAGGTCATGATCAGACCAGAGGAGAAACAGAGGTCTCTGACCAACAGACATGTGAAGTAAGTTTGGGAGTAGATCCTCCATGTCCAGCTGACATCTTGACTGCAGCCTCATGACAGACCCTGAGCTAGCTGAGACCTCTTTAAGCTGTTCTTGGATTTCTGACTCTCAGAAATTGTGTGATCTCACAATAATAAATGATTGTGTTTGGGTTTTGTTGTTTGTTTGTTTTGAGACAGTGTATCGCTCTGTTTCCCAGGCTGGAATGCAGTGGTGCAATCACAGCTTACTGCAGTCTCAACTTCCTGGTCTCTAGCGATCCTCCAGCCTCAGCCTCCCAAAGTGTTGGTATTACAGGTGTGAGCCACTGCACCTGGCCAAATGTTTGCTGTTTTAAGTTGCTGAGCTGTGGGGTAATTTTTATGCAGAACAGATCACCAACACATCTTTCCCACTGTGGAAACACCCTCATCTCCCAAAGCTAACCCCTTTGGGCAGTCTGAGTCATTTAAAAGTTTATTTTTCTCTTATATTCAGTTGAGATAGTAAAGGGAGTCAGAATTCTGGGTTCAAACATCTGTGGTTGCTGCTTTCTAGCTGTGGTACATAGAGCAAGTTATTTAACCTCTCTGGGTCTCAGTTTCACATCTGTCAAACAATGACGATGCCTTCCTGGAAAGGAAGACTGTAGAGATTGAACACATCTGACCCAATGCTGGGCACTCGGTGGGTGCCTGCTAAATCTGAGTTCCCTCTGGCCCTGCTAACTTTCTGATTCCTGACTCTACTCGCAAGCTCCCAAGTCCCTGCCCAAAGAGGCTGGGACTAGGATCACAGTTTTAAGAGCTCCTCATCCTCCTCCTGCAGCAGGAGACAGAGGAGAGGGGCTGTACCAGGGATCCCCCTCCAGTGTGAACATGAGAGATTTGTCCACAGGAAGTAGGGTGTGCTGCTGGAAAGGTCCCAGGGACCCTTAACAGAGATGTATTGGCTAGGCTTGGGCTCTAGCCTAGCTACACCAACACTTCCTCCCAGGGTGAAAGGAGTCTAGCCTGCCACTCACCAGGTCACTGTGAGTGAAAACGGCTTTATTTCTGAGGCTTTCCCAATTTCTTTTCCTTCTCACCAGTTTTCTTTCCCCTAATCCCTTTAAATTTTTTTTAAATTTATTTTAATCACAAATAATATATGAAAAATAATAACAGCTAACATTCCCTAAGAACTTAGCAGCCAAGGTTCCAAGATGGCTGTGTCTCATAATCACTCTGTGAGGTAGATTACTATAATTAGCCCCATTTTACAGATGACAAAGCCAAGGCAAATGGGTTAAGTAAATTGTCCAAGGTCACACAGAGGCAGAAAGAAGCTAATAGAAGATGAAGCTTCAGGGTCAGTAGCTCATTTATACAAGCTGCTCCAAGACTCTGTATTTAACTTTGTAATCATATTTAATAGTTCTTTTCTTAAAGAAGGTAATGAAAACTTGATGCGGTAACAAGAGGTCAGTGTGCTGTTTTCTTGCAGATATTTTAAAAATACATTTACATCTATAAACACACACGGAAATAAATGCTCCCCTACTGTGTGTATGGCTGGCACCCAGCTCCTTTAACACAACATCTTGACTGATTCCACTTTTCTAACTATTATGTGGTGTGCACCACTGATGCTCTACTTTATTGACCAGCCTTTCTGAAGTTGAGCCCACTGCTCCCCTCCTCTGACTCTGGCCCCTCACTGGGGTTCCCATCCTCTTCACAGCTTTTTCTCCCTTCGCCCCGTCCCCTACGCTGTTTCCCCCTCATACAGCCCCTTTGCCTGTGTCCTTACTACTTCATGCCCCAATTCCTTCCTGCCTCCCGCGTTTCTCCTCTCTCCTGGCCACCCCGTCCCGTCCTTCACCGCCCACCCTGTTTCCCCCGCTCGCTGCCCGCTCTCTCCCACTCCAGCTTCCTCCCGGCCTGCTACATTACCCTAATTCACAGCACCCCATCCTTCCGCCCTCACTCCCCGCATCTCCCGCCCCCACCCTCCGCGCCCCTCCGCGGCCAGGAGGGAGCGCACAGCCGGCGGGCTGCGACCGCGCGCTGACAGTGTAATGAATGGCTTCAGCTGTAATTAGCGACCCCGCGGCTAATCACGATGTACATTTACATTTTAAGTGCTGCAGAGGGAGCGGGGGAAGAGGAGGGGACCGGCAGGAGGGGATGCGGGCCTTTTCGGCGTTCTCCCTTCACAGACTGTGGAGAGCAGCGAATACGAGTGTTCTACAGCCGACAGCAGTTTAGGAGGGTGGGGGCGGTGAGGTCATAGAGGGCCAACCTGGCCGGACGCAGAACCGCCCTGTCCTCGCCCTACACAAACCCGAAGCTCCCAGGACCCTTCCTCCAAATGACAGAACTCCGCCTAATCCCTTCCAAGTGATCGTGCTGTCCCAGCTTGCATACCCTCGGGGACGGAGAGCTCGCTCCTTCCACAACCAGCCCGTTCCAACGTTACTTCCAGCCTGTCGGGGACTTTTTCTCAGGGACTGACCTTACATAGCCCTCGGCTCTCCACGCCCTGCTACGCGCTGCGGACAGTCTTTGTATCTTCCCAAGGCTGCTGTGCCTCTAGCCCCCACCGCTGTGTGGGGCCCACGGAGACTGAAGCGAGACCGAAGTCCTGGTTCGGAGCATACCCCGAGGGTTCCTGATTCCACCAGGAGACGGGGAGAGGGTCAGCCATTCACACACTGGGGTGCCAAGGTCCAGGCGCCGCAGCCACTCCCAAGAAGTGGTAAGGAGGTAAACCCTGGTTCCGAACAGCAGGGACCGAGAGCCGCTCCCAAATGGTAAGGGGGTAAACCCTAGTTTTGAACAGCAGGGACCAAGAGCTGCTGCTGATGCCCAGGAGGTGAGAACAGCGGGAAGAGAGAGAAGATAGTCTGGCAGCCCCATCTCCAACTGAGGCCCAGCAATCCTAGGCACCGTCATGCCCCCAGCACTTTTCCGGTTGCCTGCCAGCCCCAGCTCTCTGTATCCCTCCCCGCCACGCCCCGTCACAGTCCCCTGACTGGGACCAGATCTGCCGCCCTCCCTCAGTCCTGACTGCGTGGGGCCGGTGGAAGGAGGACGGGCGAGGCCCGAGGGCAGTTTTAGGGAGGGTAGGGCCCCTTCTCAGACCCCCTCCCTTCCATCAGTAGTCCTGACAGTGCCGATCTCATCTTTCTCTAATGCTTCTCTCACCGGGCAGGAAACCCCGGGCCTCTCCTTCGGTCCCGAGGAGTTTCCGAAGAGAGGCATCCAGTAGCTCCATAATGCCCCCAGGGCTTCAACTCCCCACCTTCCTCCCTTCTTTCTCTCTTTTATTTTTATTTTATTTTATTTTTATTTTTTTTATTTTTTTGAGACGGAGTCTCGCTCTGTCACCCAGGCTGGAGTGCAGTGGCCGGATCTCAGCTCACTGCAAGCTCCGCCTCCCGGGCTCACGCCATTCTCCTGCCTCAGCCTCCCGAGTAGCTGGGACTACAGGCGCCTGCCACCTTGCCCGGCTAGTTTTTTGTAGTTTTTAGTAGAGACGGGGTTTCACCGTGTTAGCCAGGATGGTCTCGATCTCCTGACCTCGTGATCCGCCCGTCTCGGCCTCCCAAAGTGCTAGGATTACAGGCTTGAGCCACCGCGCCCGGCCTCTCTTTTATTTTTTTAAAGTCTTTCTTTTTCATTTGTGTGGGTACATAATAGGTGTCTATATTTAGAGGGTACATGAGATGTTTTGATACAGGCATGCAGTGCATAATAATCACATCATGGAGAATGGGCTTTCCCTCCCTTCTCTTTCTTTTTTATTTTATTTAATTAATTTTTTTTTTTTTGAGACATAGTTTTACTCTGTCACCCCGGGTGAAGTGCAGTGGCATGATCTCGGCTCACTGCAGCCTACAGCTCCCGGGTTCAAGCGCTTCTCCTGCCTCAGCTTCCTGAGCAGCTGGGATTACAGGCGCGCGCCACCACACCCAGCTGATTTTTGTATGTTTAATGGAGACAGGTTTTCACCATGTTGGCCAGGCTGGTCTCGAACTCCTGACCTCAAGTAATCCGCCCGCCTCGGCCTCTCAAAGTACTGGGATTACAGGTGTGAGACACCGCGCCCAGCCCCACACTTCTCTTTCTTAAAACCTGCGTTCACCCAGCCTCCTTTCGAAAAAAGACCCACTGGATCTCAAGGGGCCGAGGTTGCCTGATCGAATTCCGCCTGTGAGGAAGGGGGCAGCCACGTTGGCATGGCATCCTGCCTGGCTCACCCTAAAGCGCGCAGATCTAAGGGTGGGCTCTCGGGAATAGGTGGAGCGAGCCTACCGCCTTTTCAGAAGAGGTCTCGCCCGCTTCCTCACGCGCCTCGGGGAACAGCCTGGCCCAAAGCCTCACTCCTCACGTCCCAGGGGTGGACGGGGGTCCGGGAGCCTCGAGCTCCAGACAGGCGTGGCGAGGCTGAAGCCTGGGTCTCCCGCGCCCCGCGAGGACCACGCCGCGACGTAGTCGCCCGAGAGGAGGCGCGGAGTGGAGCCGCAGCCAGCTCCTCCCGCACTCTGCTGACCGCGCACTAGCTGTCCTTGAGGCAAGAATACTTGGGAGCGGAAAAAAGGTGGGGGTGTTCCCCAGCGGGGAGAGGAGGGGCGAGGCCCCAGCAAGCCTCTCGGAAATCTCTCCCTGGGAGGGGACGAGGGGCGGCTTTCAGTGGCAACGGGGAAGGGCTAGGATACCGGGTTTGAAGCGGTGTTTGCACCGCAAGCGCAGCTTTTATTTAGGCTGCCGGTTTGTGAGGGTTGGCTCGGAGAGCGTTGATGGCGATTGTAGTGGAACTTCACCTTCACCTGCCCATGCGCCCCGCAGCACGCCCGCTCCCACGCCCGCGTAGCTGAGGACCTGGACTTGCCACGAAAGGCTGGTGAGGCTGGGGCCCGGGCGGGCCGGGCCGGGCCGGGCCGGGTCAGGGGAGGGGCCTGGCGGCAGGGGCGGGGCCTCAGCTAAAGGCGCGGAGCATCGGGCGCCGAGAGCGCGGAGTAGAGCGGCGCCCGCTCGAGAGAAGTGGGGCCGAGATCGCGCCGTCCCAGCCCGCCCGCCGGCGTCCGAGCTGCTCCCGCGCCCTTACCCCTGCGGGCCCTTGCAGGGCGAGACCGGCGGCCATGCAGCCCCGAGGTTGAGGCCGCCCCATGGCAAACCCGGCGGTCCCGGAGACGACGGCGCATGGAGAACTTCCGTAAGGTGCGCTCCGAAGAGGCGCCAGCGGGGGGCGGGGCCGAGGAGGGCGGCCCGGGCTCTGGCCCCTTCGCAGACCTGGCGCCGGGCGCGGTGCACATGCGGGTCAAGGAAGGCAGCAAGATCCGGAACCTGATGGCCTTCGCCACCGCCAGCATGGCGCAGCCAGCCACGCGCGCCATCGTCTTCAGCGGCTGCGGCCGGGCCACCACCAAAACAGTCACGTGCGCCGAGATCCTCAAGCGCCGCCTGGCGGGCCTGCACCAGGTCACGCGGCTGCGCTACCGGAGCGTGCGCGAGGTGTGGCAGAGCCTCCCGCCTGGGCCCACGGAGGGTCAGACCCCTGGCGAGCCGGTCGCTAGTCTCAGCGTACTTAAGAACGTGCCCAGCCTCGCCATCCTACTTTCCAAGGACGCACTGGATCCGCGACAGCCCGGCTACCAGCCCCCGAACCCCGATCCTGGTCCGTCGTCCCCGCCAGCCGCGCCAACGTCCAAGAGGAGCCTAGGGGAACCCGCAGCTGGAGAAGGCTCCGCGAAGCGATCGCAACCCGAGCCAGGGGCTGCGGACGAGGATCGGACGACCTAGAACTCCAGACTGTGGGCAGGATCTTCTGCCAGCGCCTCCACCTTCAAATGCACCTCCAGCCTTTCACTCCTTGGTCCTCCGGAGCCCACAACCTGGACACAGCTCCTCAAGACAGGTAGCATGGATCTTAAGGCGACAAGAGAGGGCCCCCAGAATTGGCAGGAGAGGATCCCCGACGACCTTAGGGAAACTTCGTGCGATGATTGCTGCTTATGCCCGTGTTGCCTGAAGACACGGAATTTCACCTTCACCTTTTCTGGGACCTTCTTTGGGGGAGAATGGTGGACAGTGGGATTCTGGAAACTTGATTGGCACCCCCAAGGGTTAAAGCCACCCAGCATTCACGAAGGGCACCTGGAGTGTGGAAGCCGAGAAGAGTTATTGGAATCACCCCCACCGTTGACAGAGAAGGCAGGGGGTGAGACTTGACTGCTTGAGGGTAGGAGAGTCTGAGATGTGGGGGCCCTATTCCGCTCCCCGCCCTGGGACAGTTTTCCTTTCTAGTCTTCCTTCCCCTGCTTCAGAGGAGCATCTCTGAGGGTTGTAGCTCTTTTAACACCCCTTTTCCCCCTGCTGGCCCAGAGGGAGACCCAGGACTGAACTCTCCAGGCCTCCTCCCCTGAGCCTTGCAACTGGAGTCTTGCTTCCAATAAAACAAGCACAAAAATGACTCTGTCCCCAAATTTTTTTCTAACCACCCGCCTGTGCAGAAACAGCTCTGGCCTGGCCCTTTGTGTCTCCCCTCCCCTCCAGCCTTGCATCCTGAGCCTTTGGAGTCTTCAGGGTCAGGCATAGAGACTGGACAGCTTCAAAATGGTGCAAGGCACTTCCCAGTCCCTGGCTTTTTCCTCTCTCCTCCCCCACTCCGCCCTCCCGGGCTGGCCCTGGCCTCAGGGGCTGTGGCCAATGGGGGCCCATGCTTCCCTGTACCTGGACACTAAGGGAAAGGGCGTGGCACATTGCTTTTCTGGGAGGGAAAGGAAGAAGTGGAAGGAGAGCATGGATAAACTCTCCTGGAGGTCACTGCAAAGGGTGGCAGACCCTGCTGAGGTCCCTGAACCTGCAGCCTCCAGACAATAAACTGAACCTTACCCAGAAGGCTGGCACAAAGCCCCCAGCTCCGTGAGTAGGATCTCCCCTTCACTGCCCTCTCTCTGAGAAAGGACAGCACACCCTTGGGAAAGGGGGAGGAGAGAGACTGAGCACAAATCCACTGCTGGAAATTACTATTCAGCAGAGAAGCTGGGACTTGGGCTGTGAATCACTGCAGGCCTCCTGATAAGCTACTGCCTCCAGCCCTGCACAGCTGTCTGTTGAGAGATAACAGCCTCATAAGCTTCTCTGCCCAACTCTAAGCCAGCTGGGGGGTGGGGGTGGTGCTGTGTGCTGGAAGAGCTCTGGTGAGTTGGGGGTGGTATACAGCCCCAGGATCTCAGAAGCAGATCTCATCCCATGCAACTCAGCAGCACCCCTGGAAAGGGGGAAATGCGGAAGAATATATTTATAAGTCATTTTGCTGGCAGAACCCTGAAATAAATCCTGCTGGTGACAAGAGATACGTTCTGTGGCTGACTGGAGGGGCTCTTTAGGGAGGTTTCCCTCCCCTGCAGTATCTCTGCTTGAGCTTTGGATCAGTGAGCTTTGTCATCCAGACTTTTCCCCTCGTTGCTCTCCCCAAATTCCTGCTCTTGATGAGTCCCTGGAGAGGGCCAAGGGGTTTGGGTGTGCTTGTCTGACCCTCTCAGGGGTGGCCCAGGAAGCATGGAAAGAATGTAAACTGTCCTGACAAGGTGCCCTAGCTTCTCCTGGACTTCAGCATCTAAAGGCAGTGATAAAACTTGGACAAGGTCCTGCATGGTAGAAGCTTAAGGGAGACTGGTCTTGGTTCTGAAAAGGGGCCAACTTTCCAAGACCACTAGTGACTGATTGCTGGGTTACCAGGACTATGAAAGCAGTGCCTGAGGCCGGGCATGGTGGTTCATGCCTGTAATCCTGTAATCCCAGCACTTTGGGAGGCCAAGGCGGTTGAATCATGAGGTCAGGAGTTTGAGACCAGCCTGGCCAACATGGTGAAACCCCGTCTCTACTAAAAATACAAAAAATTAGCCAGGCGTGGTGGTGGGCACCTAATCCCAGCTATTCTGGAGGCTGAGGCAGGAGAATCGCTTGAACTGGGGGGTGGAGGTTGCAGTGAGCCGAGATTGCCCCACTGCACTCCAGCCTGGGCGACAGTGCGAGACTCTGTCTCAAAAAAAAAGAAAGCAGGGCCTGCTAGTCTTGTTACGGAGATAAGGCTGCAATGGATTTCTTTTTTTATTTTCATTTTTTGTTGAGGTGGAGTCTCACTCTGTCCCGCGGGCTGGAGTGCAGTAGCTCAATCTTGGCTCACTATAAGCTCTGCCTCCCGGGTTCAAGTGATTCTCCTGCCTCAGCCTCCCGAGTAGCTGGGATTACAGGCATGCACCACCACACTCAGCTAATTTTTGTATTTTTAGTAGAGACGGGGTCTCACCATGTTGGCCAGGCTGGTCTCAAACACCTGACCTCTGGTGATCCACCCACCTAGTACTGGGATTACAGGTGTGAGCCACCATGCCCGGCCTTTTTATTTATTTACTTACTTATTTATTTTAATTTTTTATTTTTTAAGAAGGAATCTTGCTCTGTCACCAGGCTGGAGTGCAGTGGTGCAATCTCAGCTCTCCTGGGTTTAAGCGATTCTCCTGCCTCAGCCTCCGGAGTAGCTGGAATTACAGGTGTGGACTACTATGCCTGGCTAATTTTTTTATTAGTAGAGATGGGGTTTCACCATGTTGGCCAGGCTGGTCTCGAACTCCTGAACTCAGGTGATCCACCCGCCTCAGCCTCCCAAAGTGCTGGGATTACAAGCGTGAGTCACTGCACCCGACCTCTTTTTATTTTTTTATTTTATTTTGAGACAGAGTCTCACTCTGTCGCCCAGGCTGGAATGCAGTAGCACAATCTTGGCTCACTGCCAACTCTGCCTCCCAGGTTCAAGTAATCCTCCTGCCTTAGCCTCCTGAGTAGCTGGGATTACAGGTATGGGCAGCCGTGAGCAGCTAATTTTTGTATTTTTATTAGAGACGGGGTTTCACCATGTTGGCCAGGCTGGTCTTGAACTTCAGGCCTCAAGTGATCCACCTGCCTCAGCCTCCCAAAGTGCTGAGATTACAGGGGTGAGCCACCACCCCCAGCCTGCAGTGTATTTCTCTTGATGAGATGGAAAAGTTCCCTTCCCGCCCAGAAACCTATCCTGGGGGATAGAGAAGAGAGGAACATGTTTATCCAGCATCAGAGCATTAACCTTCCCCCAAGCAGGTAACGAAACACTTTCTTTTCTGCACCCCCGCGACACCCCAGCAAGTTTGGTTCCCAAGCTTTCAGTAGGTGCACTGACTCACCAATGGGACCCAGCATGTATGAGCACCCCATCTCTGCCCTGCTGATTTCTGGCCCCACTGACCTAGGAGCAGGCTCCAAAAGAAGGTGACGGATGTTCCTCTACCAGCTCCAAACCACCAAGGCTGAAGTGGGAACCTCAGAAGTCCTGGGATAAAGGGAGGGGCGGCTAGGGGAGCACCTCAGAGACAAGGCCCACTTCAGGAGCCGACTAGTGGCAGAGTGGGAGAGTCCCTCTTGTGAGACCCCATTTTTCCAATAATGGTCTCTACCCAGGAGCTTCTGGGACCCAGCCTGGTGCTTGCCTTGGCCCTGCCTTAGGACACTTCCAGACTAGGAGTGTCAGTGAAGGCTCACACCTAGAAAACTGTTAGGTCACAAAAACAAAATCCATTTGGAAACATAAAAGTATATAATACAAGGCCCAGAGCTCATGGTCAGATGGGTGGTGGACTTCCACTTGGGCCTTCATTCATTCAACAAGCGTTTGTTGTTGTACCAGCACCCAGTCTAGGAATGGGGTGGGGCTGGGTGTAGAATCACAGCATAATCAGACATTTTACCTCAAAGAGGGCCCAGCCTTGGCCAGGCGTGGTGACTCACGCCTGTAATCCCAGCACTTTGGGAGGCAGAGACGGGGGGATCACCTGAGGTCAGGAGCTCAAGACTGGCCTGACCAATATGGTGAATACAAAATCAGCCGGGCATGGTGGCAGGCGCCTGTGATCCCAGCTACTTAGGAGGCTGAGGCAGGAGAATTGCTTGAACCCAGGAGGTGGAGGTTGCAGTGAGCTGAGATGCACCATTGCACTCCAGCCTGGGTGACAGGGTGAGACTCCATCTCAAAAAAAAAAGGGCGGGGGGCCCAGTCTAGTGGAGAGAAAGACAAATAAGAAGTTACAGCACAGTGTGATGATAGAAGATGGGAGCCCTGAGAAGGGGCACATACCTTGCCCAGAGGTGCTGATGGAGCTGGTTCTCCAAGGATCAGGAGTTAGCCAGCTGACCAAGACTGGACAGGGAGCTCCAGGCAGAGCATAGAGAGCGGGTGCATATGATGCTGAGGCTTCCACAGGTGTCTGATGGATAGAAGAGATGGCAGAGGGTAGCATGTAGAGATGCAGGTAAACTAGAGTGGTAGGTGGGAGCCAGGTCACAGGGAAGTGAGGGAGCCACTGGGAGCCAGGGAGTGCTCTGAGCCCAGGTCTAATTGGTGTTTGAGAAGGATCCTTCTGACACCTTTGTAGGTGGGAATGGATCGGAAGGGGTCTGATTAGACCCTAGAGACAATGCAGGGATAAGAGATGAGACAGCGGCAATGTGGAGGGAGATGGGAGCAGATGTCAGAGCTACCCAGAGCTACCCAGGCTAGGTAGCATTTCGCTGCCATTACAGCCAGGAAATGGGAGGGATTCTCCTTGAGCATTAACCCTGCCTGGTCAGGACTTCGTCTGCCTTTCTGGCACCCCAGGGGACATGCTATGTCAGGAGCAAACAATAGAGTGATTCTTTTTTGTGGGGGTATCCGCAGCTTCAAATTGGTAAATCTCTAAGAGCTGTTGTCCATTGCCATGAATCTGCCAGAGTGTATTCACTGCACTGTTAGGGGCATACCTGGGCCAGACACACACTGCCCCTCCACCCCTTGCCTTTCATCTCCCAAGCTGACTAGTTCAGTTTTGGTCATTGCTATGCCCACACTGACCACTAGGTGATGCTCTAGTCCCTCTATTTCACTGAGATGTTGAAACACTCGCAGGTCTCCAAGAGAATGGTAGTTAGAAAGGCAAAGGAAAGGAAGGAAGGGAAAGAGAATGAAGGAAGGGAGGAAAAAGCAGCTGCAGGAGGGTCTCCTCGAAGTCATCAAGTTCCTTCCTTTCAGAGCACAGATACTAGTTTGTAAGTGTGTCCTCATTAGTCCTACCTTTTGGCTATTAGTCACACTACTAACCCATGAGCCCATGATTGACTGGATCCTGCCTGCCTTGCTCCTTGCCCAGCTCCTGGCACATGAGAAGCTCTTAAAGAGTTGTTGATTGAATGGACTTGCTGCTGGTCAGGCACAGTGGGTCATGCCTGTAATCCCAGCATTTTGGGAGGCCAAGGTAGGCGCTCTGATCACTTGAGCCCAGCCCAGGAGTTCGAGTCTAGCCCTGGCAAAATAGTGAGACACCATCTCTACAAAAAAAAAAAAAAAAAAAAAAAAAAATTAGTTGGGTGTGGTGGTGTGTGCCTGCAGTTCAGTTACTCAGGAGACTGAAGTGGGAAGATTGCTTGAGTCTGGGAGGTCCAGTCTGCAATGAGCCGTGATTACTCCACTGTTTCAAACAAGCAAGACTTTCTGAGCCAGGTTTTTGAACTGTTCTCATGTCACATCACAATTCTTAACCATCCAGCCAATGACAAAGCAGCAGTTGCTCACTGCAACTTCTGCCTCCTGGGTTCAAGTCATTCTCCTGCCTCAGCCTCTTAAGTAGCTAGGATCACAGGCATGCGTTTCCACGCCTGGTCAATTTTTGTATTTTTGAAGAGATGGGGTTTCATCCTATTGGCCAGGCTGGTCTCGAATTCCTGACCTCAGGTGATCCACCTGCCTCGGCCTCCCAAAGGGCTGGCTGGAATTACAGGCGTGAGCCACCGGGCCCGGCCCCCTCTGGGTTTTAAACCACCCAGCCTGTAGTACTTCATTAAGGCAGCTAGGACTCTAATCCAACAAGTGTTCTCAGAGCCTTCAGTGGGAATAGGGAAGAGGAATGTGGGGTGGTTGCCAAGGCCCCTGTTATCAGAATTTCAAGCCCTGCACAGTGGGAAGGTCTCTGCTTTGCAGTCTTGTGCCAACAAATGTTATGTCTGATGTTGTATGGAAGAGATCATAGGCTTTGGAGGAAGTCAGTATGACTGAGGCTTTGGGCAAGTTAATTCTTCTCTGAGCCTCAGTTTTCTTGCTTGCAAAATAAACCAGATTGCTGTGGAGATAAGGGAGATAATACTACTAGGACTCTCAACCTTGGCTCATTGTCAGAATCACTTTGGACACTTGTTAAAAATACAGATTACTATCACTTCTCCACCTTTTGGCTAAAATCAAGTTTAAAAATACAGATTACTGGGCGAGCTTGGTAGCTCACACCTGTAATCCCAGCACTTTGGAAGGCCAAGGTGGGTGGATCACTTGAGGTCAGAAGTTCAACCTGGCCAACATGGTGAAAACCCATCATCACTAAAAATACAAAAGTTAGCTGGGGCTTGGTGGCGTGGGCCTGTAACCCCAGCTACTCGGGAGGCTGAGGTGGGAGGATTGCTTGAACCCGGAAGGTGAAGGGTGCAGTAGGCTGAGATTGCGCCACTGCACTCCAGTCTAGGTGACAGAACAAGACCATGTCAAAAAAAAAAAAAAAAAGCCAGCACAATGGCTCACGCCTATAATGCCAACACTTTGGGAGGCCAAGGCAGGCAGATCACCTGAGGTCAGGAGTTTGAGAGCAGCCTGGCTAACATGACAAAACCCCGTCTCTACTAAAAATACAAAAAAAAAAAAAATTAGCTGGGCATGGTGGCCAGTGCCTATAGTCCCAACTACTTGGGAGGCTGAGACAGGAGATTCACTTGAACCCGGGAGGCAGAGGTTGCATTGAGCTGAGATCATGCCACTACACTCCAGCCTGGGCGACAGAACTAGACTCCATCTCAAAAACACAAAAACAAGCCAGGCGCGGTGGCTTACGCCTATAATCCCAGAACTTTGGGAGGCCAAAGTGGGCAGATCACTTGAGGTCAGGAGTTAGAGACCAACCTGGCCAACATGGCGAAACCCCGACTCTACTAAAAATAAAAACTAGCCGGGTGTGGTGGCAACCGCCTGTAGTCCCAGCTACTTGGGAGGTTGAGGCAGGAGAATCATTTGAACCCGGGAGGTGGAGGTTGCAGTGAGCAGAGATTGTGCCACCCCACTCCAGCCTGGGCAACAGAGGGAAACTCTATCTCAAAAACAAAACAAAACAACAACAACAAAAATGAAACAACAACAACAAAAAACAGATTACCTGGGCTAAACTCTAAACCAACAGGATCAGACTCCCAGAAGGGACCTGGGAATATACATTGTAATAAGATCTTCAGCTGATTTTGATGGTCCATCAAAATTATCTCTGAGATGTTATGTAGCCATATTTATAGTGGTAAGATAGACACAAAATTAAATCCCCTTCTCTTGCTTTTCATCTTCAGTGATGGTTTGAACATGTTTCTGGAGAGAAACACTGTTGAAGAACTGCCACAGCCTTGGATGGTGGTGCAACCTGTAGTCCCAGCTACTGGGGAGACTGAGGCAGGAGGATCGCTTGAGTCCAGGAGTTCAACACCAGCCTGGGCAAAATAGCCAGATCCAGTGTCTTAAAAAATAAAAAGGAAAACAAAACAAAACAAAACTGCTGGGAGCTGCCCACTAGAGGTGGTGCTGGGAAATAGAGCCTCTAGCTCTGGGCTCAGGGAGCTAGAAGGGAAAGGAGGGAGAAGCTTTTAGGAGAGCAATTAGTGGACTGCAAGCATAAAGCTACCCCACCCTGAGCCCTGGTTCTCAATGGAGACAGAAGGAGGAAGGCTCAGCTCAAACAGCTACAAAGACCCATCTTGCTTTGTTAAGTATATATATATATATATATATGTTTAACAAATTCTGATAACAGGCCTTGGCAAACACCCCACATTCATCTTCCCTATTCCCACTGAAGGCTTTGAGAACACCTATTGTATTAGAGTCCTAGCTGCCATAACAAAGTACCACAGGACAGGTGGCTTAAAACCCAGAAGGGACCTGGCGCAGTGGCTAATGCCTGTGATCCCAGCACTTTGGGAGGCCAAGATAGGCGGATCACGAGGTCAGGAGATCAAGACCATCCTGGCTAACATGGTGAAACCCCATCTCTACTAAAAATACAAAAAAAGTAGCTGGGCATGGTGGCAGGCGCCTGTAGTCCCAGCTACTCAGGAGACTGAGGCAGGAGAATGGCATGAACCCGGGAGGCGGAGGTTGCAGTGAGCCGAGATCGCGCCACTGCACTCTAGCTTGGGTGACAGAGTGAGACTCCATCGCAAAAAAAAAAAAAAAAAAAAAAAAAAAAGGCATTAGGATATAGGATACAGACATGTGTTCACATAGAGGAAAGACCATGTGAAAACGGGAAGATGATGACCATTTATAAGCCACTCACAAGAAACAACTGGGCTGGATGTGGTCCATAATCCCGGCACTTTGGGAGACTGAAGTGGGAGGATTGCTTGAGCCCAGAAGTTCAAGGTCTGCCTAGACAACATAGAGAAACACCATCTCTACTAAAAATACAAAATTACCTGGTCACGGTGGCAGGTGCCCAATCCCAGCTACTTGGGAGGCTGAGCCAGGAGAATCGCTTGAACCCGGGAGGCGGAGGCTGCAGTGAGCCGAGGTCGAGCCATTGCACTCCAGCCTGGGGAAGAAGGGTGAAACTCCGTCTCAAAACAAAACAAAAAAAGAATGATTTGTTCATCAAGAGAGTGGGTTCACCCCCTCTTGCATTCTCTTTGCCATTCCACCATGTGATGCCTTCTGCCATGGGATGATGCAGCAAGAAGGCTCTCACAAGATGCCATTGATATTGGACTTCTCAGCCTCCAGAAATATGAGCCAATAAATTTCTGTTCATTATAAATTACCTGTACAAAAATTTGCTGGGCAAGGTGACACATGCCTGTGGTCCTAGCTACTCAGGAGGCTAAGATGGGAGGATTGCTTGAGCACAGGAGGTCAAGGATGCAGTGAGCCAAGATCACACCACTGCACTCCAGCCTGGGTGATCCTGTCTCAAAAATAAATAAATAAATAAATAAATTACCCAGTCTCAGGCATTCTGTTATAGTAGCACAAAACAGACTAAAACATCTCCATCTCACAACTTGTCCTGTCCCGCTACAATTTTACAACAAGAAAATGCTCTTTTAGAGAGCAACAGTAAGCATTTATTGAGCCATTACTGTGTACCAGCCAGGACATAGTGTTTTATGTGCATTTTCTGAGGTAATCTTCCCAACAATCTATTAACCTATTAGGTAGGTTCCATTATTATCCCATGTTTCATTTGTTTTGTTTTTTGTTTTTTTGGAGACGGAGTCTTGCTCTGTCGCCCAGGCTGGAGTGCAGTGGCGCCATCTCGGCTCACTGCAACCTCTGCCTCCAGGTTTCAAGCGATTCTCCTGTCTCAGTCTCCCAAGTAGCTAGAACTACAGGCACGTGCCACCACGCCTGGCGAATTTTTTTTTTTTTTTTTTTTTTTTTTTTTGAGACACAGTCTCGCTCTGTCGCCCAGGCTGGAGTGCAGTGGCCGGATCTTGGCTCACTGCAAGCTCCGTCTTCCGGGTTAACGCCATTCTCCTGCCTCAGCCTCCCCAGTAGCTGGGACTACAGGTGCCCGCCACCTCGCCTGGCTAGTTTTTTTGTATTTTTTAGTGGAGACGGGGTTTCACCGTGTTAGCCAGGATGGTCTCCATCTCCTGACCTCGTGATCCGCCCATCTTGGCCTCCCAAAGTGCTGGGATTTCAGGCTTGAGCCACCGCGCCCAGCCTTTTTTTTTTTTTTTTTTTTTTTTTTTTTTTTTTTTTTTTTGAGACAGTTTCACTCTTGTTGCCCAGGCTAGCGTAGAATGACGCAATCTTGGCTCACCGCAATCTCCACCTCTCGGGTTCAAGCGATTCTCCTGCCTCAGCCTCCCCAGTAGCTGGGATTACAGGCATGCGCCATCACGCCCAGCTAATTTTGTATTTTTAGTAGAGACAGGATTCTCCATGTTGGTGAGACTGGTCTTGAACTCCCAACCTCAGGTGATCCGTCTGCCTCAGCCTCTCAAAGTGCTGGGATTACAGGTGTGAGTTGCCACGCCCAGCTATTCCCATTTTTTAGACAAGGAAACAGTGGTTCAGGGAATTGGAATAGTTTGCCCAAGGGCATAAGGCAGAACTGTAGTTTAACAGCGGTAAGGGTGTCATTCTCTTGGGTGCCTTTTTTCATTGTCTCAGTTTTTGAAGCAGTCTAGTATTGAGATCCCCTTCACTGGAGATGCTCAAGTAGGGGCCTGAGGAAATGGAAACAATGTAGACTTAGTAGACTAATGGCCTCAGGGGCCACTTTCAGTCTTAAAATGGCAGGATTCTTTTTTCCCTGCCCCCCACCCTCTTTTTCCTGAGCACAGGCTTAATTCCCACCAGAGAAAATAAGAGCTTTTCTAGTCTGGTGCGGTGGCTTATGCCTGTAATCCCAGCAATTTGAGGAACTGAGGAGGATTGCTTGAGGCTAGGAGTTTGAGACCAGCCTGGGCAACAAAACAAGACCCTATCTTGACAAAAATGTTCAAAAATTAGCCGGGAATGGTAGTGCGTACCTGTAGTCCCAGCTACTTGGGAGGCTGAGGGAGGGAGGATTGCTTGAGCCCAGGAGGTCAAGGCTGCAGTTAGCCATAATTCTGTCACTGCACTCTAGCCTAGGTGACAGCATGACCCTATCTCAAAAGAAAAACAAAAAAGAAAAAACAAAAAAATAAGAGCTTTTCTTGCATGTGAACTTACCTTTACTAGAAATTCACATGGTGGAACAGTGTCTTTGTCCTCACAAACTCCCCAGTAACGTCATTCCATCCCACACACATATCAGAGGGAATGCCTCATCACCACTTTTCCAGAATGAAGGCCCTGAGCTGTAGCAGAAAGCTGATACGCTGATCCACGGGTGATGATGACATTTCTGAACCATTAAAAGTCCAGCTGTTGTGTTTTCAAAAAGAAGCAGCAGCTTCTTCAGAGGGACAGGGAAGGATTTCAGAGTAGAAAATGGCAGGAAGAGACAAAAGACCCTGAAGACCTTCGGTGAGAACCAGTATTTCTGCTCTGAGCCCATCAGGAAAGGTGTACCCTCCAGAAGCAATGGGACGGGCTTCAACCTGTGGACAAATCTGGGGGCCAACTAGGAAACAAGCAAGGGCCCTCCTGCCTTAGTGATATGGTAGGCTGAATTCAAAGATAGCCCCGGGATTCATGCCCCCTGTGTACATGCCCTTGTATAATCTCCTCCTCTTGAGTAGGGGGCAGAATCTGTTTAGATATCATTCCCAAGACTAGTCCACTAGTCAGTCTACTTTGAGTGAATCAAAAAGTTACCCTAGTGGGCTTGACCTAGTCAGGTGAGTTTCTCTCTTTTTTTTTTTTTTTTTTTTGACTGAGTCTTCTTCTGTCCCCCTGGATGGAGTGCAATGGAAAGATCTCGGCTCACTGCAACCTCTGCCTCCTGGGTTCAAGCGATTCTCCTGCCTCAGCCTCCCAAGTAGCTGAGATTACAGGTGCCCGCCACCATGCCCTGCTAATTTTTGTATTTTTAGTAGAGACAGGGTTTCACCATGTTGGCCAGGTTGGTCTCGAACTCCTGATCTGCCAGCCTCGAGGTGAGGTCTTTAAAAGCAGGTGAAGTGTCAGAGAGACACTTTCCTGCTGCCTGGAATAAATAAGCTCCAAGATTGTAAGAAGGGTCTACGGAGGGAGCCATGTGGAGAGAGGCTATCACGGCACTCTCTAGGAGTTGAGAGTGTCCTTGGCTGACAACTACCGAGAAGAAATGAGGACCTTGACCTACCACTGCAATGAAATCAATTCTGCCAACAACCTGAATGACCTCAGAAGAGGCCTCTGAGCTCCAAATGAGACCTCAAACCTGGCCGAGATCTTGATTTCAGTCTTGTGATAACCAGTAGAGAATCCAGTTATGCTATACCTGGACTTCTGACCTACAGAAACTGAGGGGTAATAATGAGTATTGTTTTAAGCTGCTTAATTTGTGATAAATTGTTATGAAGCAACAAAAAATTAACGCAGGCAATTAGGGCTGTGAACTTCTCTCAAGGTAGCAGAGAATTCAGAACTGACTGAAAGATAAGCAAAACCTACCTACAGTACTGATGGGGAAAGAACAATTTCTGGAGTCAGAAAAGTGGGGACTGAAACCTAAGTACCACTATTTTGTTAGCTGCACGATTTTTGGCAAGTGTCCTTTAAGTCTATTCCTTTATCAATAAATTAGGGATAGTCCAGGCGCGGTGGCTCACACCTGTAATCCCAAAATTTTAGGAGGCCAAGGTGAGAGGATCACCTGAGGTCAGGAGTTAAAGACCAGCCTGGCCAACATGGCAAAACACCGTCTCTACTAAAAATACCAAAATTAGACGGGCATGGTGGTGAGCACTGTAGTCCCAGCTACTCGGGAGGCTGACGCAGGAGAATAACTAGAACCTGGCAGGCAGAGGTTGCAGTAAGCCAAAATCACACCACTGCACTCCAGCCTGAGTGATAGACTCTACCTCAAAAAATAATAATAATAAAATAAAATAAATTTTAAAAATAAATTAGGGATAAAAACTTATCTCACAAGGTTGTTATGAGGCATAAATGGGATAATAGTTTGTGGCAGGTAGTGGCACATTGTAAATTATAGTCATAATTGTATTTTAAAAAGCAAAAAATAAAAACACCAGTAGCCAATCTAAGTGACTGTAGGCAAAGTGGAGGGACTCTGACAGCAGGGAGACCAGTTGGGATTTGAATGCAATATACCCCAGTGCTTTCTTACTTGCTTTTCTTACTTGTCTTACTTTCTTACCCTGACCTCATCCTAAGCTTCCAGCACTTGGAGATTTGATGAACATTAATTGAACTGCAGAGAGGTCAAAGCTTTCCCCATTGCCTTTGGCCAGTGTAGGGGCAGAAAGGGGTGATCCTTTTCCTCCCCATCATAAGGGTCATGGCTGACACTCCCATAACAAAAGACAGGTTAACAAGAAAAAAACCATAACAAGTTTATTGATCATAGTTTTATGTGACATGGGAGGCTTCAGATTAAGGACCCATAGATAGAAGGAAAATCGTCCATTTTTATGCTTAGGTTCAATAAAACATATGTAGAATTGTGATTGGACAAAAAGGGTCCAAACTAACGGAAATGGATTGAGTGGGAAAACCCAGCAAAGCCTGTCTGTTCAAATCCTTCTGGCCTCTCTTTTGTAGCATTTCTTCCTCCCTGGCCTCCCTACTATGGGGTATGATCCCTCTGGAATGAGTGTCTTAATTTCTTTTCTTTTCTTTACTTTTTTTTTTTTTTTGGAGACAGAGTTTTGCTCTTGTTGCCCAAACTGGAGTGCAGTGGTGCGATCTCGGCTCACTGCAACCTCTGCCTCCCAGGTTCAAGTGATTCTACTGCCTCAGCTTCCCAAGTAGCTGGGATTACAGGCATGCACCACCACGCCCGGCTGATTTTGTATTCTCAGTAGAGACGGGGTTTCTCCATGTTGGTCAGGCTGGTCTCAAACTCCAGACCTCAGGTGATCCACCTGCCTTGGCCTCCCAAAGTGCTGGGATAATAAGCGTGAGCCACCACGCCCAGCTTTAATTTCTTTTTTTCTTTTCTTTTTTTTTTGAGACGGAGTCGCACTCTGTCACCCAGGCTGGAGTGCAGTGGTGTGATCTTGGCTCACTGCAACCTCCACCTCCCGGGTCCAAGTGATTCTCCTGCCTCAGCCTTCAGAGTAGCTGGGATTACAGGTGTGCGCCACCACACCCAGATAATTTTTGTATTTTTCGTAGAGATGAGGTTTCACCATGTTGGCCAGGATGGTCTCGAACTCCTGACCTCAGGTGATCTTCCTGCCTTGGCCTCCCAAAGTGCTCGGATTACAGGCATGAGCCACCACACCTGGCCATGTTTCCTTTTCTCTCTCTCTTTTTTTTTTTTTTTTTGAGACGGAGTCTAACTCTGTCACCCAGGCTGGAGTGCAGTGGTGCGATCTTGCCTCACTGCAACCTCCACCTCCTGGGTTCAAGCGATTTCTGGCTAATGTTAGTATTTTAGTAGAGATGGGGTTTCACCATGTTGGCCAGGCTGGTCTCGAACTCCTGACCTCAAGTGATCTCCAGGCCTCTGCCGCTCAAAGTGCTAGGATTACAGGCGTGAACCACCGTGCTCGGCCTTAATTCCTGTATGGCCAGCTGTTACACAGAAAGGCAAAGAGAAAGTTTATAGCAATATTTGTAGGCTTTATGGCTGGCTTTGGGGCAAAGGGGTTCTACTTTCTATGACCCTCTCTTGGGGAGGAGGGATTCTCGTTTCTGTGGCATGCCTGGAGGGAGAGTAAGGGGCAAGAGACAAGAGGGCAGAAGGTCAGGGAGAAACTGCTTCGTAGGCCTTCACTTTGTGGCATTGTTTTCTAAGCCTCAACACTAGGTTGGTGGGAAAAGGTGAGGGCAGGTGCTTTGAAAACATTTTAAAAATCCTAGGCCGGGCGCGGTGGCTCAAGCCTATAATCCCAGCACTTTGGGAGGCCGAGACGGGCGGATCACGAGGTCAGGAGATCGAGACCATCCTGGCTAACACGGTGAAACCCCGTCTCTACTAAAAAATACAAAAAAAAACTAGCCGGCCGAGGTGGCGGGCGCCTGTAGTCCCAGCTACTCGGGAGGCTGAGGTAGGAGAATGGCGTAAACCCGGGAGGCGGAGCTTGCAGTGAGCTGAGATCCGGCCACTGCACTCCAGCCTGGGCGACAGAGCGAGACTCCGTCTCAAAAAAAAAAAAAAAAAAAAAAAAAATCCTTTCCCAGCCAGCTTCCTACCCACTGAAGCCACACTGCTAGGAAGGAAAAAAAGAAGGGCAGATGCTGAAGCCCTGGAGAGTCGGCCTGAAGTGAGGAAGTGGCATGTGAATGTCCATCTTTTCTTTCCTCAGTGTGCCCAGGGATAGAGAATGGGAGACAGCAAGACAGAACAGAATGTCTCATTAACTCTGGGCAGCATCCAGATACTTCAGGCCTGGGAGAAGTGTCCTCGACTGCCCAGGGGCTCAAAGTTAGGATGCAGCTAAGTGAGATCAGATGCAACCACCTTGGACCTTGATCGACCCTATTTCAGAGCCATCGTTGATTCAGGAGCCCTCCTGTAGGAGATGGGGCAGAAACATTCAGGTGAGAGTCCTCGGAACTGAGGATGTGGCGAGAATATCCTTGACTGCCAGCAGCAACCTAATTTCTGAGTCTCTTTCCTAATCTGTGAAATGAAGTAGTTGAACTCATGTTTTATGCAAGCTGGTTTGTGATATAAGAATATGTGCACGCCGGCGCGGTGGCTCACGCCTGTAATCCCAGCACTTTGGGAGGCCGAGGCGGGCGGATCACGAGGTCAGGAGATCGAGACCATCCTGGCCAACACGGTGAAACCCCGACTCTACTAAAAATACAAAAAAATGGTGGCGGGTGCCTGTAGTCCCACCTTCTAGGGAGGCTGAGGCAGGAGAATGGCGTGAACCCAGGAGGTGGCAGAGCTTGCAGTGAGCGAAGATCGCGCCGCACCACTAATATATAATACTAATATATATTAGTACATTTATATATGTACTAATAAAGTCCCTTACATATAGGCTTTTTTTTTTTTTTTTTTTTTTTTGAAATGGAGTTTTGAGCTTGTTGCCCAGGCTGGAGTGCAATGGTGCGATCTCAACTCACTGCAACCTCCGCCTCCTGGGTTCCAGGAATTCTCCTGCCTCAGCCTCCCAAATAGCTGGGATTATAGGCATGCGCCACCACGCCCTGCTAATTTTGCATTTTTAGTGGAGACAGGTGTTTCTCCAGTTGGTCAGACTGGTCTCGAACTCCCGACCTCAGGTGATCCGCCCGCCTTGGGCTCCCAAAGTGCTAGGATTACAGGAGTGAGCAACCGCGTCCAGCAGCATTTTTCCCTCATTCGTTGTTTTATTTTATGCCACAACGAGAAGGCGGGGCTAAGCAAAGTAGGTTTTTGTTTTGTTTGGTTTTTTGGGACGGAGTTTCGCTCTTGCTGCCCAGGCTGGACTGCAATGGCACCATCTTGGCTCACCGCGACGTCCGCTTCCTGGGTTTAAGCGATTCTCCTGACTCGGCCTCCCGAGTAGCTGGGATTACAGGCATGCGTTGCGCCACCACGCCTGGCTAATTTTGTATTTTTGGTAGAGACGGGGTTCCTCCATGTTGGCCAGGCTGGTCTTGAACTCCCTACCGCAGGTGATCCGCCCGCCTCGGCCTCCCAAAGTGCTGGGATTACAGGCGTGAGCCACCGCGCCCGACCGCAGAGTAGGTATTTTTATTATAGTTTGTTGTTATTGCTATCATTCCTATTTTGAGGTGATTAAGTGCCCTCCTGGGCCTGACTCGAAAAAGTGCACGGTTGGTTGCTCCTCCCTCGCCTCCATTCGTACTTCCAGGATGGCGGCTGCAGGTCACCTGACAAGAGACAAGGCGGGACGCCGGGCTAACAGTTTGTCCTCAGCGCGCCGCCGTAGCCCGCCGGCGGCCGCACGGTGGCCCTTCCCACCCACGCGCCAGAGTCGCAGTGGGCGGGCCTACGTGCTCCGCCCGCCGTGCGCCTGTCCAGCCCACGCCAGCTCCGGAGTAACCCGCGAGCTCACACCGGCTTTTCTCTACCCTCAGCCCGCGCGTCGCCATCGCCGTCATGCTGGGCGCCGCTCTCCGCCGCTGCGCTGTGGCCGCCACCACCTGGGCCGGCCCTCGAGGCCTGCTGCACTCCGCCCGGACCCCCGGCCCCGCCGCGGGTAAGGTTCTTGCTTGCCACTCTCCGCGCCCTCGTGTCCTTGCGGTGACCTGGGCCCCCGCCGCCACTCCGGGGCGGGCTGTCGCCGGCCTAGCCCTTGCCTACAATGGTTACTGAACCCTGTGACTGCGGGCCGCCCTGGCCGCCGCTTCGAGTAGTGGAGGACCTGAGAGCGGGCCCCCGGGGCCTCCCTCCGCGCAACTTCCTAGCTCTGCCACCGCGGACAGGTCAGATGTGGACCTGCTGTGAGCGCCGAGGACGGGCCGCAGCGTTCCCCTTCGGTTCCCGGGCCATGACCCTGCCCCGGCGCCGACACTGCGGCCACCTGACCGAGAGTGGCCGCCGCCGGCCTGCAGCGCCTCGGCGAAGGTGACATTGAGCCTTCGGGCGTGCCACTCAGGGTCCGAGAACACAATATGCTTCCGTGTGGGACACAGGATTATACTTTTTAATCAGACATTTCTCGGTTAGCGTTTAGTGTGTCACCTTCAAAGCCTTTTCTGTCATTTTTAGGTACTGCTGTGCCACGTTCTCATTCTTCCACGTTTAAAATAGATCGACGTATGTGGTTGTTTCCTGATCTCCGGAAGATAGCCTGAGTTTTGATAGGGCTTATGATAAAAATATCACTCTTTTGAAAATTGAATGCCACAGACTCGGGAATACTGGGTTTTGCAAGCATAGGAACGCTTCCTGTTTTTTCCCCTTTGGAATAGAAGCCTGATTGCTGGAGTATGAGACGTGCTGCTGATTCTTATTTTCTTTCCCCTTATATGTGTGCTGGGAGATTTTGAGTCCACCACCGTAGAATAATTACAGTAATTGCACTTCGCTCTTGGTCCGTGATGATTATATAAGCAACATTTTGAAATTTAGCTCCGATGCATCCATATTATATTTTATTTTTGAACCCGCATCACTGGAAACTATGCATGCATATTTAAACATAAGAACTCAGAAAGTCATTTCAGGGTATGCCGAAGTTAATTAAAAAAAGAACTCAGCCGGGCGCGGTGGCTTATGCCTGTAATCCCAGCACTTTGGGAGGTCGAGGCGGGTGGATCACCTGAGGTCAGGAGTTCAAGACCAGCCTGGCCAACATGGAGAAACCCTGTCTCTACTAAAAATACTAAAAATTTAGCTGGGTGTGGTGGTATGCCCCTATAATCCCAGCTACTCGGGAGGCTGAGGCACAAGAATCGCTTGAACCTGAGAGGCAGAGGTGGCAGTGAGCTGAGATCGCGCCATTGCACTCCAGCCTGGGCGACAGAGCAAGACTCCATCTCAAAAAAGAAAAAAAAGAATTCAGAAACTCAAAACTAATAAGGTTGTTGCCTTGACTAAGTGTTTTAACACTTCAGAACCTAAATAATATGTTTTGCTTCATTCATTTTACACTTTATCTTTTATCCTTTGTCATAGAACCGTAAGGCTGGAGGGTACTTTATTTTTGTTTGTTTATTTTTAAAGTAGAGACGGAATGCCCCTATGTTGAACTCCTGGGCTCAGGTGATCCTCCCACCTCAGCCTCCCAAAGTTTGGGGTTATAGGCATGAGCCACTGCAGCCAACCTAGAGTGTGCTTTAGAGATCGTGGAGACCATTTTATTGTATAGAAAAGGAAACCAAAATCCATCATGGGAAACTGAATCCTTGTTTGTTTGTTTGTTTGTTTGTTTTTGGTTTGGGTTTTTTTTTTTTTTGAGATGGAGTTTCGTTCTTATTGCCCAAGCTGGAGTGCAATAGCGCGGTCTCAGCTCAAGCGATTCTCCTGCCTCAGCCTACAGAGTAGCTGGGGTTACAGGCACCTGCCACCATGCCTGGCTAATTTTTGTGTTTTTAGTAGAGAGGGGGGTTTCACCATGTTGGTCAGGCTGGTCTCGAACTCCTGACTTCAGGTGATGCGCCTGCCTCAGCCTCCCAAAGTGCTGGGATTACAGGCATGAGCCACCACACCTGGCCGAAACTGACTCCTTTTTAATGGTGGAACCATTTTTGTTTCTTATAGATAGTTATGTTTGGGCCATCCTGATGTTTGTTCAGATTTTGTGTTTTGCTAAAGTAACAATACAATTTACATTTTTGACCCAGGCACGGTGGCTCATGCCTGTAATCCCAGAACTTTGGGAGGTTGTGGTGGGTGGATCACCTGAGGTCAGGAGTTCGAGACCAGCCTGAACATGGTGAAACCCAGTCTCTACTAAAAATCCAAAAATTAGCCAGGTGTGGTTGCATGCACCTGTGGTCCCAGCTACTTGGGAGGCTAAGGCAGGAGAATTGCTTGAACCCGGGAGGCAGAGGTTGCAGTGAGCTGAGATTGCGCCACTGCACTCTAGTCTGGGCAACAGACTGAGACTCCATCTCAAAAAAAAAATTTTTTTTTAAATTAATTTTTTTTTTTTTTTCTGGAGATAGTTTCACTGTGTTGCCTAGGCTGGAGTGCAGTGGCACCATCACAGCTCACTGCAGCCTTGACCTCCTGGGACTTAAGTGATCCTCCTGCCTCTGTCTCCCAAGTCACTGGGACCACAAGGGTGCCCCACCAGTTTTATTTTTCATATTTTTCATAGAAACAGTATCTCCCTATGTTGCCCAGGCTGGTCTGGGAACTCCTGGGCTCAGGAGTGCCTCTGGCTTCCCAAAGTGCTGGGATTACGTTTTTTTTGTTTTGTTTTGTTTTGAGACAGAGTCTCACTCTGTCATGCAGGCTGCAGTGCAGTTGGCACAGCTCACTGCAGCCTTGACCTCCTGGGCTCAAGTCATCCTTCCACCTCAGCCTCCCAAAGTGCTGGGATTATAAGCGAGAGCCACTGTGCCTGGCCTCAATAACTCGTTAATGTGCCCTCATTCCTAGAGTTACCACCACCAAAATGTTCATTCTTTGGGCCTGTCTGGGTTGATGATGTATTAAATGGAAAACTATCCTATTTAACTAAATTTAAACCTGAAGGATTAATGAGCCCTTTTATTTTTCTATATATATTAGCCTTTTTTGTTTTTAAATGGAGTGCTTAACTGAATGCCAAAAAGCAGTGTTAGAAATAGCTTTTGAGAATGAAGTCCTAAAAATGTCCTCATTTTTCACAGCTGCTTCTTTTTTCTCTTTGAAACTTTCAGGTTACGTAAAAGCTCTGAGTAATTGTTTTCCAAAATAATTTGCCTTACAAGCTTCAATACTAGGTGGAGATGCTGTTCTTAAGTGGTGTGGGGTGTGTGGGGCAGAGAATGCTAGTATAGTTTACCTAAAAAAAGGTTAAGCACGTGGAGGATGTGTACATAGCTAATAGAATAGATCCTGCTCTCCCCATGACTGGATTTAACAATGTAATTTAAATCGTGTGGGGAGAGTCTGTTTTAGCCCTTCAGAAAGAGATGTATGAGTTTTTAAATTTTTATTTATTTTAATTTGTTTGATATAGAGTATTGCTCTATCACTTAGGCTGGAGTAGAGTGGTGCAATCATAGCTCATTGCAGCCTTGTTGCCGTGGGCTCAAGGTATCCTCCTGCCTCAGCCTCCTGAGTAGGTGGGACCACCAAACCCTGCTAATTTTTTAAGTTTTTTGTAGAGAGTGGGGTCTCTGTTGCCCAAGCTGGTCTCTCAGTTCTGGCATCAAGCAATCCTGCCTTGGCCTCTCAAAGTTTTGGGATTACAGGCGTGAGCCACCATGCCTGGTCTGTTTTATAAAAAAGATTTTTTGTAATAGAACCAGTTTGTAATTTGGCTTCCAGAAGACATGTGATCAAATCCTTGAAGGTGGTGATCTCCTTGATTTGGAGTTGCTGTTGCTGGTCGTCTTATTCACAGTTAGGAAACAAAGAATTGCACTCATGTAGTCAAATCTATGCCCAGCAGTGAACAAAAGGAATTGAGCTTATCATGAAGCAGTGTTTTGGATAGGACAGGTAATTACCTCTGGGGAAGAAGTACATAGATCTTTTATTGGGTAAATACTTAGGAGTGGAATTACTGTTATATGGTAGGTTTGTGTTTAACTTGGTAAGAAACTGCTTAAACAGTCTTCCAAAGTGATTGTATCATTTTATACTTGCATTTTAAGTATTCAGTTAAGGCTAGCTTTAGCTTTTGAGAAAGGTAGCTCATAAATTTTTTTTTGAGACAGGGTCTCACTCTGTCACCCAGGCTACTGCCGCTGCGTCTGGCCCTAAGTTCTTGATAGTAGTGTGTTAGACAGTTGTTCTAATCTATGTTTGTGTGTGTGTATATATATATATTTATTTTTATTTATTTATTTATTTTGAGACGGAGTCTCGCTCTGTCGCCTGGGCTGGAGTGCAGTGGCGCGATCTCGGCTCACTGCAACCTCCGCCTCCCAGGCTCACGCCATTCTCCTGCCTCAACCTCCCGAGCAGCTGGGACTATAGGCGCCCGCCACTGCGCCCGGCTAATTTTTTTGTATTTTTATTAGAGACGGGGTTTCACCGTGTTTGCCAGGATGGTCTCAACCTCCTGACCTCGTGATCCACCCGCCTCGATCTCCCAAAGTGCTGGGATTACAGGCGTGAGCCACCGCGCCCGGCCTGTTTTTTTTTTTTTTTTTTTTTTTTTTTGAGACGGAATCTTGCTCTGTCGTCCAGGCTAGAGTGCAGTGGCACGATCTTGGCTCACTGCAACCTCCCTGGGTTCAAGCTGTTCTCCTCCTTCAGCCTCCCAAGTAGCTGAGACTACAGGGGTATGCCACCACACCTTGCTAATTTTTTGTATTTTACTAGAGACAAGGTTTCACCATGTTGGCCCAACTGGTCTTGAACTCCTGGCCTCAAGAGATCCGCCTGCCTCAGCCTCCCAAAGTGCTGGGATTACAGGTGTGAGCCACCGCACCTGGCTTTATTTTCTGATATATTAAATTTGAATATTAGTCTTGTGAGACTTATTCAATATCCATGTAGTTTTGATTAAATGTTCACACTTACCAGATATATTTAGGTTTGGAGATCCATTTTTGTTGTAGAAATTAAGGCCAGGCACGGTGGCTCATGCCTGTAATCCCAGCACTTTGGGAGGCCGAGGCAGGCAGATCATGAGGTCAAGAGTTCGAGACCAGGCTGACCAACATGGTGAAACCTCGTCTCTACTAAAGATACAAAAAATTATCCTGACGTGGTGGCGCACGCCTATAATCCCAGCTACTCGGGAGGCTAAGGCAGGAGAATCACTTGAACCTGGAGGTGGAGGTTGCAGTGAGCCAAAATTGTGCCATTGCACTCCAGCCTGGGCAACAGGGTGAGACTCTGTCTCAAAAAAAAAAAAAGGAAACGTGTTCACTTCTACTCCATTTATGTACATGTTCCACTTCATTCTGGGCTTGGATTATGTAGGTGATTTAGGTCTCTGGGAAGATCTTTTCTGCTTTGGTTTTTTTCCTACTCTTCCTGCTGCCCGTTACTGCATTAAAGATATGTAGGATATCACTAACATTTAAATTTCAGAGTGTTCTTAGAACAACAATGTTGAGAGGTTTCTGGGTAAAGTTTTAAAAATACATATATATATATATGTATATATATGTTAAGGCTGGGCACGGTAGCTCACGCCTGTAATTCTGTACTTTGGGAGGCCGGAGTGGTAGGATTGCTTGAGGATAGGAGTTCAAGACCAGCCTGGGCAACATATCAAGACCCCCATTTCTAAAAGTAAATAAATAAAAATACGTTAAGTCTTAAACAACTAGAAGTTACACCACACTTATCTAAAACAGATAGTAGGAAATGTGATTTGAGATAGGTTTCATTTCTTTAAGTTATGATATCTATAAATAGACAACAAAGACATTTTTAGATAAGGATTAGTTTATAGCTACCATTTGTTTTAATACTTACCGGTGCATAGTGTTAACCTACTTGTTTTCACATTTAATCTTTATAATCTGCTAAGGGGGGTAGTGTCCCCATTTTACAGATAAGGAAAATGAAACTTAAGTTAATTTTCCAGGGCCAAACAGTGAGAGCGAAGAGCCTAGAGGTATCCGAGCACTAGGCTGTGCTGCATCCAATACCCCAAGATAAAATTTTCTGCCTCCTCCTATCCCCCTACCTGTTGCAGAGGCTGTTCAGAAGGAATTCAGATTTCCAAACTCACTTCAGTGTCCATTTGACAAGAGGAAAGAAAAAATGGGGCCGGGTGCAGTGGCTCACGTCTGTAATCCCAGCATTCTGGGAGGCTGAGGTGGGCAGATCACTGGAGGTCAGGAGTTCGAGACCAGCCTGGGCAACGTGGTCAAATCCTGTCTCTACTCAAAATACAAAAATTAGCCAGGCGTGGTGGCACACACCTGTAGTCTTAGCTACTCAGAAGGCTGAGGCAGGCAGAATAACCTGAATCCAGGAGGCAGAGGTTGCAGTGAACTGAGATTGTTCCACTGCATTTCAGCCTGGGTTACAGAGAGAGACTCTCGATCTCCAAAAAAAAAAAAAAAAAGGAAATGATTTTCATACCATACTGTAAAGGATGTATTGATTGGGAGGCTCTACTAGCCTTCAGAATGCTGCAGGCAAAAAAACACATGAAAATAGTTGTGTATCCTGTTTTCTTGACAATGTTACGTTTAAAATATCATTTCTCTTTTTCTTTGAGACGGAGTCTTGCTGTGTCGCCCAGGCTGAAGTACAATGGCGTGATCTCAGCTCACCTCAACCTCTGCCTCCCGGGTTCGAGCGATTCTCCTGCCTCAGTCTCCCGCATAGCTGAGATTACAGGCGCCCATCATCACGCCCAGCTAATTTTTGTATTTTTAGTAAAGACGGGGTTTCACCATGTTGATCAGGCTGGTCACAAACTCCTGACCTCTGGTGATCTACCCGTCTCAGCCTCCCAAAGTGCTGGGATTACAGGTGTGAGCCACTGCGCCCAGCCCAAAATACCATTCCTTATAAAACAGTATTATTTTGCATTAGGTGTAGATTAGAGTGTATGTTCCCTTAGGGGATTTATCAGAATCTTTAGGGAAGGGGCTGTAGTTTGATAAAGCAATTTGTATGTGTAATTTGTCAGGATGTGTAATTTATTTTGGAATATAATAACATGGGATTTTTTTTTTGTAATGTGTCAATGAAGTATATACGTTTGTTTAAGAACTTGAATGGGGCCAGGGCTGGTGGCTCACACCTGTAATCTCAGCACTTTGGGAGGCAAGGATGGAAGGAATGCTTGAGCCCAAAGAGTTTGAGGCTGCAGTGAGCTGTGATTGCACCACTGCACTCCAGCCTGGGCAACAACAGAGCGAGAGCCTGTCTCAAAAAAAAAGAACTTGAATGGACATTAGCATTATTCTTAGTTTTTTGTTGTTGTTGCTTTTTGTGTTTTTGTTTTGTTTTGTTTGTTTCTTTTCTTTTTTTTTTTTTTTTTTTGAGGCAGAGTCTCGCTCTGTCACCAGGCTGGAGAGCAGTGGCGCGATCTCGGCTTACTGAACCTATGCCTCCCGAGTTCAAGCAATTCCCCTGCTTCAGCCTACTGAGTTGCTGGAACTGCAGGCATGTGCCACCACACCCAGCTAATGTTTGCACTTTTAATAGAGATGGGGTTTCACCATGTTGGCCAGGATGGTCTTGATCTCTTGACCTCGTGATCCGCCTGCCTCGGCCTCCCAAAGTGCTGGGATTACAGGTGTGAGCCACTGTGCCCAGCCTATTCTTAGTTTTTTGTTTGTTTGTTTGTTTTTTTGAGACAGAGTCTCGCCCTGTCGCCCAGGCTGGAGTGCAGTGATGCAATCTCGGCTCACTGCAACCTTTGCCTCCCAGGTTCACGCCATTCTCCTGCCTCAGCCTCCCGAGTAGCTGGGACTACAGGCGCCCGCCACCATGTCCGGCTGATTTTTTGTATTTTTAATAGAGACGGGATTTCACCACGTTAGCCAGGATGGTCCCAAACTCCTGACCTCAGGATCCGCCCACCTCAGCCTCCCAAAGTGCTGGGATTACAGGCGTGAGCCACCGCGCCCGGCCCTATTAGTTTTTAGAGGTGGGATGTCGCTGAGTTGCCCAGGCTGGAATGCAATAGCTATTTTCTCAGGTGCTGTCATATTGTTAGCACCCTACAACATTGAACTCCTGGGCTTGGGCAGTCTTCCTGCCTCAGCCTCTGAGTAGCTGGGACTACAGATGTGTGCCCCACTATGCCCACCTGGGACATTTTTACTTAGGAATTAATACTCTGGTTATGTGTAAAAATTCAAACAATATGGAAGTATATAAATTAGTTTTTACCTCTCACAGATAATCACTGTTAATTTAAAATCAGAGGGAACCACTGTTAATAATTTCAAGCTAGTGTTATACATTAGGGAGAAAAGTATAAACATGCCTATGTAATACTTTTTGTTCTACTCGGTTTTATTTGCTTAATTTTAAAGATATCTTTCTATATCAATGTATAAGATGTATTTCCTTTGACCTGTTGAATATTTTTTCTGCCACAACATATATAGTCGACTCAAAATTTAATGCATTAAACAAGATATATCAAGTACTGTTGTGTACATTGAAGTTATGGTTCTTTCACATTGTAGCTATCCAGTCAGTTCGCTGCTACTCTCATGGGCCACATGAGACAGATGAGGAGTTTGATGCTCGCTGGGTAACATACTTCAACAAGCCAGATATAGATGCCTGGGAATTGCGTAAAGGTAATTGGAACATAGACATATTTGTCTATTTCTGTGTGTAAATATGAACTGCTTCTGCCCCTTTATTGAGAACAACTGTTTTGAAAACATGCGTCATTTAAACTGGTTGCTCCATGCAACTTTCAGTTAGGAAAGTTTATGGCTACCTACAAAGCAGGATTTTAAGGCAGGCACTATTGACATTTTGGGCCAGATAATTCTTTGTTACAGGAGACTGTCCTTTACACTGTAGGATGTTTAGCATCACCTTTGGCCTCTACCTGCTAGAAGCCAGTACGCACACACTCATACCATGTGACCACCAAAAATGTCTCTAGACATTACCCAGTGTCTCCCGAAAACCACTGCTATAACAATAAGGTTAGGTGAGCAAAAGTAACAGTTTTGTACATTTCAAAGAATTTATACAGGCCGGGCGCGGTGGCTCACGCCTGTAATCCCAGCACTTTGGGAGGCCGAGGCAGGCGGATCACAAGGTCAGGAGATTGAGACCATCCTGGCTAACACGGTGAAACCACGTCTCTACTAAAAGTACAAAACAATTAGCCGGGCGTGGTGGCGGGCGCCTGTAGTCCCAGCTACTTGGGAGGCTGAGGCAGGAGAATGGTGTGAACCCAGGAGGCAGCGCTTGCAGTGAGCCGAAATCGTGCCACTGCACTCCAGCCTGGGCCACAGAGTGAGACTCCGTCTCAAAAAAAAAAAAAAAAGAGATTAGGCCGGGTGCGGTGGCTCAAACCTGTAATCCCAGCACTTTGGGAGGCCGAGACGGGCAGATCACGAGGTCAGGAGATCAAGACCATCCTGGCTAACATGGTGAAACCCCGTCTCTACTAAAAAGATACAAAAAACTAGCAGGGCGTGGTAGTGGGCACCTGTAGTCCCAGCTACTCGGGAGGCTGAGGCAGGAGAATGGCGTAAACCCGGGAGGCGGAGCTTGCAGTGACTGAGATCCGGCCACTGCACTCCACTGAGAGACAGAGCGAGACTCCGTCTCAAAAAAAAAAAAGAATTTACACAAAGCAGTCATTTGATTCCCTTCCCCTTTGGATGATGGTTTAGGTTTTTTATTATTTTTGCATTGTTTTGCCCTGAATAAGTATCTAAGTAAGTTAGAACTTGTCTTTCCTCAATTTGCAGATGCACACTTAACATGAGTAAATAGTATTAAGTGTAGGGTAATTTATCTCAGACCAAAAATTCAATCTCAATGACTGCATCATATTCACTGGTATCCTTTGTTTAAATATTTTAAAGTAATAAAAGCAAGAAACCTAAATGCTTTAAACTTCTCTGCAGAAATGTAATGATTCCCTTTTGCTACAACCAGTAGAATTCTTACTGAACAATCTGGAGTAGAAGTAATAAAAAGAACAATTATGTTTTCCCATTAAAAGAATCTTAAATTTTATGATGTGTCATTTTGTGCAGATCTGAAAGTAATCATGCCCAATCATTTTCTGGTTGAATGTTTATGAGTCTGTGTACTAATGTTTCTCTATAATATCTCCTTAATGTCCTCATTTAGGCTTCATTAACTCTCCTTACTCATTTATCTGCCTGTTTTTAGGCTATTTTCCAGTTGAATCTCTTTTATTTTGGTTTTTTGTTTGTTTGTTTTGTGTGAGACTGAGTTTCTCTTATTGCCCAGGCTAGAGTGCAATGGCGCGATCTCAGCTCACTACAACCTCCACCTCCCGGGTTCAAGTGATTCTCCTGCCTCAGCCTCTCGAGTAGCTGGGATTACAGGCATGCACCACCATGCCCGGCTAATTCTGTATCTTTCCGAGAGATGGGTTTCTCCACGTTGGCCAGGCTGGTCTTGAACTCCTGACCTCAGGTGATCTGCCCACCTCAGCCTCCCAAAGTGCTGGGATTATAGGTGTGAGCTACTGGGTCCAGCCTTGAATCTCTTTTAAAGCATCCAAAGCATGTTCATTGTAGTAAGAGCTAAAGATAGGAGGGCCGGGTGGGGTGACTTACGCCTGTAATCCCAGCACTTTGGGAGGCCAGCGCGGGTGGATCACGAGGTCAGGAGTTCAAGACCAGCTGGGTCAAGATGCTGAAACCCCATCTCTACTAAAAATATGAAAATTAACTGGGCATGGTGGCACCTGCCTGTAATCCCAGCTACTTGGTAGGCTGAGGCAGGATAATCGCTTGAACCCGGGTGGCAGAGGTTGCAGTGAGCTGAGGTGGAGCCACTGAACTCCATCCTGGGCGAAAGAGCAAGACTCCATCTCCAGAAAGAAAGTTAGGAGTTGAAAATGACTCTCTTGTTTGAAAAGAAACCAGCTAATTATTATGAAAATAGTGTTTGCATTTAAGAAAACTCAGGGTTTTTTATGGCCAGGAGCTGTGGCTCACACCTGTAATCGCAGCATTTTGGGAGGCCAAGGCAGGCAGATCACCTGAGGTCAGGAGTTTGAGACCAGCCTGACCAACATGGAGAAACGCCTGTTCTATTAAAAATACAAAAATTAGCTGGGGGTGGTGGCACACACCTGTAATCCCAGCTACTCAAGAGGCTGAGAAAGGAGAATCGCTTGAACCCGGGAGGCGGAGGTTGTGGTGAACTGAGATCACACCATCACACTCCAGCCTGGGCAACAAAAGCAAAACTCGGTCTCAAAGAAGGAAAAAAAACTCAGGGTTTTTTCCTTCAATCTGCGTGCTGTTGCATAGTTCTTTCTTTCCACTAATTCACTTAGGGAGATCCACTGTGATCTTACTGTCTAGAATTTGTTAAAGGTAGATTTCTCTCATTTTATAGATAAGAGAATGGAGACCCAGACAGATAAGATCATATGTCAGTGATTCAGTAAAAATGTAAATAGCTCATAGTTTAAGTGAGGCTCTTTGAGGTTGACATGGCCCTTCTTTTTAATTTTGCAGGGATAAACACACTTATTACCTATGATCTGGTTCCAGAGCCCAAAATCATTGATGCTGCTTTGCGGGCATGCAGACGGTTAAATGATTTTGCTAGTACAGTTCGTATCCTAGAGGCTGTTAAGGTCAGTGAAATAATAATGCTAAAATTGTTCTGTAAATGAGTGGGCTTTTGCTGAGGTATCAGCATATTCTGTATTTTTGAATTTGTTAAAATGCCTAAAATGAGTCTTTATATAACTAGAAGGAATGTACATTGCAGTTAAAATCTTTCTAGAGGCTGGCAGCATTTATTCAAGGCCTTACAAATTGTACATGACACACTTTTGTTCAGCAATTCCATTTAAGAATTTATCTTTTTTCTTTTCTCTCTCTTTTTTTTTCTTTTTTTTTAAGAATTTATCTTGGCCGTGTGTGGTGGTTCACACCTGTAATCCCAGTACTTTGCGAGGCCAAGGCAGGAGAATCACTTGAACCCGGGAGGCGGAGGTAGCAGTGAGGCGGAGGTAGCAGTGAGCTGAGATCGCGCCGTTGCACTCCAGCCTGGGCAACGAGAGAAACTCTGTCTCTTAAAAAAATAAGAATTTATCAAGAAACAATTAAGGGTATATAAAGATTTAACTACCAAGTGTATTCATCTTCTTGCTATTTGTCATACGAAATGTTAGGAATTCTTAAGAGGTAACTTCCCAGAACTGGTTATACTACACAACTATTGATACTGTAGAAATATGTTTGACTTTAAACATATTTGCGTCAGCTGGTCGTGGTGGCTCACGCCTGTAATCCCAGCAATTTTGGGAGACGGAGGTGGGTGGATCCCCTGAGGTCAGGAGTTCGAGACCAGCCTGACCAACATGGAGAAACCTCATCTCTACTGAAAATAAAAAATTAGCCAGGCGTGGTGGTAAATGCCTGTAATCCCAGCAACTCGGGAGGCTGAGGAAGGAGAATTGCTTGAACTCAGGAGGCAGAGGTTACAGTGAGCCGAGATGGCACCATTGCACTCCAGCCTGGGCAACAAGAGAGAAAAACTCCATCTCGGCCGGGCGCAGTGACTCATGCCTGTAATCCCAGCACTTTGGGAGGCCGAGGTGGGCAGATCACGAGGTCAGGAGATCGAGACCATCCTGACCAACATGGTGAAACCCCTTCTCTACAAAAAGAAATACAAAAAATCAGCTAGGCATGGTGGCAGGCGCCTGTAGTCCCAGCTACTCAGGAGGCTGAGGCAGGAGAATGGCATGAACCCAGGAAGCGGAGCTTGCAGAGATTGTGCCACTGCACTCCAGCCTGGGCGACAGAGCAAGACTCTTGTCTCAAAAAAAAAAAAACAAGAGAAACTCCATCTCAAAAAAACGTATATACATTATATGAAAACATAGGAAGATATGTACTAATTTTCCTCCCTCTTATTTGGTTATAATTTCTGAGTTTATTTATTTTTTTGAGATGGAGTCTTGCTCTGTTGCCCGGTCTGGAGTGTAGTGGCGCACTCTCAGATCACTGTCACGTCTGTCTCCTGGGTTCAAGTGATTCTTCTGCCTCAACCTCCCGAGTAGGTGGGATTACAGGCACCCGCCACCACGCCCAGCTAGTTTTTTTATTTTTTAATAGAGACGGGGTTTCACCAGGTTGGTCAGGCTGATTTTGAACTCCTGACCTCAGGTGATCCACCCACCTCGGCCTCCCAAAGTGCTGGGATTACAGGCGTGAGCCACACTGCCTGGCTGAGTTTTTTTGTAATAAATACATTGCATTTTAAAAAATACGATTAAGGAGCCCTAGAGTTTTTTGAAGGCAGAAGAAGAGCAACTTGGCACTTTTTTTTGTTTTTTTGAGACGGAGTTTCACTCTTGTTGCCCAGGCTGGAGTGCAATGGCATGATCTTGGCTCTCTGCAACCACCACCTACCGAGTTCAAGCGATTCTCCTGCCTCAGCCTCCCGTGTACCTGGGATTACAGACAAGTTTTACCATGCGTGGCTTATTTTGTATTTTTAAGGGACGGGGTTTCTCCATGTTGGTCAGGCTGGTCTCAAACTCCCAACCTCAGCTGATCCGCCCGCATCGGCCTCCCAAAGTGCTGGGATTACAGGCATGAGCCACCACGCACGGCTGACACTTTCTTAGTTCTTTTGACTTTTTATTCATTCCTGAGGAATCTTGTGACAGCACAGGTGTAACTATATATTACAGTGAAAAGTCTCCAGCCCTGGACATATGTATTCTCAAAGTACAGCTCTCCATGAAAAGATACTATGGTCTGTTAAAAAGAAACTCAAGGTCTGTTAACGGCGAAAGTGTGACATTACTTTATCTATAATGGGTAAGATAATTAAGGGCTCTGTAGGCTATCAATCCATTCAACACTGGTAGTTAATTCAGTTAGGGTCTCAAATTGGAGGCAAATGAAAAAACTTTTCCCGTGTTAACTTAATTATTTGTGTTGCCTGCTGGGCATGTCTAATTGCCTTCACAAAATTCTGTCATCACTATCTTCTTTTTCAGTAATTCTAGACTTTAAGATGTTTTTTCTGGATTTAGTCCAATTGCAGTTATTCTCAAGGTATCTCAAAAACTTACCTTGAACAGTACATATATAAGTTGCCCTCTTTATTTTTATTTATTTATTTATTTATTTATTTTATTTTATTTTTTATTTTTTTGAGACGAAGTCTTGCTCTGTCACCCAGGCTGGAGTGCAGTGCCACGATCTCAGCTCACTCCAACCTCTGCCTCCCTGGTTCAAGCAATCCCAAGTAGCTGGGATTACAGGGGCATGCCACCACAACCGGCAAATTTTTGTATTTTTAGTAGAGACGGGGTTTCACCATGTTGGTCAGGATGGTCTCAAACTCCTGACCTTGTGATCTGCCTGCATCAGCCTCCCAAAGTGCTGGAATTACAGGCATGAGCCACAGCACCCAGCAAGTTGCCCTATTTATTGAACAAATGTGTTAACTTAAAAGTAGATGATCTGTTTTTTTTTTTTTTTTTTTTTTTGAGACAGTCTTGTTCTGTCACCCAGCCTGGAGTGCAGTGGCGTGATCTTGACCCACTGCAACCTCTACCTCCCAGGTTCAAGCCGATTCTCCTGCCTCAGCCTCCCGAGTAGCTGAGGTTACAGGCATGTGCCACTACACCTGGCTGATTTTTGTAATTTTAGTAGAGATGGGGTTTCACCATGTTGGCCAGACTGGTCTCAAACTCCTGACCTCAAGTGGTCCACCTGCCTCAGCCTCCCAAAGTGCTGGGATTATAGGCATGAGCCACTGCACCCAGCTGATGACCTGTATTATTAATTCTGCCCTGCTTGCCTCTGCTTATGTAATTAAAAGCATTTTTTAAGTTCATTTCATGAATTAATAGACATGGCTTTTGAGAGAGTTAAATGTGAATATTCTTTTTGCCATCAGGACAAAGCAGGACCTCATAAGGAAATCTACCCCTATGTCATCCAGGAACTTAGACCAACTTTAAATGAACTGGGAATCTCCACTCCGGAGGAACTGGGCCTTGACAAAGTGTAAACCCCATGGGTAAGCGAGAAACCACTGAAGAAGGCAGGAAAACAATCCAGAGAGGTGTGGGTGGATGACATTTAAGTGTGCTGTGGTAAGACCTTTCAGTGTTCTTGTTAGGGACTACAGGATGCATGCCACCTCACCTGGCTAGTTTTTGTATTTTTTAGTAGAAACGGGGTTTCACCATGTTGGCCAGGCTGTTCTCAAACGCCTGACCTCATGATCTGCCTGCCTTGGCCTCCCAAAGTGCTGGGATTACAGGCTTGAGCCATTGTGGCTGGCATCGTTATTTTCTTATGGGTATAAAGGCAAATAAAAGCCACCTTAATTAAAGAAAAATCTTTACAAAATATTTTAGCCATAAACAGTAGCATAATACAGTGAGTTTGTGTACACATATCCAGATTTTCAGATCGTTTTATTGTTGCCACATTTGCTTTGGTGTTTTTAAAGTATTTCTGTTTAGGCTGAGCACTGTGGCTCAGGCCTGTAATCCCAGCATTTTGGGAGGCCAAGGCGGGCAGATTACAAGGTGAGGAGTTCAAGACCAGCATGGTGAAACCTTGTCTCTACTAAAAATACAAAATTTAGCCGAGTGTGGTGGCATGCGCCTTTAGTCCCAGCTACTTGGGAGGCCAAGGCAGGAGAATCGCTTGAACCCAGGAGGCAGAGGTTGCAGTGAGCCGAGACTGCGCCATTGTACTCCAGCCTGGGTGACAGAGTAAGACTATGTCTCCAAAAAAAAAAAAAGAACTTGGCTGGCAACGATGGCTCATGACTGTAAGCTCAGCATTTTGGGAGGCTAAGGTGGGAGGATTGCTTGAGTTCAGGAGTTTGAGACCGGCCTGAGCACATAGTGAGACCCTGTCTCTGTTAGTTAATTAAATACATACATACATACATACATACATACGTACATACATATATACGTACGTACATACATACAAACAAAAATACTCAGAATTCAAGGAATTTTTATATTCGGTCTTCCTGTTGAGAAACTGAACAGAAAATGCCTAAAACTTTGTAATCTACTTTTAGGATTTTTTTTTTTTTTTTGAGACAGAGTCTCACTCTGTCACCCAGGCTGGAGTGCAGTGGCATGATCGTGGCTCAGTGAACCTCCGCCTCCCAGGTTCAAACTGATTCTTGTACCTCAGCCTCCTAAGTAGCTGAGCTTACAGGCATGAGCCACCATGCCTGGCTAATTTTTGTATTTTTAGTAGAGACTGGGTTTCACCATGTTGGCCAGGCTGGTCTTGAAATCCTGACCTCAGGTGAGCCACCCACCTCAGCCTCCCAAAGTGCTGGGATTACAGGCGTGAGCCACCGTGCCCCGCTGGGATCTCGTTTTAAAGCTTGCTTTAAAGAGTGGTATTTTTGTTTGTTTTTATTTAATTAATTTATTTATTTTTAATTTTGTTATAGAGACAGGGTCTCACTATGTTGCCCAGGCTGTTCTCAAACTCCTGGGCTCAAGTGATCCCTCCACCTTGGCCTTCCAAATTATTTGAGTTTCAGGTGTGAGCCAAAAGCAATGGTCTTTTTGTTTTATCTTTGTCCACCCCCTCACCAGCACAGCCTCCCTGAAGTAGCTCATCTTTATAATATATGCAATGATTTTGACTTCTATGAGTACTTAGAGAAAACTAGTTGTTCAGAATGGAAATTTTCCTAGTTATACTTTTGAAGCTCTTGCTTGTTTGTTTTGTTGTTGTTTTGAGACGGAGTCTCACTCTGTCATCCAGGCTGGAGTGCAGTGGCATGACCTCTGCTCACTGCAACCTCTGCCTCTCAGGTTCAAACAATTCTCATGCCTCAGCCTCCCTAGTAGCTGGGATTACAAGTGCCCACCGCCATGCCCGGTTCATTTTTGTATTTTTAGTAGAGACCGGGTTTCGCCATGTTGGCCAGTCTGGTCTCGAACTCCTGACTTCAGGTGATCCGCCCGCCTCAGCGTCCCAAAGTGCTGGGATTATAGGTGTGAGCCACCGTGTCTGGCCCTGTTCATATTCTATAATGGACTCCTAAAAGTTTGTTTTAGTTTTCATTTCATCAAGTAGTATTCCGAGGGGTCTAGGAGATCTTTTTTATGTAAGATATATTCTAGCTATACTGACTTTTTCTTTTTCTTTTTTTTTTTCTTTTTTTTGGAGACAGAGTCTTGCTCTGTTGTCCATGCTAGAGTGCAATGAAGCGATCTTGGCCCATTGCAACCTCCGCCTCCCGGTTGAAGCGATTCTTGTGCCTTAGCCTCCTGAGTAGCTGGGACCACAGGTGTGGGCCACTACACCAGGCTAATTTTTTGTATTTTAGTGGAGACGGGGTTTCACCGTGTTGCCTAGAGTGGTCTCGAACTGCTAAGCTCAGGCAATCCACTCGCCTCAGCTTCCCAAAGTGCTAGCATTACAGGCGTGAGCCACTGTGTCTGGCCCAAAAAAATATATTTTTAAAAAATGGCAACTACTGAGCACTTTTCTGATTGGGAAGGAAGTACCAATGGTATAAACAACAAAAAATCCACAAAGCTAGTCCCTTGTGGGTTGACAGTAGGCAGGATTAAGTAAGAGCAGTAAAGGGTACAGAGAGACAGTGATTTCCCTGGTTGTAGCGCTAATGGTTATTTTTAAAAGATTTCTACCTTTTCTTTATTCTTTCCTGGCTAATTCTTTGTGTTTTCTCTTACAGATGGGCTTCCCCATGGATTTATTGACATTGCTACTTGAGTGTGAACAGTTTCCTGGAAATACTGATGATAACATATTACCTTATTTGAACAAGTTTTCCTTTATTGAGTACCAAGCCATGTAATGGCAACTTGGACTTTAATAAAAGGGAAATGAGTTTGACCTGAATTAGGTATTTGTTTCAAGTGTTTTCATTAATAAGCAGAAAATTAAGTGCTGTATTGGTATAATGGTTTTGTTGCCCTCTCACATGCTGAGAGAACTGTGTTAATTCTCTGGAAATCATCTGACATGAAAATCAGCTTCATTAATATGTTTGGGTGTCCTAGCTGGTAAAGTAGCTGAAAGCTAGAAGTCGTTTATATAGGTTTTCTTGTTGACACCCTAGGCTTAGGGGACTGGTTGTCTGTGGGGATAGATCAAATTGTGTACCTTTCCAAAACAGGTTTTAATGGTGTTTAAAAGTGGTCACTGAGATAGTCTTGAGGATGTGCTATGCAGTAGCCAAGCCCTCTTATGGTGTGTTGCTCTCTTAGTGCTCCTTTCCTTCCCTGCCTGTTCTTCCCTTGCAGTGGTATATTAGCCTTGGACATTAAAACATTTGCTTTGTAAATTTGGAGGCATTCTGATTAAACAGCTGAGTAAAACAAATCCTGTTTGTGTTATAAGCACCATAATACTAGAACCAGCTGCTGGATAAAGAGGTTCTAGATCTGGGTCACTTCCAGTATAGCCAGTCCAGACTGCAGTGTCAGGGAAATCAGATTAATATTAGCTTGAAATTCAGATGTCTGTCCAGGCGTGGCGGCTCATGCTTGTAATCCCAGCACTTTGGGAGGCCCAGGCAGGCGGATCATGAGGTCAGGATATGGAGACCATCCTGGCTAACACGGTGAAACCCCGTCTCTAGTAAAAATACAAAAAATTAGCTGGGCGTGGTGGCAGGTGCCTGTAGTCCCAGCTACTGGGGAGGCTGAGGCAGGAGAATGGCATGAACCTGGGAGGCGGAGCTTGCACTGAGCCAAGATCGCACCACTGCACTCCAGCCTGGGTGACAGAGCAAGACTCCGTCTCAAGAAAAAAAAAAAAAAGATAATCTTCTCTCCTAGAGCCATGTAAGGGATTGTTATTAAAATCAGTTTTGGTGAAGTTCTAATACTAGTGAGACCTTTTATAAAACCCCCCTGCCCAGTTTTTAAGAAGTAGAAATGTGAAATAAACTAAAATGGCACGTATGTTTAATGTATAGTTGGTAGGCTGTGGTTCTTAGGTTTGGTCCCACTGTGGGCCAGCGCTTTCCTCCTTACTGCAAAATGAGTAAAAATGGTCTCTGTTCCTCATGTCATGGGAGGAGCAGAGGAAGGAACATAGGTTCACAGTTAATCTATGAGGGTGAGATAAATGCTGTGATGGTCTTCATGTTACAAAAATTTATCGAACACCTACTGTATAACAAACATGCCAGGCACTGAAGGTAAAGCAGTGAACAGGAGAGACAGTGAATATTGGAACCTGGAGACACTGGAGGTAGGGATAAAACTTAGGCACAGTGTAGTTATAACTTAATGGGGATTTTGAATTAGGGTAGTAGCCATAGGAATGGAAAGGGATGAATTTTGAGAATCACATTATTGAGGTGTGTTGATAACTAATTTGATGAGGGGAAATGAGAACTCTGGGAAGGCCATCTTGAGATTTGAGTGGTGGTGCCATTCATACAGGAGTCAGCAAAAGGAGGAGCTTGATGCAGAGTGGAGAAATTGCTGCATTTGATTCTGGATCTGTTCAATTTCAGGCATCAATGGGCAAGTTACGCCAAGAGCTCTGAAAAGAGACTGAGACTAGAGAAAAGAATTTAAGATTTGAAACAGCAAAAATTAAGACTTCCATGGAGGCTGTTTGGAGGCAGATGTGAACTAGGTTGAAGGCTGAAATTGTGGGAGCGGGTACATTTAGAGTGAAAGAAGAGAGCAACGTTAGTAAGGTATAACTTATATGCAGCCAAGTATGCAATTTTTTTTTTTTTTTTTTTTGAGACGGAGTCTCGCTCTGTCGCCCAGGCTGGAGTGCAGTGGCGTGATCTCGGCTCACTACAAGCTCCGCCTCCCAGGTTCACGCCATTTTCCTGCCTCAGCCTCCCAAGTAGCTAGGACTATAGGCGCCAGCCACCACGCCCAGCTAATTTTTTGTATTTTTAGTAGAGACGGGGTTTCACCATCTTAGCCAGGATGGTCTCGATCTCCTGACCTCATGATCCGCCCGCCTCAGCCTCCCAAAATGCTGGGATTACAGGCGTGAGCCACCGCACCTGGTGTAAATCTTAAAGTATGTAGCTTGAGATTTTACATGTGTATACCTGTGAAATGCTGAATGGAGGACCCTTAAGAGCCATTTTTATGAGGATTAAATGACACTAAGTGAAGCTAGTAAGCAAATACCGATGCTCAACAATTTTTTTTTTTTTTAAAGACAGAGTGTCACTCTGTTGCCCAGGTTGGAGTGCAGTGGCACGATTTCGGCTCACTACAACGTCCCCCTCCTGGGTTCAAGCGATTCTTGTGCCTCAGCCTCCCAAGTAGCTGGGATTACAGGCATGCACCACCATGCACTGCTAATTTTTGTAATTTTAGTAGAGATGGGATTTCGCCATGTTGGCCAGGCTGGTCTCGAACTCCTGACCTCAGGTGATCCACCTGCCTCGGCTTCCCAAAGTGTTGGGATTACAGGTGTGAGCCATCGCACCTGGCCAGACGCTCAAGAAATTTTAATTTATTGGCCATGTTTTTGTGGGCAGTTGAGGCCAAATTGCAGGAGGTGAAGGAATGATCTTAGGCAATGAGGGTGATTTGAAAGATGGTGAGGGTTGAGGCATTGGCCTTTCTTTTACAAGCAGAAGATTTAGTATGTAGCTGGATAGAACTAGTAGATGGAAAGTGTTCTTGTTGCCTTTGCCTTTTTTAAAAATGTGTTTTTGTTTCGTTTTAAGATGGTCTTGGTCTGACACAGACTGGAGTGCAGTGATGCGATCATGGCTTAATGTAGCCTCGACTTCCTGGGCTCCAACAAGCCTTCCATCTTAGCCTCCAGAGTAGCTGGGGACCACAGGCGTGCACCACCACACCCAGCTGATTTTTGTGGTTCTGATCTCATGTTGCCCAGGCTGGCGTCAAATTCCTGAGTACAAGCTCTCTGCCTGCCTTGGCTTCCCATAGTGCTAGGATTATACAGGTGTGAGCCACCACAGCCGGCCTCCTTTGTATCTTAGGTAAGGTTGAGATTTCAACGTTTTGTTTTACCTGATTCACTCATCTATACCCTTAGAAAGAAACAGGTACTCTGGTAAGGTTTTTTTTTTTTCTTTTTTGAGACGGAGTCTTGCTCTGGCGCCCAGGCTGGAGTGCAGTGGCACAATCTTGGCTCACTGCAACCTCTGCCTCCCAGGTTCAAGTGATTCTCCTGCCTCACCCTCCCGAGTAGCTGGGATTACGGGCACGTGCCACCATGCCTGGCTAATTTATTATAGCTTTGGTAGAGACGGGGTTTCACCATGTTGGCTGGACTGGTCTTGAACTCCTAGCCTCAAGTGATACGCCCACCTCACCCTCCAAAGTGCTGGGATTACAAGCGTGAGCTACTTTGCCTGGCCTGCTCTAGGAATTTTTACTTTTTTGTGTGTGTTTGTTTTTGTTTTTGAGACGGAGTCTCGCTCTGTCGCCCAGGCTGGAGTACGGTGGTGCGATATCAGCTCACTACAACCTCCACCTCCTGGGCTCAAGCAGTCCTCCTATCTCAGCCTCTGAGGAGCTGGTACTACAGATGCATGCTACCACGCCCAGCTAATTTTTGTTATTTTTTTGTAAACCATGTTGCCCAGGCTGGTACGGATTTTTTTTGTTTGGTTGGTTTTTTGTTTTGTTTTTTTTTTTTTTGAGACAGAGTTTCGCTCTGTTGCCCAGGCTAGAGTGCAGTGGCGCGATCTCGGCTCACTGTAAGCACCACCTCCTGGGTTCACACCATTCTCCTGCCTCACCCTCCCGAGTAGCTGGGACTACAGGCGCCTGCCACCTGGTGTATTTTTAAATGGTTGAAAAATCAATGAAAAGTATTTTGGCCAGGCTCAGTGGCTCAAGCCTGTAATCCCAGCACTTTGGGAGGCCAAGACGGGCGGATCACGAGGTCAGGAGATCGAGACCATCCTGGCTAACACTGTGAAACCCCGTCTCTACTAAAAAATACAAAAAACTAGCCAGGCGAGGTGGCGGGCGCCTGTAGTCCCAGCTACTCGGGAGGCTGAGGCAGGAGAATGGCGTAAACCCAGGAGGCGGAGCTTGCAGTGAGCTGAGATCCGGCCACTGCACTCCAGCCCGGGCGACAGAGCGAGACTCCGTCTCAAAAAAAAAAAAAAAAAATTCAGAATATGATGTCCGTAAATAAGGTTTTATTGGAACACAGTCACACTCCCTATTCATTTACATATTATCTGTGGCTTCTTTTTTTTTTTTGCTTTTTAGTAAATTATGGTAAGATCATACATAAAATTTGCCATCTTGATGAATTTTTAGTTTATAGTTCAGTGGCATTAGGTACATTCACATTGTGCCTTATGCATGGCTGCTTTTGCATTAAAATGACATAGTGTAGTTGGACCAGTGAGTACTTACTATTTGCCTGTTTACAGAAAGTTTGCCCACCCTTAATCTAAAATAATAGAAATAATTTTCACAAAAAGCAAACTTAAAAAAATCACAAGGCATGTTACTAGGAGGCAAAAGTGTCTAGATAAATTCAATCTACTGGTGAGTTTGGCTCATCAGACTTTCTTCACACACATACCCATCAGGCAAATTGAATCAACTCCTTTGCTGTGCTGGAGAAAGTAGGTACATCTTGGCCAGGCACGGTGGCTCATGCCTGTAATCCCAGCACTTTTGGAGGCTGAGGCAAGTGGATCACCTGAGGTCTGAGGTTTGAGACCAGCCGGCCAACACGGTGAAACGCCATCTCTACTAAAAATACAAAAAATTAGCTGGGTGTGGTGGTGAGCACCTATAATCCCAGCTACTTGGGAGGCTAAGGCAGGAGAATCGCTTGAACCTGGGAGGCAGAGGTTGCAGTGAGCCGAGATCATGCCATTGCACTCCAGCCTGGGTAACGAGTGAAACTCCATCTCAAAAAAAAAAAAAAAGGTAGATACATCTAGTAGGTGGATCGTAGCTCTACCTAAAGAAGCAGATGGGCCAGGTGCAGTGGCTCACGCCTATAATCCCAGCACTTCGGGAGGCTGCGGCAGGTGGATCATGAGATCAGGAGTTCAAGACCAGCCTGCCCAACATGGTGAAACCCCATCTCTACAAAAATACAAAATTAGCTGGGCGTGGTGATGCACGCCTGTAGTCCCAGCCACTCGGGAGGCTGAGGCAGGAGAACTGTTTGAACCTGGGAGGCAGAGGTTGCAGTGAGCCAAGATTGTGTGACTGCACTCTAGCCTGGCGACAGAGCGAGACTCTGTCTCAAACAAAGAAGTAGATGGTAAATATGAGGATCCTTCCACAGCTTGACTTGGATGGACAGGGCTTCTACCCTAACAGGATGGGTTCTCTAGTCTTTTTCTTTCCTACACTTTGTTTTAGTAAATTTCAAAGCAATTAATAGTTTGTCACATTTGTTTATGTGTTATATATCTACAGATGTTACTTCACCCCTGAATACTTCAGCAAAAATCTGAGAAAAAGGACTTTTGCCTCCTTCATAAACACAATTCCATTCTATTCTAAGAAGTTTAGCATCAGGCTGGGCACAGTGGGTCACGCCTATAACCCCAGCACTTTGGGAGGCCGAGGCGGGTGGATCATTTGAGGTCGGGAGTTCGAGACCAGGCTGACCAACATGGAGACACCCCTTCTCTACCAAAACTACAGAAATTAGCTGGGCGTGGTGGCTTATGCCTGTAATGCCAGCTACTCGGGAGGCTGAGGCAGGAGAATTGCTTGAACCCGGAAGGCGGAGGTTGCAGTGAGCCAAGATCGTGCCATTGCACTCCAGCCTGGGCAACGAGTGAAACTCCATCTCACAAAAAAAAATAATAAGTTTAGCTTCAAATACATACAGTCCTCATTTCTGAAGAGTCCAGGCCAGTTGTAGAATGTCCTGTAATCTGCCTGTGTCTGTTTCCTAATTATTCAAATCCAGCTAAACATTTTTGGCAAAAATACTATGTGAAATTCCAATTGTATCCCCTCAGGAGGGACATGACATCAGTTTGTCCCCATGTCTTTTTATTACATACACCTACCAGCTGATGGAAGGCAGCATAACGTAGCAGTAAGATGAGAAAATGGGGTTTGGATTCAGACTTGTGTTCAAATCCTAGTCTACTGTATAACAGCCATATGACTGTATAAGTTGCCCACCTTTCCTGTCCTTTGATTTCCTTATCTAAAAATGGGAGCCACCTCACAGGGATATAACAAGAATGAAAGGGAGCAGATTATGTCCTATTTGTTATAATCATTTTTTTGGTCGTGCTTGGGAAAATGGCTTAAGCCTAGTCATTCTCTCCTAAGCTTTGTTAACTATCACTTCAATTTTTCCTGGCTGTTTGTTTAATTGGATGCTAGAGAGCTTGTCCTTAGCAGCACAGTCTATTAGTCTATAGTCACATTTTGCAGTAGTATTGTTTAGTTTGCCATTTTCCTGCATTGGAGAAGTTTAGTTGAACGCCAAGTGAGATGACTGTGCTGGGCTTGGCCTTTGTCTTAAACGGGTTTAGTGTTTAGTGTTTAGTAGGTGTTTAGTGTGTTGCTGTAAAGGGATACCTGAGGCTAGGTAATTTATAAAGGGGCCAGGCACAGTAGCTCATGCCTGTAATCCCAGTGCCTTGGGAGGCCAAGGCAGGAGGATTACTTGAGGCCAGGAGTTCGAGACCAGGCTGGCCCACATAGTGAGATCTCCATCTCTAAAAAAAAATTTAAAAACTAACCAGGTACAGTGGTATGTACCTATAGTCCTAGCTACTCAGAAAGGTGAGATGGGATGATTGCTTGGGCCCAGGAGTTCAAGGATTCAGTAAGCTATGATCACAGCACTGCACTCCAGCTTGGGCAACAGGGCAAGACCCCATATCTTAACAAAAAAAGTTTATTAGGCCAGGCGCAGTGTCTCATGCCTGTAATCCCAACACTGGGAGGCTGAGGTGGGTGGATCACCTGAGGTCAGGAGTTTGAGACCAGCCTGACCAACATGGAGAAACCCCATTTCTACTAAAAATACAAAATTAGCCGGGCATGGTGGTGCATGCCTGTAATCCCAGCTACTCGGGAGGCTGAGCCAGGAGAATTGCCTGAACCGAGGAAGTGGAGGTTGGGGTGAGCCGAGATCCTGCCATTGCACTCCAGCCTGGGCAACAGGAGTGAAACTTGGTCTTAAAAAAAAAAAAAAAAAGTTTATTAACTCACAGTTCTTTTGTTTATACAAGAAGCATGGAACTGGCAGGAACTGGCATCTACTTAGCTTCTGGTGAGGGCCTCAGGCTGCTTCCACTCATGGCTGAAGGCAGAGGGGAGCAGACTTAAGCAGAAATCACTTGGTGAGAGAGGAAGCAAGAGGAAGGGGAGATACCAGTCTCTTTAATATCCAGCTCTCTTGAGATGATGGGGCCACTTTTTCTGGCCAGTTTATCCTGACCTATTCTGAATCCACCAAGGCCCTGAATCTCAGCTCCATCTCCTCCTCTGCCTCCTCCTGTACCCCACAGACAAAGTGTTCATTCCTTTCTGAAGAACAGGCTGAGACCTTTCTGAGACCTGCTCTTTCTGGAGCCTCTGATGTTCCCTGTATGCGTCTCCACATGCCTCCTTCCTGGCTCTTTTCCCTATTGAGGAATCAGCTTCAATGTCACCTCCAAGTGTGATCTTCACTGATGACACAGCTCAGCACAGACCTGCCTGCTTCTCATCTATCTCAAGTAATTAACCAACCTACACCACGTGGCTGAATTCCCTCTCTCTGCGTGTGTGTGTGTGTGGTCATACCATCTTAAGTGACATTAATACCTAGTTATATATCTATACAGATAATATATATTTACACACAAATATGTATCTAAGACTATCCCTATAACTAGTAAATTGTGCTATGTTTTTGTTTTTTGTCTCCTCAGCTAAATCCACACTTCAAGAAAGGAGAGATAGTTTTTGTTTGTTTGTTTGTTTTGAGACAGTCTCGCTCTGTTGCCCAGGCTGGAGTGCAGTGGCACGATCTCACCTCCCTGCAACCTCTGCCTCCCGGGTTCAAACAATTCTCCTGCCTCAGCCTCCTGAGTAGCTAGAATTACAGGCAAACGCCACCATGCCCAGCTAATTTTGTATTTTTAGTAGAGACGAGGTTTCACCATGTTGGTCAGGCTGGTCTCGAACTCCTGACCTTGTGATCCGCCTGCCTCGGCCTCCCAAAGTGCTGGGATTACAGGCATGAGCCACTGAATCCAGCCACAGAGATAGTTTTTATGGCTTACTATACATATATAATCAATATTCTTTAAAAAACCCCAGCTCTCTCAGGAACTTATAGAACTATAAGAACTTACTACCTTCAGAGAGGAAATTAATGTATTTGTGAGGGATCCACCCCCATGACCCAGATACCTCCTATTAGGCCCCACCTCCAACACCGGGGATCAAATGTAAACATCAGGTTTGGTGGAGACAAACCACAGCAGCCCTCCACAGCTGTGGCCATACCTTTGCATATAACTGTGAGGACAATGGTGGGGCTGGTGACCTGGGAACCCAGAAAGACCTGCAGATTCATCGGTCCTATCTAGTTGTCTGTACTCTACCAATAATGAGAGAAATTCCTTGGGCTAGAGGCCACAACCTGGTGAGACAGTGGCTTCTGTGATGGGAAGAGAGCTCGAAAGGGAAGCCGGATGCGGTGGCTCATGCCTGTAACCCCAGCACTTTGGGAGGCCAAGGCGGGTGGATCGTGAGGTTAGGAGTTCAAGACCAGCCTGGCCAACATGGTGAAACCCCTTCTCTACTAACAAAAAAAATACAAAAATTACCTGGGCATGGTGGCGGGCGCCTGTAATCCCAGCTACTTGGGAGGCTGAGGCAGAGAACTGCTTGAACCCAGGAGGTGGAGGTTGCAGTGAGCCAAGATCACACCATGCCCTCCAGCCTGGGTAGCAGAGAGAGACTCCATCTCAAAAAAGGATCTTAAAGGGAAGTGGCAGGATAAAAAGAAAATCTCTGGCTGGGCGTGGTGGCTCAAGCCTGTAATCCCAGCACTTTGGGAGGCCGAGGCAGGCGGATCACGAGGTCAGGAGATCGAGACCAGCCTGGCTAACATGGTGAAACTCCATCTCTACTAAAAATACAAAAACTTAGCCAGGTGTGTCACCTGTAGTCCCAGCTACTTGGGAGGCTGAGGCAGGAGAATAGTGTGAACCCGGGAGGCGGAGCTTGCAGTGAGCTGAGATGGCGCCACTACACTCCAGCCTGGGCGACAGAACGAGACTCTGTCTCAAAAAAAAATCTGTCCTCCATCCCTTTTAATGTTTAACCTCAGATACTAGCCTGTATGAAGGAATTCAGCTCCAGTCAATAGCAGAACCAGAATTCTCAACTGATGATGGATCCATATCTGTCCCAGGACCAAGAAAGTTTAGAGAATAACTTAGATTTAGAGCCAGGGATAAAGAATAACTGCCCAATGAGGGTTCCAAAAGCCAGGGTAGTAGTCCTTGCTCCTAACAGCCAATAATCTCTCCCCAAGGATTCACTAACCCCCAATACAAAGAAACAAGACTGGGAACTGGGAGATACCTTATTTGTCATCATTAGGTTTACAGGACTCAGCATAGCACCTGTGACACAGGAGGAGATGAATAAAGCTATGCTGAATTGAGGAGCCCTAGGCCCAGCAGGGCAGCCAGCACAAGCACTGGGTTAAGGTCTGAGTAGCAGGGGCAAGGAAGCGGGGCTTTGTGCCCTTTCTGCTGTGGCAATTCTTGCTCTGGAGCCTCATCCCCTTGCAACCTAGAGTTGGTTGGGGGCATTTTTGGTGGTGGGGTGGGTATTTATTTTCCTTAGATTCCTAGTGAACATAATTTCTTTTGTTAAATTGTAAGTTATTTATTTTTTGAGACAGGGTCTCACTGTCATCTAAGCTGGAGTGCAGTGGTGCCATCACATCTCACTGCAGCTCCACCTCCTGTCAGATCAACCTCAACCGCCTGGGCTCAGGTGATCCTCCCACCTCAGACTCCCAAGTAGCTGAGACCACAGGCACACACCACCATGCCCAGCTAATTTTTCTTTTTTTTTTTTTTTTTGTGGAGACGGGGCTTCGCCATGTTGCCCAGGCTGCTCTTGAACTCCTGGCCTCAAGCAATCCACTTGGCCTCTCAAAGTGCTGGGATGACAGGCGTGAGCCCTAGTGGACATAATTTCTTAAGTGGAAAAGGGAACTGCCCGTGTCCAGGCCAGGATCATTGAGCACAACTATCACAAGATCACAGTTTCTTCATTAATAATGACTTTAAATTATATAATCTCTAAGATCTCTTCCAGCCCCGAAGTTCTATGATACTAGTTAACGAAAAGAGCAGAAATAGGATATTAATTCCACAAATATTACTATAACCTTATGCTAAAAAGTGAATAAGGCAGTCTGCCCTTGGGGAGTGTAAAGTCAAATGGGAGAATGAACACTAAATCCTTGTAATGCTGTATAAGGGTTGTGTAAATAATAGCATATAATTCTTGAACACTTACTATATGCCAGGTGTCATTCTAAACACTTTACAACTGAACTTCACAACTCCACTTCTATTAGATGGGTTCTGTTATCTCCACTTAGCTAAAGAAACTGAGACATAAAGAGGTTTAATAATTTGCCAGTAGGTGACAGCAAATAATTTGGCTTCAGGGTCTATGTTAAGTCACTCAGCAGTTAAGAGCATTATTGATGGAAGATTGGGAAGAGCATGCATGAAGGCTCTCACAGTTTTGTTACAAGTTCCTAGTGATTTTGTGACATTAAGTGGGTTTAGGTCAGGGTTCCCAAGCCCCAGGCCATGGACTGGTCCATGAGTGAGCAAAGCTTAATCTGTATTTATAGCAGCTCCCCATTGCTCACATTACCACCTGAGCTCCGTCTCCTATCAGATCAGCCGTGGCATTAGAGTCTCATAGCAGCATGAACCCTATTGTGAACCGCACATGCAAGGGATCTAGATTGTGGGCTCCTTATGAGAATCTAATGCCTGATGATCTGTTGTTGTTTCCCATCACCCCCAGATGGGACCGTCTAGTTGCAGGAAAACAAGCTTGGGGCTCCCACTGGTTCTAAGTTGAGTTGTATAATTATTTCATTATATATTGTAATGTAATAATAAAGTGCACAATAAATGTGCTTGAATCATCCCAAAACCAGCTCCCCCCTCCCGCCATTTCCACCCCATGGAAAAACTGTCTTCCACAAAACCAACCCCTAGTGCTAAAAAGGTTGGAGACTGCTGGTTTAAATCATATTTTATTTGGCTCTTGGTGAAGTCCGCATCAGCATAACCAGAAGAAAACCACTTCTTTGTTGTTGGTTTTTTTTTGCGGGGCGGGGGGTTGTTTGTTTTTGAGACAGCGTCTCTCTCTGTTGCTTAAGCTGGAGTGCAGTGGCCCGATCTCGGCTCACTTTTCATCATGTTGCCCAAGCTGGTCTTGAACTCCCTACCTCCGGTAATCCGCCTGCCTCAGCCTCCCAAAGTGCTGGGATTACAGATGTGAGCCACTGCGTCCCGCCAGAAAACTACTTCTCTGGATTCCACAGGGAGCTGGGTACAAATTCCAGGTTTATCACTTAACTGGTAAACTTCACCAAGTCTAAGCTTCATTTGTTTAACAAGAATAACTATTGGCTTCATTGGGAAGTTATAATGATTAAATACTAAGTTGAGCTATATGAACCTGCTGTTTCTGGAGGCAAAAACAGTCTAACATCATGAGGGGGGAGAATCTACCAAAATGGTAAGGATTCCTTTGTGCTTCTGATTTTTGAAAACTTCAGCCCTAAATTCTTCCTTTTTACCTCTCTTGCCCAAGGCATAGTGCCACCCAACGGTCTGCGTGTCCCTGGGAGCTCGGAGGTTGCACACTGTTGACCTACCCTACTGAGGCCAGTAAATTAGTCAAGGGACAGCCTCATGAGATTTGGGAGTTCCACAAGGATCTGGAGTTTCTTTCCAGCCAGTCACAAGCACATCCCTTGGGGGCTAGAGAATTCAAGAGCCCTGACACATAGCCTACCACATACAGACTCAGAGTGCACTTTCACCCTCCTTTTCAACGCCTATTTGCCTCACTGTACAATGAGTAGTGACACTGGTTCTATTTTTAAATGTGGAAACTGAGGCCTAGAGAGGGTCAGGTTTTGTCCAAGGTTCCAGGCACCTCTTGGTGTTGGAAAGAAGGTGGGGTTTGGCATCAGATGGATCAGCGCAATTACTGCCTCTAGGTGTGTCACCTTCACAAGGTTCTTTAATCTCTGGGGCCTCTTTCTTTTGCTAGAAAAGGTCGCTGAGAACGCTTGTCCTCATATGTCTCTTCAACCCAAGTCTGCTCTCTGGCAGCTCCATATGTGGGGAGACCCCAAGGAGACACCGCGAGAAGTACAGAGTGCGGCGCGCCAGGACTCAAACTGTGGGCGCCCGACCGACGCACACGCGCAGCCCCACAACAATATCAGTATTTAATTTCCACTAGAGGCAGAACTGAGCCTAACCATCACCAGGCTCAAGCCGCCTACCCCAAGAGCGAGAACTGAACTGCCCGTCCGCCCGGAAAGAAGGGCGGAACATTTGGGCCAAGTACCCAGACTACCTAACCGGAGAGCTCCGGAAGGGGACGACCTGCGCCTGCGCACCGCCCTTGCTGAAAAAGAGCCCGCCTCTCCTTCTGCCGTCCGCTTGTTTGCCAAGGGCGGGGCTGCATCATCCGGCAGGGCGGAGCCCGGCCATGGCGACCGCGGAGCCCAGCGGGCGCGCGGTGCGGTTGTCTACTCCGGGACCCCGGCCTAGCGGGGCTCGGGACCGCGCGCCGGGAGCTGCGGGGCCACCCTCCGGGCAGATTAGTAATAGAGCCCTCCGTCTGGGGGAGCGCACCCCCGCGGCCGTGGAGAAGCGGGGGCCATACATGGTAACGCGCGCACCCTCCATTCAAGCCAAGCTGCGTGAGTGTGGCCCGATGGTCGGGGGAGGTCTGTCCCTGGGCGGGCGGCCGCGTCCCCCGGGCGGGCTCTGGAGCTTCGCTGGGCTTCGGCCCCGGAGAGAAGGGGTTAGCTGCAGCCTGCTCCCGCCCCTTAAAATCCGTTCGGAAAGAGCGGCCTCCCAGCCTTCGGGAGACGCTGCGGAGTGGGGAAGACCCGGCTGACCCAGGCCCTTTAACTTCCAGAGAAGCACCGGGACCTGGCCAAGGCCGTTCTCCGGAGAAAAGGCATGCTGGGGGCCTCGCCGAACCGCCCAGACTCTTCAGGGAAAAGGTCTCAGCAGGCGCCACACCTCCTCTGTGCCAGCAGTTGTAGAGAAGGCTTTAATCCCTAGGACGGGAGACAGGGTGCTCTGGTTTAAGGCCGAGCTAGCGATTCCCCTGGTGCAACCTGTCAGGTTCACTGTCTTTAAACTGGGAAGAGGAACAATCTCCTCTTTTCCTTTAAGGATGTGACAGGGTCACAGAAAGGGCTTCGGAATAAGGGAGTTCTGTGACTGCACGGGCTCATTCACTATCCTTCTCCTCTGTTAGGGAGGAGAATGGTGGCTGGAGTCTCCGGGAATGAGGACGAAGAGCAGTGTGGGAACGGCTAGACCTGTTTTTGTTTGTTTGTTTTCAACAGAATAGTAAACTCTCGGAGCTGAATAGAACCTTATTCAACGCCTCCTTTTACAGATGAGGGTTGAAACTCGGAGAAGTGAAGGTTAACCCTAACCCTTTACCCAAAGGCTTGCAGTTTTTGTGTCCTCTGATTAAATAAGTGGGGAGAGGGTGCTTTTCTTAGTTCAGGCAAGGGGAGGTGTGCTTTTTTCCAAGACCTATGGGAGGAGTAGAATACAGGCCGGGTGTGGTGGTTCACGACTGTAATTCCAGCACTTTGGGAAGCCAAGGCGAGTGGATCAATTGAGGTCAGGAGTTTGAGACCAGCCTGGCCAACATGGTGAAACCCTGTCTCTATTAAAAATACAAAATTAGCTGGGCACGCCTGTAGTCCCAGCTACTCAGGAGGCTGAGACAGGAAAATCACTTGAACACAGTAGGTGGAGATTACAGTGAGCCGAGATGGCGCCACTGCACTCCAGCCTGGGTGACAGGGCCAGACTCTGTCTCAAAAAAAAAAAAAAAAAGAATGAGGACCTACACATTCTGAGGCACTGGCACTGTAGCCAGGTACATGGAGCTGCAGGCGGTGGTGGCTGTGACCAGGGAGAAGGCAAGTCAGTAGTGCAGTCAATTCTTTCTTCTTCAGGGCAAGGACTCTGGCTATCCCTGTGAAATGCCTCTGCTTTCATCTATGCTTGGTCTCTTCTCCCCCATCTCCCCTCAGGTCAGTGAAGTTTAACAAGGGCTATACTGCTCTTAGCCAGAGTCCAGATGAAAACCTGGTGTCCCTCGACTCTGACAGGTGAGTGCTCCCCTTGGAAATACCCCCTTGGGAAGCAACTTGGCTGGAACTGAAGATTGCTTGATGCCTTTGCTTGTTCCCTGTCTCCTCCAAGGCCCTTCATGTATATTCCAGGGCTGTTCTCTTCCGAACAATATCCCTTCCCAGGATGGCTTGGTTAGAAGACTCATAGGTAATCATGCTGCTCTAGAATTCGGAGCACCAATGTCCAGTGGATCATCCTGCCCTGTTATGTCTGCGTTGTTAGTGAGCGTGACCCTGTTCCTGCCAGAACCAGTTCAGGGAACCCTGTTGGGGCTTGAGTTCTGTTGTATAAGGCCTTTGCTTCACAAGTTTTCCAGATGCCCTTGCATGCTCTCCACCTTATGATTTACAGTCATGCGCCACAGGTACCTCCCTGAACTGACTGTTTTCCTCTTCTCCTAGTGATGGGGAGCTGGAATCCAGATACTCCTCCGGGTATTCCTCTGCAGAGGCAAGTCCAGAGCACTTTTCTGCGCAGGGCCAGGCTGCAGGCAGCATTACCACCACTGCCAAATGCTTGTTTGGTGCCCGCTGTCAGCACAGCACTGTGCCAGACTTCTGGTCTGTTCTACAGTATTCCACTCTGCCCTCTTCTCCCAGTGGAGGTATAGGTGACCTAGGAGGGCTGTTGAGAATCGAGGAGACCATATAGACTCAGGGCTAGAAATGATCTCAGAAGTCATGTAAGCTGGGTATGGTGGTACATGCCTGTAGTCTCAGCTACCAGGGAGGCTGAGGCAGGAGGATTGCTTGAGTCCAGGAGTTCCAAGACCAGCCTGGACAATATAGCAAGAGCCTGTCTCTAAAATAAGACTCTAAAATAAAGTATTCTAGGCCACAGCTTAGAAAAGGAATCCTTTTGATAGATCCCAGCTAAGTGTTTACTAGTCTGTGCTTACTTGAATGCTTTTTGTAATTGGGTACTCACCACCTCCAAGGAGCCTTGCTACCCACCCTTCCCTCAACACACACACACACAATTTTTTCTTTGAGTAGCTCTTAGATAAATCTTCCTTAATCTGAATGGGTCCACTTGGCCTTGACCTGCTTTCTAATGTCACACAGCAACTCTAGTCTCTCTGAGATCAGCATTTCTGTCTCTCCCCTGCCAATCTTCCACCAAGCTTGCTTTCTTCCAGACCAAACAACTTCTGTTTCTTCATTTGTTCCATCTATGAAAACTCAGACTAGGCTGGGCGTGGTGGCTCATGCCTGTAATCCCAGCACTTTGGGAAGCCAAGGCGGGCGGTCAGGAGATCAAGACCGCGGTGAAACCCCATCTCTACTAAAAATACAAAAAATTAGCTGGGCGTGGTGGTGGGCGCCTGTAGTCCCAGCTACTCGGGAGGCTGAGGCAGGAGAATGGCGTGAACCCAGGAGGTGGAGCTTGCAGTGAGCCGAGATCACGCCACTGCACTCCAGCCTGGGCGATACAGTGAGACTCCGTCTCAAAAAAAAAAAAAAGAAAACTCAGGCTAAAACACTCCTGGGATAGCCATGTGGACGTTCTTCCAGAGTGACTGTCCCAGATAGAAACACAGGGATGTAAAATCCTGGCATTTGCAGCTCATTCCCTTTGACAGGTGAAGTGCTGGGGACCTGACTACACCACTGGCTTTTCTTACTCTCCTGGAAGTCTTGGCTAATCTCTGAGTTTCTGCCACAGAGAATAGAGCAGTTTGCAAATTGTGTCCTGCTTAAATGTCTGAGTGTCAAAGATTGTGTCTAAGAGGAAGTCTTACACTTTCCCCAGCCTCATGTCTTTTTCTTTTTTTTTCTTTTTTTTTTGAGACGGAGTCTTGCTCTGTTGCCCAAGCTGGAGTGCAGTGGTGCAGTCTGGGCTCACTGCAAGCTCCACCTCCCAGATTCACACCATTCTCTTGCCTCAGCCTCCCGAGTAGCTGGAACTACAGGCATCCACCACCACGCCCGGCTAATTTTTTTTTATATTTTTAGTACAGACGGGGTTTCACCGCATTAGCCAGGATGGTCTCGATCTCCTGACCTAGTGGTCCACCCGCCTTGGCCTCCCAAAGTGCTGGGATTACAGGCATGAGCCACTGTGCCCAGCCTTCTTTTTTTTTTTGAGATGGAGTCTCGCTCTGTTGCCCAGGCTGGAGTGCAATGGTGTGATCTCGGCTCACCGCAAGCTCCGCCTCCCAGGTTAACGCCATTCTCCTGCTTCAGCGTCCCGAGTAGCTGAGACTACAGGCGCCCACCACCACACCCAGCTAATTTTTTCTGTTTTTTAGTAGAGACATGGTTTCACCATGTTAGCCAGGGTGGTCTCGATCTCCTGACCTTGTGATCCACCCTCCTCGGCCTCCCAAAGTGCTGGTATTACAGGCGTGAGCCACTGTACACCCGGCCTTATTTTTCTTATGCTCAGTGAACTGACGAAACCAACCAACAGATTCCACTTTTGTAGGGACCCAGCTCTGCTGGCATCAAAGGATAAGTCTAAGTCTAACTGGCAGTGTGTAGAAAAAGCTGCTCACCACCCGCTTCCGCTGTAACCCATGTTCTGCTACGGTAGTCCATTGTTCTGTTATCATTATCCCATATTTTTCAGCCTTGATAAGGACTAGTCTGGGTTCCCAGTGAGAACAGTCAGAGCATTGATTTCAAACATAATTGGGAACTTGATATTTTTATGAATGCCTCAGGATTTAGTGAGAACAGATTCCCTGGAGGTCAGTGACAGTGAAGCTTGGACAGTACTAAGGCTTACTGCTGGCTGAGGCACAAGTAGGAGAAGGTGGCACTTCCTCCTGGAGTCCTGGGATGTGTGGGGTTGGCCTGGGATGGGACATGGACAGGAAGCCCTGGTAAGGGAATGTGGGCCTGTCTTTTGGGTAGCAGTTATTTCTGCTTTACATCTTGGCCTATAGTTCCCTCCTCTCCTTCTCTTAGCAGGTGAACCAGGATGTGAACCGGCAGCTGCTTCAGGATGGGTATCACCTGGATGAGATTCCAGATGACGAGGACTTGGACCTCATCCCCCCTAAGCCTATGGCCTCTTCAACGTGCTCCTGCTGCTGGTGCTGTCTTGGGGACTCTTCCTCCTGTACCCTCCAGTAGCCATTACCCTCCAAGATGGGCCCTGCTCACCACGAGGTCTACAGAGCCCTGTTGGCCACTCACAGCTCACAGAGTGCAGTCAGCACTGGAGTCACTGACCTCTAGAAAGTGACCTGCAGGTAGCCCTCACCTGTTGCTTCTCAGGCCAGAGGCCCCATCTGGGCTGTGGGCTGATAGGTGGAATTCTGCAGTTTTCCTCTGCTGTTGGAGCAGAGTTTGGAGAAGTCACTTTAATAAGGGCAGGACAGAAGAATCCTGGTTCTTACGGTGGGTGACAAAGGTGGCTAAGGAAAACACTTGCAGACAGCTTGACTGGTATTTGTCATAGTGCTTCAGGGAGGCAGAAAGGGAGCTCTTGTGCCCAGGCTGTGCTAGATAGTGTTGTATGGAGGCAGAAAATAGCACTTTATGGTTTATTATAGCTGGCAATCCAAAAAAGAATTTAACTGTTTGAGACCAGTTCGAGAAATTCCATTTGCTCTATTTCTAGCTCTAAGATGGTTTGCAGGCTTGACCTTCAAGAGAGCATAAAGTTAGTCCTTTTGTCCGTCTTCAGGTTGCACCTGTCTAACTATGATGGATCATAGGTTGCTTAATGACACAGCAGGATCCTGGCTTCCAGAATCCTTGGACCTGGGGTATTCCCAACTGGTCCAACTGTCCGGGTGAGTTTAGTGATTCTGGTTCGCCCTTCCCTAGTCAGGAGAAAAACTGTTCCGACATGTTCATATTTATTTATTTGTATTTCCTTGGTCTTGGCGAGTTTCTTCACCCAGTCTTTGAGCTAAAGATTGGGTCAAAGGTACTGGGGCTGGCCCCAGAAGCCTGCAGTTTTTATTATTACCAGCAGAGGGAGCTACAGGGAGCAGTCTGGTGCCTTCCTATTTGTTTAGCTTTTAAACTTTTGAGAAGTAGCAATGGGTGAGAGTGGGTATACAGCTGTGTGGGCTTTGTCCTAGACTGAGGCTTACAGACAGGAAGGGTAGGAGAGACCCAAGCCAGCTCCTAGACCCTTGCCTGAGGAAATCAGTCCACCAGTGTAGAGGGCCTCCCTTCACTGCAGCATGGACCATTCTATTGCCAGATTCTTCTGGTCACAGCATGGGCCTCACTGGATACTCAGGATTGGGCTTTAAGCAGACCTTTGGGTGTAAACAGCCTCTTTCAGCCCCCAGCCCAAACAGCAGGAACAGGCATAATTTCTCTATACCAAGCCTCTTTCTAGAATTTTTCCAACAGGTTTTTTGTTTTGTTTTGTTTTGTTTTTTTGGCTTCACTCAGAACCATGGTGAGCATTCTGTTTTGTTGGAGACAGGGTCTCTGTCACCCAGGCTGGAGTGCAGTGGTGCATTCACAGCTCACTGCAGCCTCAACCTCCTAGGCCCAAGCAATCCTCCCACATGGTGAGCTTTGAATGGGCATAGACAGGGTTCCCAGCCCAATAGTTGGTATTGGGGTATAGGTTCTACATGGGAAAGTATCCAGTCTTTTGCTTTACTCAGTGTCCTGTGACCACTAGAGGCATATGAGGGACAACACACTCTTTTTGCTCTACCACAAGGGGTGACTGGAAGATGAGAAAGTCTAATAAAAAGATATGGCCTTATTTGTTATTTGTCTGACAACTGCCTTCACAATGGTAATCCTGTGAGTGCTTGATGGACATCTATCTTTGTGTTTTTCTCAAACCATGGAAGGTTGAGAGGAATATACAGTATCTAGGGGCTGACTTACTCTACCAGCTAGCAGCATCACAGCAGGGAGATAGGACAGAGACAAGAGTCATGTAAGCTTGGGGTCTTGGGAAGAGAGGAGGCAGATGGTTACTCTGTTCTGGAATGGGACTCTGCAGCTCTACGCAGGTGGCCAACATTCTGAGCACTTTGTGCAAATGCCTGTAGAGAGCAAAAATATCTCCATCCAGAACCCCTTCCCCATCTGCAGAGACCGTGTCCAGGCCTTTCTTGTGTCTGCAGAGGTGAAGTGCACATGTGGAAAGGGATCAAATGTAAAGAAAGATAGCGGCGTGGGTAGAGGGACCCCAGTGCATGCTGGGAGGTGGCTGTGGAAGGTAAGTATAGACCCACATCTCTGTCAGGGCGGTGGTCAGGGCAGAGTGGCCTGGCTGTTTAGCAGCTGCTAGGGGTGAGGGGGGTGGTAGGACCCCAAAACCAAGGCCCTCTTCATTGTTGTTGTAATCATCAACTCTGGCATATTCAGTGGCAGCTGTCCCTGAAGAAGAGGTTTCTGAGCTGATTGACCCCATGTAGGAGGGTGTTACCTTGTAGAAGAAGCTGGAGGGATCTGGTGGGACAGTGCAGTGAGGCAGGGTAGAAATGGTCAGTTGTTTAGGGCCAGTGGCCACATACCAAAATACCACCAATGTGCCCAGGGCCAAACTGCCTTAATTCTGAGTGCTGGGTGTTCTGCAGGTGACAGTTTCCTGGGGAGAAGGGTATATCCAGGCTTACCTCCCAGCAGGAGTGGTATCATATGGTGTTTATGTACTACTCTGCAGAACTCTTGGCTTGCACTTCTACAGCTCTGTACCTTTATAAGAATAAATGCAATCACACTAGTTGAGCTGTGTCTGTGTTGCAGTAGGATTTTAAAGAAAGGCCTTGGCCGAGCACGATGGCTCATGCCTGTAATCCCAGCACTTCTGGAGGCCGAGGCAGGCAAATCATGAGGTCAGGAATTTGAGACCAGCCTGACCTGACCTGCAATCGTAGATCCTGTCACCCCGTCTCTACTGAAACCCCATCTCTACTAAAAATACGAAAAATTAGCTGGGTGTGGTGGCAGGTGCCTATAGTCCCAGCTACTCGGGAGGCTGAGGCAGGAGAATCACTTGAACCCAGTAAGCAGAGGTTGCAGTGAGCTGAGATCGTGCCTCTGCACACCAGCCCAGGAGACTGTGAGACTCCGTCTCAAAAACTAAAAAAAGAATATCCTGGATATCGTGAAATGAAGAAATAGCTTAATTAGCTGACTGCAGCAATTCTTTCTGGAAACTCCCTGCCCTTTCTGCTATTCCCAGTGGGTACAACTTTCGGGCCCGTTTCATTGGACAGCATGAGTGAAATAGGCCCTTGCAAGTCACTTCTATAGAATGGGTTCCCTTTAGCAGAACCTTTCTTTCCAGCTCATATTTATTGTTCTTTAGCTGAAGAAAATTTGGAGGCAAAAAACTCAGTGTTGTTTTTTTTTTTTTTTTTCAGAGTCTCACTCTGTTGCCCAGACTGGAGTGCAGTGGCGTGATCTTGGCTCACTGCAGGCTCCGCCTCCCGGGTTCACACCATTCTCCTGCCTCAGCCTCCCAAGTAGCTGGGACTACAGGCACCTGCCACCACGCCCGGCTAATTTTTTTGTATTTTTAATACAGACGGGGTTTCACCACGTTAGCCAGGATGGTCTCGATCTTCTGACCTCGTGATCCGCCCGTCTCAGCCTCTCAAAGTGCTGGGATTATAGGCATGAGCCACCGCGCCTGGCCAAAACCCAGATTTTTGAAGGTGGTTTCCTGGGACTCCATTGTATAGGGACTCTAGTGTGGGCAGAAGCCCAGAAAGATTCTTTTGTATGAATTTAAACCTTTATCCCACAGGAAGGAGCCAGTGGACTAAGTGATTAGCCTGTTGTGACAGGATCTGCGATTGCAGGTCAGAAACCTCAGCAGCAGCAGACAGCTGACAGCTTCTTGCAGGTGTGTCCCACCCCTGGAGCAGGGCATTGGGAGAGATTCCCTCCTTCGCACTTCCTGCCAGTTTAGGAAAGCTAACTGGGCTTCTCACTGTGAAAATTGTCTAATTTGGTTCCTGAGTCCCTGTAATCTGCAACAGTTAAGTATGTTCTAGAGAAGTGGTTGATGATCAATAGTTTCAGCTTTGCAGGCCGTATAGTCTAGTGCAACTCTTCAACTTTGCCACTGTAGCTTGAAAGCAGCCAGACCGTATGGAAAGAACAGGTATGGCCAGAACTGGCCTGCCTGCCTGGTTTGCTGACCCCTTCTCTAGGGCCAATTGAAAAACAGGAGCAAAGAGTCTTGCACTGGTGACTGGTGTATCCTTTGAGCCACGTTCTCTCTGTAGGGCTGCTTGCAAGCTGTGCCTCTGAGGCCAAAGCTGGCTTCCTCTCCCACTCCTTCCCATACCAGTGTTCTGGAGTGTAGCCTGCCCACCCCCAGGAAGCTGTATGAAGTAGGAATAAAGCAAAAACTGGGGCATCATGCAGGGAGAGCTCTTTTGGCCCACTTTAGAACAGGTACCCCAAAGGCTGAGTGCTCATTACTCCACAGCCTCAACACAAGTGACCTTTAATTGCTTTGACAGAATAAAAGGGTGTAAACAGTGTTAGTCCACAGGCCTACCCTTTCCCTTTCCTCCTCTGCAGCTGAGGAAATGGGCAGTCCCAGCACTAGAACCCTGTTCTTAGAAATTACCCGGCTGGGTCACATATTTTACCAGCTAGCCTAAAGCCATAGGCTGGAACAGAGTTGGCAAGAGCCTGGCTCAGGTGTAGTGAGGAGTAGAGAGGGAAGACAAGGGGAGTATCAGACCCCTTACACAGGCCTCTCATCCCCAAAGAAGATGGTTCCACCTGGGTGTGTTCAGGAGTCACTATCTTCGCGCTCCCTCCTCCACCCCAGCTCTTCCAGGATATACCTAAGGGGTCCGGAGCAAGGAAGGGGGCTTGAGCTGGGCCTCAGGAGGCGAGGCTGGCTGGAATTTAGGGTGGCTAGCAGAGGAGAGCTAGGGAGGCTGCAGCCTCTACAGCAGACAGCAGGCACGGAATATCAGCAGGTCCTTTGGCTCAGTAAGCTTCAGTGAGACACTCTCATTGGCCCCAATGAAGAGCACGCCACCACGCTGCAGAGGGATTGGTGTCTGGGTTGTGGGTGTGCTGGCTATCACTGTCCCCTGTACCACCAGGAGGATGCTGGCAGAGTCCAGTGCCAAGACCTTGTATTCAGTGACAGAGCCAGGGACCTGGGCAGGAAGAAACGATAAGGCAATGCAGCTCAGACTCTGCTCTCATCAGCTGATGGGCCCAGGACAGTCCCCAAGGCACAAGGGAGAGCTCTGCCACCTTCTCCCACAACCCAGGCTCAGTCAGCATAGAGGCCTGGCCCCTGGTACAGGGAGGAATGGGCAGGCCCTGGGGCCACCCTCCACCAAGTGAGCTTGACAGGAAACCCAGCCCCAGGTGGCCTTTACATCGTGACCCTTGCCAGAGATTTTCATGGCACACGAAGGACACACCCATCATGGCCCCTCACTCACCTCCATCTTCATAATGGTGAAGTCTGGTACAGGGGGGTCATAGATTGAGAGGTAGGGGTCTTCCTGACTCCGTGTCGGGAGAAAGAGCCTGTCCTTGCTGGAGCTAGGGGTATAGCTGAGCATTTCACACAGGGTTGGCACATCAATGAACTTGGGTGTCAGGCCAGCACGAACTGTGTTGTCTGAACACGCCATGCACTCCACGCAGTCTAAAGAGACAGTCGTCATGTGCTAAGCTGATGAAGTATGCCTTGACTCTCCAGCTGTGGGCCTCCTAACCTGAGCTCCATGAATCCCATGCCAAGTTAGGCAAAAATTTCCATGAATTGTATTCTCTGGGAGAATGGGGCTAAGAGATCAAATACCAAAAACAGGTGACAGGTCACCATTACTGTCAGAGGGGAGCCATGTTAACCCCTGGGGGTTGGGAAGCCCCAACTCTGTAGTCTTCCACTTCTACGACAGAATTCTGTGCATGAGGCATGTGTGGATAAGCAGCCAACAGTCAAAAGGTGGCATCCTTCTGTGGCAACATGCATATTTTAGTGTAAAAATCCCTGGGTAGATAGGACAGACATACAAAGGCTGTGACATAGAACAACAGCTTTGATCCAGTATAGTCTGTTTTCAAATCATGGTTCCCACACTGACTGGCAGGGCTTAAAATCAGTAGCATGGCATCACAGGGTTGGTGGCAGGATTCAAGGTGTGTTCAATGCTAAATGGATTCAACATCCCTACCAGCTGTTGCTTGCTGAGCCCAGGAACCCTCAGAGGTCAGAACTGCAAGGTCCTTAGGGGTCTCCTTGACCACCCTTCTCCTTTTGTCCAGACAGGGAAACAGGGCCCAGCAGGGAAGGCAGTGGGGCTCACCGCTGAAATGTGGCTCACCTCCTTTCAGGTAGGCATGGGGCACATTGGCCTCCAGAAACATGGCCTCCCCAGGCTTCAGGTTAAGCAGATTCAGGAAGTAGATGGCAAAGCAGCCGATATCACCTGGGTATTGCTGGTGCAGCTGCAGCAAAAGCTCCCCAAAGATGTCTTCCATGTTGTTTCCGGCAGCCACTGAGGGTCACAGAGCACCCCAAGGTCACTTAGGGGGATACTCAGTGCTGTTCATGGCCCCACATTGGCCAGGGAGTCCTAGGAAAAGGTCCCTGCCACAGGAATCCAGAAGCCAAAGTGGCCCTGTCCTGGCCACGCCTCCAGCCCTTTGGAGGTCCAGCCTTGCTTGATACTCCAGTCCATACGAATACCATCTTTCATCATATCTTGACTGTTCACATGCTCAGGACTATACTGGCCACTAAAAGGGCTAGGGTATGGTCCTTTCAGGATGGGATTTCTCAGCCTTGGTGCTACTGACATTTGGGCTAGGTAATTCTTTATTGTGGGGGCTGTCCTGTGTGCTGATGGATGTTTAGCAGCTTCCCTGGCCTCCACGCACAGGATGCCACTAGCAACCCCTATCTGGGTTTTGACGATCAAAAATGCCTCCAGATGACAGCCAAATTCCCCTGGTTGAGAACCACTGCTCTTGGAGCTCAAAATCTAGGGAGATAACTCAAAAGATTCATGAAGGGTAAACAACATGCCTGAACTTTCCCCGTTTTTTTTTGAGACAGGGTCTCGCTGTCACCCAGGCTGGAGTGCAGTGGCACGATTATAGCTCACTGCAGCCTCAACTGTCCAAGCTTAAGCAATCCTCCTGCCTCAGCCTCCTGAGTAGTGAGAACCACAGGTTCATGCCACCATGCCCGGCTAAGTTTTTTATTATTTGCAGAGACAGGGTGTCGCTATGTTGCCCAGGCTGGTCTGGAACTCCTGGGTTCAAATGATCCTCCCACCTAGGCCTCCCAAAGTGCTGGGATTACAGGTGTGAGCCACCACACCCGGTGACTTTCTAGTTTTTAACATTGAAAGTTCTATATTTTGGATGGGCGCAGTGGCTCATGACTGTAATCCCAGCACTTTGGGAGGCCGAGGCGGGCAGATCACGAGGTCAGGAGTTCAAGACCAGTCTGACCAACATGGTGAAACCCTCTCTCTACTAAAAATACAAAAAAAAAAAAAAAAAAAAAAAAAAGCCGGGCGTGGTGGCACGTGCCTATAATCTCAACTACTTGGGAGGCTGAGGCAGGAGAATCTCTTGAACCCAGGAGGCGGAAGTTGCAGTGAGCCGAGATTGTGCCACTGCACCCCAGCCTGGGCAACAGAGCGAGACTCTGTCTCAAAAAAAGAAAGTTCTGTGTCTCAGAGAATCTCTCAGTCCACTACTCCAGATACCATAAGGCAGAATGTGCCGAGGGCCAAGATGTGTCCTGGAGACGACGGGAAAGTGAGCTCAGCCTGGGTAGAGTGGCAAGGTTGGACTTCTTTAATTTTTAATTTTTTTTCTTTTTTTGAGACGGAGTCTTGCTGTGTCTCCCAGGCTGGAGTGCAGTGGTGCGATCTAGACTCATTGCAACCTCCACCTTCTTGGGTTCAAGTGATTCTCATGCCTCAGCCTTCTGAGTAGCTGGGATTACAGGCACATATCACCATGTCCAGCATTTATTTATTTATTTTTTTTTTTTTGAGACAGAGTCTCACTCTATCGTCCCGGCTGAAGTGCAATGGCACGATCTAGGCTTGCCGCAACCTCTGCCTCGCCCGGCTAATTTTTGTATCTTCAGTAGAGATGGGGTTTCACCATGTTGGCCAGGCTGGTCTCGACCTCCTGAGCTCAAGTGATACGCCCACCTCAACCTCCCAAAGTGCTGGGATTACAGGCATGAGCCACCATGCCCAGCCAAGCTTCTTTAAAGTGAGGCAAGGGGCCCAGCATAGTGGCTCACGCCTGTAATCCTAGCTGTCTCTACTAAAATATACAAACTTAGCCAGACGTGGTGGCACACACCTGTAATCCGAGCTACTCGGGAGGCTGAGGCAGGAGAACTGGTTGAACCCGGGAGGCGGAGGCTGCATTGAGCCAAGATCGCGTCACTGCACTCCAGCCTGGGGCAACAGAGACCTCAAAACACACACACACACACACACACACACACACACACACACACACACTCTGAACAAAATACGCTTGGGTAAAATAAATAGTCCCCTAAGGCTCAAAGGTAACGGGAAACCTGTAGAGGTAAAATAGAGAGCTCTGGGCCAACTAGAGATGGGGCTGTGGCACCGGGCATGGTGGCTCACGCCTGTAATCCCAGCACTTTGGGAGGCCAAGGCAGGTGGATCATGAGGTCAGGAGTTTGAGCCCAGCCTGGCCAAGATGGTGAAACCCTGTCTCTACTAAAAATACAAAAATTAGCCGGGTGTGGTGGCGGACGTCTGTAATCCCAGCTACTCAGGAGGCTGAGTCAGGGAACTGCTTGAACCTGGGAGGTGGAGGTTGCAGTGAGCCAAGATCGCACCACTGCATTCCAGCCTTGGTGTGGGCTGTGGCTGCCAGGCTAAGAATCTTGAGAACTCATCGCCTGCACCACATAAGCTCATTGCTGCGAGTCTGTTATGTTTCGTGTTTCTTACTGCTTGTGTTGACTCCCCACCTTTGGGGTGACACAACCACACCTGTCAGTTATCTCTTGAACTCTTCTTAGCACAAGATCGGGCACACAGCAGGTAAAGGAACAATCAAATGACCGAGTGCTGGAGGCATCAGGCCTTTCCAGGAGAGGGAGGATGCTCTTGTCCCCTTCCTGCCTCTTTTGCCCCAAGATACAAGTCCATCCATGGAGGGCAGCTGCAGGGCTGGGGAAAATCTCAGAATGCCTAGGTGGAAGGCATCCTAAGAGTCTTCTATGCCAGTCTGCCTCCAACCATCTGGAGAAGATGACCAGTTGGGAAGCAGCTCTCAACTAAGAAGGGCCCTGCTCCACAAAGACTAGGAAAGCAATGCTAAGTTGCCAACAGGTCATCTAAGTTGGGCCCCTTTTAGTGTTCCACTTGGGTAAGGGGGTTGAGAACTGTCCCTAGAGTCTGGTGTCTGCCGGGGAGCCCAGGCCAGAGCATTGCACCCAACCAGGAATATAACCATGCCCACCTTGCTGGGAGATCCGCTTCACCAACAGGTTGAGCTGTTCTGCCACCACCTTCTTCTCACTCTTCATCAGGTGGGAGAAACAGCTCTGCAGAGCAGAGGCCACAGCCTGGGAGTCATGGCTCATGGTCTGTTTCAGGTGTGTTGCTGCCTCATCTCCAATCAGGAACTGAAACTCAGGCACCTCTACAGGAAGGCCAGGCCCAGGGCCCATATCAGGAATAGTAAGATGGAACCCACACAAGTGGGGAGTTGGAGGACGCCTTCCCATCCCAGCCCTAACCAAAGAGCCAGTGATGCTAAGTAAACTTTGCAGTAGAAACCAATCACTCACCACCAGCCCTTGGCAACCACACTTGAGCCTGGTCTCACTGGCCTGGCCCACTGGCTCCAAAAACTACTTCATGAGGCCCTTCAGTGCCTGTCACATGTGACCCCTGTTCTCGGCCACTATTCCTATCATCTTGGTTTCCCAGGTATCCCTGGCCCAATACGCATGCCTTCAGCATTCTGCCCAACTTACTCTTCAGAAAGGTTACAATCTCCTCAACTGGCCGGAAGCCACATAAGCCCTGGAAGGGAGTGAGGGCAATGGCCATCTCTGGCTTGTGGTTGGCATCGGGGTAGTGCTGTGGAGCCTGGAGGTGCAGCTTCTCTGCCAGCTCCTGTGGGGTGGCCAGGGGAAGAGGAGGATGGTGAGGGTACAGCCATTACCTAGCAGGAACACCAGTGCCACCTAGCCCCTGCTGTCCACCCTCCCCAGTCGCAGGATGGCAGTAGCTACCTACCTCTGGCAAGGAGCCCAGTCAAAGCATGATGTAGAAACTTGGGGTTCAGCCAACCCAGGGCAGGGAAATGGGGCAAATCCAAGGAAAAGCTGGGGCAGACTTTAAGAGGCTTGGCCTGTGATTCAGGAAACCCAAACACCAGGCCAAGCTCTGACACTAACAAGCTGTGTGGTTTTGGGTAAATCCCTCCCTTCTCTGGGTCTTACTTGGTGTATCTAGAAATAAGGAGTTTTGGCTGGGCACAGTGGCTCATGCCTGTAATCCCAGCACTTTGGGAGGCTGAGATGGGTAGATTACAAGGGCACGAGTTCAAGACCAGCCTGGCCAACATGGTGAAACCCCATCTCTACTAAAAATACAAAAATTAGCCAGGTGTGGTGGCACGCGCCTGTAGTCTCAGCTATTTGGGAGGCTGAGGGAGGAGAATTGCTTGAACCGGGAGGAGGAGGTTGCAGTGAGCTGAGATCGTGCCACTGCACTCCAGCCTGGGCGACAGAGCAAGACTCCGTCTCAAAAAAAAAAAAAAAAAGAAGGAGTTTTGATCCACAATTGCTTAGAATAGGACTCAGGCTTGTGTAGGAAGACTCCAAGGGGGTGGAGCTGAGGGTACCTGCCCTGCCTTGCAAGTTGAACTCTTCCTGAAAGCAGGTTAGTAAATGGCAGATATGAATAGACCTGGGTTGGGTGAAGGAAGACCAGGAACAAGCCCCTTGGAATGAGCTTAGAGAAACTCCCCTGGCACAGGCCGGTCAGCTGTTTGCTTAGACTTAGTTGCTGCATGTGGCTCTGCAGAGCTAAATTGGGAGTTGTCAGTCTGGATTTGGCCTTGGGCAGGAGCCTGGCATGGGTGGGGTAAAAGTGGCAGTAAAAGTAATGGGAGGGCCTTAGCATAAGACCTTCTGTACCCTGACCTCTGCACCGCACTCTGTCCTTTACCTTGTTAGGGTGTGCCTGGATGGACAGGGGTGTTGCAACTGAGAGCACTTTGAAGAGGAAGGGCAGATTGCCATTAAAGGTGTCCTTGACCTTTGAGCCCAAGCTGTCCTGGTTCTCAGCAATCCACTGGCCTAGGGTCTTCTGTGAGATGCGGTTGTCAAAGATCTTGGCATCCCCTCTGGGGTGAGTCCCCATCCACAACTGGAAAGACAGGAAACTTGGGAGGGGAAGGGGGAGAAACCTGGCACCCTGAGTTGGCCCGTCCCAGTCCGTTATGCTGTGCTCCCCAGAGGGCAACTGAGTCCTGGGAAAGGCCTCCCAGGTCTGGATACAAATGTTCATACCATCATGGACATACAGGGAGGCAGCAGACCCAGGCCCTTGTCCAGACTCTGCCTCTAGCCATCTGTGGAGCCTTGGACTAGTTATTTCCCTTCTTTAGATGTAGCTTCTTTGTCTGTCCAAAGAGGAGAATGACACCAGCACTGTCAAGGTAGCAGAAAAACTATAACTCTTAAATGATTCTTTCAGGGGTTAACATACATCTTCCAGTTTCAGAAGCAGAGGCGAAAGCCCTCCTATGCTTTGGCTTTTTCTTCATTAAATAGGCAGGAGAAATATTTTAGGTTAATAAAAATGCAAAAAAAATAGTCAAAGTAAAAAAACTGAATTGTCAAAGAGGGCTGAATTAAAATTCACTAAGTGCGGCCGGGCGTGGTGGCTCAAGCCTGTAATCCCAGCACTTTGGGAGGCCGAGACGGGCGGATCACGAGGTCAGGAGATCGAGACCATCCTGGCTAACACGGTGAAACCCCGTCTCTACTAAAAAAAATACAAAAAACTAGCCGGGCGTGGTGGCGGGCGCCTGTGGTCCCAGCTACTCGGGAGGCTGAGGCGAGAGAATGGCATAAACCCGGGAGGCGGAGCTTGCAGTGAGCTGAGATCCGGCCACTGCACTCCAGCCTGGGCGACAGAGCGAGACTCCGTCTCAAAAAAAAAAAAAAAAAAAATTCACTAAGTGCTAAGAGTGGTTGAGGGAAGGAGAGTGCTGGAAATCCCAGCCTATTATGACAAAACTTCTCTTATTTTTGGTAACACTATCTAGTCCATTAGCCTGAAGAGCCAAGTGGGCCTCCTCCCTCCTTGCTGCCTCACCCTTCCCAGCTGATTCTTATGACTTGCCTCAGGCCCTTTCTCCTGATCTGCGGGTAAAGTAGGCTGAAATACAGCCTGGGACTCACCTCTGCATAGGGCTTGTCCTCGGCGATCTGGGCCAGTGGGTCACTGCTGGCCAACAGCCGCGCCACTTCGCTGTTGGAACCCATCTTCCCCCAGGCATACTGCTGCACCGCACAGGAAAGTGGGAATACTAGGGGCACAGACAGGGTCAGTTGCCACTCCACTCCTCAGGCCCCACCCTAGTGTCCCGGGAAACCAGGCAAGAGCTGGGGGTGCTCACTGCCGACAGAGTAAATAAGGGGTTTGTAGGCTGTTGGATGAGGCCCCCCTCAGCTGCAGGCCTCGATGTTCCCAACTGTCAGATGGGCAGCAGTAAGGACCCTGTGCTGATCTGAGGCGGGGTGGCGGGGAGGGAGCAGGAGGTAACTATCCCACGGCACGACGTCTAGAAGGGCCCCTTCCCCTCGAAGGTCAATCCCCATCGCAGGTGGCCCCACCTCTACCCCGCACCCACCCATCTTTCCGCGGAGCGCCAGGAGCGGACTCAACCTGGCCGATCATGCCAGGAGTCGTCCCCAGGACGCGCGCCACCAACACACTCGCCAACACCCCCGCCAACGGCTCACCTCGCGGAGCCGCCATGCTAGCACCCTGTACCGGGATTAAGCACGTATGTCTTTCCCGGCAGCCCCCGCGGCCCTCTGCGCCCAGAGCTTCACGGGAAATGTAGTTCCCTGAGCGTTCCGCCAGGCCCCGGGGCACCAGTGCCCAGAGGCTTACGGTCGCAATCTTCGGTCTTAGTGTTCATTCATTCTTTCCATCGCCGGGCACAGATGTACTGAAACCCTACTAAGTACCACGGACTGTTCTAAGGGCTGGAGGATACATCAGAGAGCAAGACAGTCTTCCCTCTGCCTTTGTAGAGCGCTTACATTCCGGTGAAGGCAAGACAGACAAGTAATCATGTAGTATGTTGAAAGGTCAAGGCCACAAAAAGTAAGGGGGCAGGTGGGAGTGGGAGGCAGTTTGCAGAATTTAAAAGGCTGTCTGGGCAAGTCTCATTGAGGAGGTGAGGTTTGAACCCAGACTTGGCGATGAGGAAGGCAGGAGTGTTCTGCGGGGAGGAAACAGCCACAGCGAAAGCCAGGGCAAGGCGGGAATGTGGGACTGTGCCGGGCATGTTCCGGAGGGAACAGCAAGGAGGCCACTGTGGCTGGAGCAGAGTGAGTAAGACAGGGGCAGAGCTTTGCAGACTATTGCTATTGTGAGGACTTTGGGTTTTACTCCGAGTCTCTTAGCAATTAGAGATTTGAGCAAAGAATTGCTGTGATGTGAGTAGGGACATACTAGTGATGATGATAGTAAATGTCACATGCAAGGCCCTTCACTTCTCTGAGCTTTATAGAATGAGGTGAATAATGCCAGCCTGACACGCTTGTTGAACGGTCAGATGGGATGATGTGGGACACCTACAAGGCAGTCACCACTCTGTGCTCCTCTGATCCTTCCTGTCCCAGGTGCTGTAGAAAGTCAGAACCTCAACTCCTACTCCAGGCTGAGCTGCTTACAAGTTGCACACAGAGAAGTCAGGGGAGTTAGCAAGAGCTGCGCATGGGGAAGGATGGCCTTGGGCCTTGACTCTGCAATAATCTTGCTATATCCTGTGGTGAAAGGCTTTGACATCCAGATCTCCTCAGTCAACAGCCTCCTAGGAGGAGGGCAGTCAGTGGCTCAGGCCTGTAATCCTAGCACTTTAGCAAGCAGAGGCAGGCAGAAGGATTGATTGAGGCTAGGAGCACAGCAGTCAAAGCTCCGGGGAACCCAGAATGAGGAGTTATAGTCCTGACTCTACCCTCATCACCCCTGCAATACCCTGATTCCCACAGCCTCTACCACATGTGCCCAAGGGAAAGAGGGGCTGCTGTTTTCCCTGTAATCCTCTGCCCAGGTGTGGGTATCTATCTCACATCCCCTGGGGTCCTCTGGCTCAGATAAATCAGCCTGCATTTCAAAAGAAGCTTTACCATGCACTAAGGAATAATAAAATGGATAATACAAGACTCATGAGCCAGGCGCGGTGGCTCAAGCCTGTAATCCCAGCACTTTGGGAGGCCAAGATGGGCAGATCACGAGGTCAGGAGATCGAGACCATCCTGGCTAACACGGTGAAACCCCGTCTCTACTAAAAAATACGAAAAACTAGCTGGGCGAGGTGGCAGGCACCTGTAGTCCCAACTACTCGGGAGGCTGAGGCAGGAGAATGGCGTGAACCCAGGAGGCGGAGCTTGCAGTGAGCTGAGATCCGGCCACTGCACTCCAGCCTGGGCGACAGAGTGAGACTCCATCTCAAAAAAAAAAAAAAAAAAAAGACTCATGAAACAATGTACTCAATACCTCCTGCTTTGGAATACCACTCCTTCCCCTCATCTCCACTCCCCCAGGGATATGATTTGGCTCTGTGTCCCCACCCAAATCTCATCTTGAATTGTAATCCCCACATGTTGAGGGAGGGACCTGGTGGGAGGTGATTGGATCATGGGGGTAGTTTCCCCCATCCTGTTCTCATGATAGTGAGTGAGTTCTCCTGAGAGCTGATGGTGTTAAAATGTGGCACTTTCTCACTGTCACTCTCTCCTGCTGCCATCTAAGACATGCCTTGCTTCCCCTTTGTCTTCTGTCATGATTATAAGCTCCTGAGGCCTCCCCAGCCATGTAGAACTAAGTCAATTAAACCTTTCTTTTTTTTTTTTTTTCTTTTTGAGAAGGAGTCTTGCTCCGTTGTCCAGGCTGGAGTGCAGGGGGGTGATCTCAGCTCACTGCAACCTCCGTTTCCCAGGTTAAAGTGATTCTCTTGCCTCAGCCTCCCAAGTAGCTGAGTGCACACACCATGCCCGGCTAATTTTTGTATTTTTAGCAGAGGTGAGGTTTCACCATTTTTCCCAGGCTGGTCTCAGACTCCTGACCTCAGGTGATCCACCCGCCTTGGCCTCCCAAAGTGCTGGGATTACAGGCATGAGCCACCGCGTCAGGCCAAACCTCCTTTTTTTTTTTTTTTTTTTGAGATGGAGTCTCACTCTTACCCAGACTAGAATGCATTGGCACAATCTTGGCTCACTGCAACCTCTACCTCCCGGGTTCAAGTGATTCTCCTGTCTCAGCCTCCCAAATAGCTGGGACTACAGGCACGTGCCACCATGCCCGGCTAATTTTTGTATTTTTAGTAGAGATGGGGTTTCACCACGTTGGCCAGGCTGGTGTCAAACTCCTGACCTGAGGTGATCCACCCACCTCAGCCTCCAAAAGTGCTGGGATTACAGGCGTGAGCCACCGTGTCTGTCCCAAACCTCCTTTCTTTATAAATTACCCAGTCTCGGGTAGTATCTTTATAGCAGTATGAAAACTAATACACCAAGCAATAGGAACCTTCTCAGATAAGAATGAGGGATTAATGAGGCCCAAGGAGTTCTTGGAGCACTCCCCACTACCACTACCACAGAAAACATAGTCAGGGTTACTTGCTCATAGTATCCCTACAAAGTGAAGGAAGAACTTAGATTGTTGGGAGATACAGACCCCCCCAACCCCATGCCACCCTCCCCCAATACAGAAAAACTTATCTGTAAGGGAAACTAGGGTGTTTGGAGAACCTAGAACCTTCTACTTCTTCCCTCTTGCTGGTCTATCTTGAGAAAAGAGATTTTATCTGAGGAATGTGCATCCTTTTATATGATCAGGCCCTGAGAGACATTGATATGGAGGACAGACCGTTCTTAGGTGCCTGTCTGGCCTGCAAGTATGGAGATAAAGGAAAAATTTTGAGTCCCTTCAAGGGAGATTCGGGAACCTAGCTAGCCCTGCACCCAGCAATTAGGGAAGTAAATGAATAACCCACTAAGGAAGAAGGTAATAATAACTTAAACAGCCACCCAAGTAAGCCAGAGTCACAAGTTGTTTAGTTCCCTATAAAAACTGAAGATAGGGGCCGGGCGCAGTGGCTCACTCCTGTAATCCCAGCACTTTGGGAGGCCGAGGCAGGTGGATCACGAGGTCAGGAGATTGAGACCATCCTGGCTAACATGGTGAAACCCCATCTCTACTAAAAATACAAAAAATAAGCCAGGCGTGGTGGCGGGCACCTGTAGTCCCAGCTACTTGGGAGGCTGAGGCAGGACAATGGCGTGAACCCGGGAGGCGGAGCTTGCAGTGAGTGGAGATTGTGCCACTGTACTCCAGTCTGGGTGACAGAGTGAGATTCTGTCTCAACAACAACAACAAAAAGCTACAGATAGGGTGCACCAGACCAGGCCTGTAATCCTAGCACTTTAGGAGACAGAGGCAGAAGGATTGCTTGAGGCCAGGAGTTCAAGACCAACCTGGCCAACATAGCAAGATCCCATTACTATTTAAAAAAAAAAAAAAAAACTGGACTGGGCGCAGTGGCTCAAGCCTGTAATCCCAGCACTTTGGGAGGCCAAGATGGGCAGATCACGAGGTCAGGAGATCGAGACCATCCTGGCTAACATGGTGAAACCCCGTCTCTACTAAAAAATACAAAAAAATTAGCCGGGCGAGGTGGCGGGCGCCTGTAGTCCCAGCTACTTGGGAGGCTGAGGCAGGAGAATGGTGTAAACCCGGGAGGTGGAGCTTGCAGTGAGCCGAGATCCGGCCACTGCACTCCAGCCTAGGCGACAGAGCAAGACTCCGTCTCAAAAAAAAAAAAGAAAAAAAAAAACTGAAGATAATATCTTGGCCACGTGCAGTGGCTCACACTTGTAATTCCAGCACTTTGGGAGGCCAAGGCAGGAGGATCACTTGTGTCCAGGAATTCGAGACTGGCCTGGGCAACATAGCAAGACCTTGTCTCTAAACATACTTTAAAAATTAGCTGAGTGTGGTAGCACATGCCAGTAGTCCCAGCTACTCTGGAGGCTGAGGTGGGAGGATTGCTTGAGCCTGGAAAGTTGAGGCTGCAGTGAACTGTGATTGTACCACTGCACTCCATCCTGGGCAACAGAGTGAGACTCCATCTCTAAAAACAAATAACACCTTGACATGTCTTCTGTTTTTTTTTTTTTTTTTTTTTTTTTTTTTTTTTCAGAGATGTGTTCTCTCTATGTCATCCAGGCCTACAGCAGCCTTGAACTCCTGGGCTGAAGCTATCCTTTCATCTCAACCTCCTGAGTAGCTAGGACTATAAAAACATGCCACCACGCCTGGCTAATTTTAAAATTTTTTGTAAAGACAGGGGTGTTGCTATGTTGCTTAGGCTGGTCTTGAACTCCTGGGCTCAAACTGTTCTCCTGCCTCAGTCTCCCAAAGTGCTGGGATTCCAGACTCCTACCAGATGGAAAATGCCCACTGCTGTCACATTGACCTCAGATAAGGGGGAACTGAAGACTGACCTCTGACCACCATCCTTTGTTCCAAGTTATCCCTGAGGGGTGTGGAGAGAGTCATACCCATGGGCCAAACCTTAGCATTCCTTTCTGCTGACCCCAAGTTTTTAGACAAAGCCTTGCTTACTTAGCCAATTACAAATCAAAGAATCTCTGAATTCACATGAGCCCCCGCTTCAAGATATCCCACCTTTTTGGGGCAAACCAATGTATAACCTCTATGTATTGATTTATAATTTTGCTTTCCTGAAATGTGCCCCTGCTTTTAAAAACCCTTGCTTGTAAGCCATTGTGGAGTTCAGGTTTTAAGCATTAGCTGCCTGGTTCTCCTTGCTTTGGCACCTGCAATAAATTATCTCACTTTCTTTTGCTGGAAGTCCCGGTGTCACTGTTTGGCATTTTTGTTTTGTTTTGTTTTTTCTTTGAGACAGAGTCTTGCTCTGTTGCCCAGGCTGGAGTGCAGTGGCACAATGACAGCTCACTGCAGCCTCTACTTCCAAGACTCAAGTGGTCCTCCTACCTCAGCCTCTCGATTAGCTGGGATTATAGGCACATGCCACCACGCCCTGCTAATTTTTTTATTTTTTATTTTCAGAAATTGGGTCTGACTATGTGGCCAGGCTGATCTCGAACTCCTGGCCTCAAGTGATCCTCCTACCTCAGCCACCCACGGTGCTGGGAGTATAGGCATGAGCCACTGTGCCTGGCCAGTGTTTGGCTTTTTCTGCACACTAGGAAAGCAGACCCGAGGTCAATTAAGTAACAACATTAAAATGAGACAGCAACCACATTCTACTCCCTTCCTTTTGAGCTATTTATTTATCTCTTGAAACTGCTTGCTATGCCACAACTAGGTATAAATTAACCTAATAATGCCACAATGGACACTGTAACCCATACCCTACAGCTACAGCTTAACAATATATCGCCAATCACTAATCAGTGCTATTTCAGTAAACCAATGAGAATTCCTGACAAAACACTGTATCAGCCCACTCCTCGTCCCTGCCTTTTACCTTTAAAAACATACTTGTGGCTGGGCACCGTGGCTCATGCCTGTAATCTCAGCACTTTGGGAGGCCAAGGCAGGAGGATTACCAGGTCGGGAGTGCAAGACTAGCCTGGCCAACATGGTGAAACCCTGTCTCCACTAAAAATACAAAAAAAATTAGCCAGGCATGGTGGTGCATGTTTGTAGTCCCAGCTACTCAGGAAGCTGAGGCAGGAGAATCGCTTGAACCCGGGAGGTGGAGGTTTCACTGAGCTGAGATTGTACCACTGTACCCTAGCCTGGGTGACAGAGCAAGACTCCATCTTGAAGAAAACAAACAAACAAAATAAAAAAACTTGTAACAAAGGCCTAACAGAGCTCATATCCGAGGTTACTTGGGTCTGAGTCTGAGTCTTGTGGACAGCTGTCTCACTGTGAATCAAGCAACTTTAATTTTGTGACTCAGCCTCTTTCTTTTAGGTTAGCAATCTCTAGTACAACTGATCACACTCTATTATCTAGTGACAATACACTTTCCTCGCTCTCTTCCCTTCTAGACCATATGTCTAAATCAGCTTCACATTTCTGCCAGTGCCCAGCTTAGGGTTCAAGCTATAATAGCAGCATTTTTTTTTTAGATAGTCTCCCAGCTCACTGCAGCCTCCACTCCTGAGCTCAAGTGGTCTTCCCACCTTAGCCTCCTGAGTAGCTGGCACTACAGGCACACACCACCACGCTTGGCTAATTTTTGTATTTTTTATAGAGACGGGGTTTTGCCACATAGCCCAGCTGGTCTTGAATTCCTGAGCCCAAGGAGTCCACTGGCCTCAGCCTCCCAAAGTGCTGGGATTACAGATGTAAACCACCACACCTGGCTGCAGCTAACTTTTATTGTTAGATAGTGGCAGGAGGCAGGCAAATCCTAGGCAGACAGGGACAGATCCCCAGTGAAAACCAACCTTCAAACCAAAGACAGTTTAAAGCCTGAAACTTTTACAAGTCCCGGGTAAATCCATGGACTGGATCAAGAAACTCTCCTCCTGTTTGGTGCATTTTCCTCTGATTGATCCCCACCCCTCACCTATTTTACATATACCTACCCTTCCCTAATTGGTTTCTTACACTGTCGTGCCTACCTTTGAGTGATGACTTTGTTTTAGCCTGTTTTGCGTACTCACAAACCAATCAGCATGTACTCCCCCATTCTGAGCCCATAAAAACCCCAGACCCAGCCACATTGAGTGAGAGACCATCCAACTTCAGGTGGGGGAACGCCTCACATCCTCCTCTCCACTGAGATCTGTTTTGTCACTCAGTAAAGCTCTTTGTCCCCCTCACCCTTCAATTGTCAATATAACTTCATTCTTTGTGGATGTGGGACAAGAACTTGGGACTACCAAACGTGGGTAAAAAGAGGCTGTAACACTGGTCCTCTGCCTTACACTGGCTGAGGTCAGGTGCCTCATGTGATGGGAAGCAGTAGAAGGGCCAAGCCAGTACTGGATCCATAGGCTGGAGTGGGGCAACAGGACTGACAGAGCTGTTAACACACCCACTGCTGTCTATCAGGCTGCAAACAGTGGGACCAAAAGAGCTATTAGCATGCTGTAATACCTACTCTGGGGTCATAGGCATCCCTGTTCATACACCACCACTTTCTCCTCAGTGCAACACACCTGGTCCAGCCACAAGCCCTGCATGGAACCCACTCCTGTGTCTGCATTTGGTGTGGTGGCAGACCCCACACTTGCTCACACCTCCTCCCTCCAGGGGCTGAATGCAGGGATCTGCATTGGAGTGGAAGCCAGGCGTGGCTCAGGCATGACCTGAGCAGATGGGGCATCTCCTGCAGCAAGCCTGGGCCTGAGCAAGGCCCAGGCAAGGGTGTCGCCAGCTGGAGCTGAGGCTGACAAAAATCGTGCCTCAGTTATACACTGGGTAAGGCCAGAGTTCAGTCCTCAGTTCTCCCTTATCTGGGGTCTATGTGACTGCAGTGGGTGTTTTCCATCTGCTAGGGGTCTAGGTTTCTGGAATACAACTCAAGGGCATATGTCAGCCAGGTGCAGTAGCTCACGCCTGTAATCTCAGCACTTTGGGAGGCTGAGGTGGGCAGATCACTAGAGCTCAGGAGTTCAAGACCAGCCTGGGCTACATGGCGAAACCCCATCTCTACAAAAAAATACAACAATTAACTGGACATGGTGGTACATGCCTGTAGCCCTAGCTACTCAGGAAGCTGAGGTGGGAGTTTAGCCTAAGCCCAGGAAGGTTGAGACTGCAGTGAGCCATGTCCCTGCCACTGCACTCCAGCCTGGATGACAAAGCAGACCCTGTCTCAAACAACAACAACAAGATAAAACAAAAACAAAAAACCAAGGCTGGGCGTGGTGGCTCATGCCTGTAATCCCTGTAATCCCAGCACTTTGGGAGGCCGAGGCTGACGGACCACTTGAGGTCAGGAGTTTGAGACCAGTTTGGCCAACATGGTGAAACCCCATCTCTACAAAAATATTTTTAAAAAATAGCTGGGCATGGTGGTATGTGCCTGCAATTCCAGCTACTCGGGGGGTTGAGGCAGGAGAATCACTTGAACCCGGGAGGCAGAGGCTGCAGTGAGTTGAGATCATGCCATCGCACTCCAGCCTGGGCGACAGAATGAGACTCCATCTAAAAAAAAAAAAAAGCTTCCAGATAGCTGAACACATGGTCCCTGGAGGTCACTGGAGGGTGGTCCTCCAGAGAGGGCATGGAAACACAACGCCCCTTCCCACAGGCCTTGCTCCATGCATCTCTTCCATCTGGCTGTTTATCTGTATCATTTGTAATGTCTTTTGTTGACCTAAAGAGAAAAGAAATTTAGACAAATTTAATGTAAGTAGTGTTTATTTGGGCTAAATTTGAGGCCTGTGATCAGGAGCATGGATTCAAGTTGCCCTTAATATATGCTCCAATTAGCAACAGTTACTAATGGTTTTTTGTTTGTTTGTTTTCTCTTTTTCTCTTTTTTTTTTTTTTTTGAGACAGAGTCTTACTTTGTTGCCCAGGCTGGAGTACAGTGGCACGATCACAGCTCACTGCAAGCTCCGCCTCCCGGGTTCACACCATTCTCCTGCCTCAGCCTCCCAAGTAGCTGGAACTACAGGCGCCCGCCACGGCGTCCGGCTAATTTTTGTATCTTTAGTAGAGACAGGGTTTCACTGTGGTCTTGATCTCCTGACCTCGTGATCTGCCCGCCTCGGCCTCCCAAAGTGCTGGGATTACAGGCGTGAGCCACCGCGCCCAGCCTGTTTTTTTGTTTTTTGTTTTTCTCTTGAGACAGAGTCTTACTGTGTTGCCCAGGCTGGAGTGCAGTGGCGCCATCTCAGCTCACTGCAACCTCTGCCTTCCAGGTTCAAGTGCTCCTCGTGCCTCAGCCCCACTAGTAGCTGGGATTACAGGCATATGCCATCATGCCCAGCTAATTTTTGTATTTTTAGTAGAGACGGGGTTTTGCCCTGTTGGCCAGGCTGATCTCGAACTCCTGACCTCAGGTGATCTACCCACCTCAGCCTCCCAAAGTGCAGGGATTACAGGCATGAGCCACCGTGCCCAGCCACTAATGGGGTTTTAAAGGAAAAGAAGAGGCAGTTCCGATGTTGTTTACCAATAATTTGCATTAAGCCGGGCATGGTGGCTCACGCCTGTAATCCCAGCACTTTGGTAGGCTGAAGTGAGTGGATCACCTGAGGTCAGGAGTTTGAGACCAGCCTGGCCAACATGGTGAAACCCTGTCTCTACTAAAAATACAAAAATTAGCCAGGCATGGTGGCATGTGCCTGTAATCCCAGCTACTTGGGAGGCTGAGGCAGGTGAATTGCGTGAACCCGGGAAGTGGAGGTTGCAGTGAGCCAAGATTGCACCATTGCACTCCAGCCTGGGTGACAGAATGAGACTCTGTCTCAAAAAAAAAAAAAAATTGCTTTAAAATGACATAAGCTATTGATTGGCTATACATTGCTCGCTGTATCACAAATTTCAGAAACTTTAAGACAATGGGACAAAAATGCCTTCAACAATGGCCCCAGGCTTGTGTCCAACACCTGAAGTCCCACACATCTCTCTCTGGGCCTGATAAATTTTGCATACTTCACATAGCTTAGAGTGCTCTGAGGTATTTTTCTTTTTTCACTTTAATAGTAAACAGTTAAATGTTAGTTTCTCTGAGTTCTCTGAGCTCAGATAAATTAATTAATAAATTAGTCAAACTTATGAGGGTAGCCATAGGAATCCTGATTTATAACCAGCCGATCAGAAGTGACAGGTCACAACCTGGGGCTTGGAATTGGCATCTGAAGTAGTGTGGCAGCCTTGTGGGACTGACCTTGTGAGATCTTGAAGCTGTCCTCACAGGGTTAACAAGAATTCTGGACATAAAAAACAAATATATTTAAAATTAAGCATTAATCAGGCTGGGCCAGGTGCAGTGGCTCACGCCTGTAATCCCAGCACTTTAGGAGGCCAAGGCGGGTGGATCACGAGGTCAAGAGATTGAGACCATCCTGGCCAACATGGTGAAACCCTGTCTCTACTAAAAATATAAAAATTATCTGGGCGTGGTGTTGCACGCCTGTAGTCCCAGCTACTTGGGAGGCTAAGGCAGGAAAATCACTTGAACCCGGGAGGCAGAGGTTGCAGTGAGCTGAGTTGCACCACTGCACTCTAGCCTGGCGACAGAGCGAGATTCCGTCTCAAAATAAATAAATAAATTAAATAAATAAATAAAGTAAAATAAAATTAAGCATTACTCAGGCTACACTTAGGGCCACCTCCTTGAAACCAAAAGTCACTGCAGCCCTAGATACTGACCGTCTGCATCCACACTGTTCCTATAAATAGGACGTCTGACATTAGAATCATAAAGCTTTTGTTTAAGAATTGCTTAAGTCAGGCCGGGCGCGGTGGCTCAAGCCTGTAATCCCAGCACTTTGGAAGGCCGAGACGGGCGGATCACGAGGTCAGAAGATCGAGACCATCCTGGCTAATACGGTGAAACCCCGTCTCTACTAAGAAATACAAAAAACTAGCCGGGCGAGGTGGTGGGTGCCTATAGTCCCAGCTACTTGGGAGGCTGAGGCAGGAGAATGGCGTGAACCCGGGAGGCGGAGCTTGCAGTGAGCTGAGATCCGGCCACTGCACCCCAGCCTGGGTGACAGAGCGAGACTCCGTCTCAAAAAAAAAAAAAAAAAAAAAAAGAATTGCTTAAGTCTGGGGTGCGGTGGCTCACACCTGTAATCCCAGCACTTTGGGAGGTCCAGGAGGGCGGATCACGAGGTCAGGAGATGGAGACCAACCTGGCTAACACGGTGAAACCTCGTCTCTACTAAAAATACAAAAACAGTAGCGGGGCATGGTGGCGGGCGCCTGTAGTCCCAGCTACTTGGGAGGCTGAGGCAGGACAATGGCGTGAACCCGGGATGCGGAACTCGGCGTGAGCCGAGATAGCGCCGCTGCACTCCAGCCTGGGCGTGTCAAAAAAGAAAAGAATTGCTTAAGATGTTTTTCAGATCCTTAATTCTGGGGGAACAAGTGATGCCAAACAGTTTAAAGACTCCTGACCAGGTTCAGTGGCTCACGCACTTTGGGAGGCTGAGGAAGGAGGAATGCTTGAGCCCAGGAGCTTGAGACCAGCCTGGGCAACATGGCGGAACCCCATCTCTACAAAAATTAGCCATGCATGGTGGGCGTTCTCTTGTGGGCCCAGCTACTCGGGAGGCTGAGGTGGGAGGATCGCTTGAGCTTGGGAGGTTGAAGCTGCAGATTGCTTCACTGCACTGCAGCCTAGGCCAGGGAGCAAGAAAGACCCTGTCTCAAACAAACAAACAAACAAAAAACCCAACCCGGGCGCGGTGGCTCACACCTGTAATCCCAGCACTTTGGGAGGCTGAGGTGGGCAGATCACAAGGTCAGGAGTTTGAGATCAGCCTGGCCAATATAGTGAAAACCCATCTCTACTAAAAATACAAAAAAATTAGCTGGGCATGGTGGTGGGCACCTATAATCCCAGCTACTTGGGAGGCTGAGGCAGGAGAATCACTTGAAGCCGGGAGGCAGAGGTTGCAGTGTGACGGTGTGAGACTCCGTCTCAAAAAAAAAAAAAAAAAAAAACCTTTAAAATCCCTAACCCGGCTGAGCACGGTGGCTCACACCTATAATCCCAGCACTTTGGGAGGCCAAGGCAGGCGGATCATCACCTGAGGTCAGGAGTTCAAGACCAACCTGGCCATCATGATGAAACCCCATCTGTGCTAAAAGTACAAAAAGTAGCCAGGCACGGTGGCAGGCGCCTGTAATCCCAGCTACTGGGGAGGCTGAGACAGGAGAATTGCTTGAACCCGAGGGAGGCAGAGGTTGCAATGAGTCGAGATCACACCCCTGAGCGACAGAGTGAGACTCCATCTTAAAAAAAAAAAAAAAAAAAAAAAAAAAAAAAAATTCCCTAACCCTAAACACCTTGGGGAAATATATTTGGGGTTTTCTCCTATCCCCTCTTTAGGTTGCCCTACGATTTTTTTTTTTTTTTTTGAGACGGAGTCTTGCTCTGCCACCCAGGCTGGAGTGCAGTGGCCGGATCTCAGCTCACTGCAAGCTCCGCCTCCCGGGTTCACGCCATTCTCCTGCCTCAGCCTCCCGAGTAGCTGGGACTACAGGCGCCCGCCTCGTCGCCCGGCTAGTTTTTTGTATTTTTAAGTAGAGACGGGGTTTCACCGTATTAGCCAGGATGGTCTCGATCTCCTGACCTCGTGATCCGCCCGTCTCGGCCTCCCAAAGTGCTGGGATTACAGGCTTGAGCCACCGCGCCCGGCCCCTGCCCTACGATTAAACAAACCTTTTTCTTTGCTGCAAGCCGGTGCCTTAGCGTATTGATTTGCACATCTGGCAATGAACTTACTGCAGTTACAATCTGACACTATCTCCAGGTAGAAAGTGTTGGAATTAAATTAAATTGATGGATACCCAGTTAGTATCTGCTGCAGAATTGCTTGATGTGTGGAGAAACAACCCACACATGTCAGGTGTCAGAAGTATTGTGTTGAATGACTGTTGAGAGAGTCTATAGTTGTGAGGGAGAAAAAACACTGCTTTTTTCATCAGTTCTCAAGACAACCCTGTGAGATTATAACCACCTGACGGCTTCACCTTGTCTGCTGCCTAGACAGAGCCAATGTATCAAGACAGAGGAATTGCAATGGAGAAAGAGTAAATTCATGCAGAGCCAGCTGTGCAGAAAACCGGAGTTTTATTATTGCCCCAATCAGTCTTCCTGAGCATTCGGGGATCAGAGTTTTTATTTTATTTATTTATTTGTTTGTTTATTTTTGAGACAGAGTCTTGTATTGTTGCCCGGGCTAGAGTGCAATGGCGTGATCTCGGCTCACTGCAACCTCTGCCTCCCGGGTTCAACCGATTTCCCTGCCTCAGTCTCCAGAGTAGCCGGGATTACAGACGCCTGCCACCATGCCCGGCTAATTTTTTGTATTTTTAGTAGAGACAGGGTTTCACTATGTTAGCCAGGCTGGTCTTGAACTCCTGACCTTGTGATCCACCCGCTTTGGCCTCTCAAAGTGCTGGGATTATAGGCGTGAGCCACTGCACCCGGCCTATTTATTTATTTATTTTAGACAGAGTCTCGCTCTGTCTCCCATGCTGGAGTGCAATGGCGCGATCTCAGCTCACTGCTACCTCCACCTCCCAGGTTCAAGCAATTATCTACCTCAGCCTCCAGAGTAGCTGTGATTACAGGCGCTTGCCACCATGCCCAGCAAATTTTTTTTTTTTTTTTTAAGTAGAGATGAGGTTTCACCATCTTGGCCAGGCTGGTCTTGAACTCCTGACCTCATGATCTACCTGCCTCGGCCTCCCAAAATGCTAGGATTACAGGTGTGAGTCACTGCACCCAGCCTCAGGGATCAGAGTTTTTAAAGATAATCTGCGGCCGGGCGCGGTGGCTCAAGCCTGTAATCCCAGCACTTTGGGAGGCCGAGACGGGCGGATCACAAAGTCAGGAGATCGAGACCATCGGTGAAACCCCGTCTCTACTAAAAGAATACAAAAAAACTAGCCGGGCGACGAGGCGGGCGCCTGTAGTCCCAGCTACTTGGGAGGCGGAGGCAGGAGAATGGCATGAACCTGGGAGGCGGAGCTTGCAGTGAGCTGAGATCCGGCCACCGCACTCCAGCCTGGGCGACAGAGCCAGACTCCATCTCAAAAAAAAAAGAGAATCTGGCTGGTAGGTGCTAGACAAGTAGGGAGTGCTGATTGATTGGTCGGGTTGGAGATGGAATGATAGGGGGTTGAAGTGAGTTTTTCTTGCTGTCTTCTGTTCCTGAGTGGGATGGCAGAACTGGCTGAGCTACATTACTGTCGGGGTGGTGTCAGCTCATCCATGGAGTGCAGGGTCTACAAAATACCTCAAGCACTGATCTTACGTTTTACAATAGTGATGTTATCCCCAGGAGCAATCTGGGGAGGTTTGGACTTGCAGCTGGAGGCTGCATGGTCTCTAAACCGTAATTTCTGATCTAGTAGCTAATTTGTTAGTCCAGAAAGGCAGACTGGTCCCCAGGCAAGCAGGGTTTTTTTTGGGGTGGGGGGGTGGAGGGAGGAGGAGGGCTATTTTCAATTTTGTTTCAGAGTTCAACTATAAATTTCTTCCCAAGGTTAGTTCAGCCTACACCTAGGAATGAACAAGGACCGCTTAAAGGTCAGAAGCAAGATGGAGCAGGTTAGGTCTAATCTCTTCCACTGTCATAATTTCCTCAGTTATAATTTTTGCAAAGGTGGTTTCAAGATCAAGATGAGAAAAATGGGTCTTGGAGAGGTGAAATAACTGGTCCAAAAGCAAACAGCTGCATTCTCTATATCTCCTCTCTTGTAGAATAAATGAATGATGTCTCTCTTATAGGGAATTAGACATAGGTGGGCAGCCACCACATTGGTTATAATTAAGTTCCATTCTTTCTTCACCAGCCCAGCATTGTACTTGGCTGCAGCAGACCCAGAGAGGCAGGACAGCCTTGTGGGGTATGGACTGTTCTCCTCTGAGGCTGCAGACAAGTAAAGATTTGTCTGCTGCCCTTGGAGGGGTGGCCATAGAGGCTTGGGGACAGGCAGTTTCTAAGGGGATACAAAATGGATCCTTCCCCATCCTCCCACTTGCATGCAGACATTTCCTGAAGTAAAGCTGAGCTAAACCCTGAAGGATAGTCAGGATTTAGACACGGGAAAGGAAGGTGAAAGAAACTGATGACCAGGCGCAGTGGTGTGTACCTGTAGGCCCAGTACTTTGGGAGGCCGAAGTGGGAGGATCAGTTGAAGCCAGGAATTCAACACCAGCTTAGGCAACAAAGCCACACTCTGTCTCTAAACAACAAACAAACAAACAAAATAAATGGATGAAGAAAACAGTAAAATAGTTACTACATATGTATCATGCATGTGGGCTGGGCACAGTGGCTCACGCCTGTAATCCCAGCACTTTGGGAGGCTGAGGCGAGCAGATCATTTGAAATCAGGAGTTCAAGACCAACCTGGCCAACATGATGAAACCCAGTCTCTACTAAAATTCAAAAAAAAAAAAAAAAAAATTAACTGAGTGTGGTGGTGCATGCTTGTAATCCCAGCTACTTGGGAGGCTGAAGCAGCAGAATCGCTTGGACCTGGGAGGCGGAGGTTGCAGTGAGCTGAGATCATGCCACCGTACTCCAGCCTAGGTGACAGAATGAGAGTTTGTCTCAAAAGCAAACAAACAAACAAACAAACAAAAAACAAAGCAAAACCCAAACCCACAAAAAATAAATAAATAAATGTGTATCATGTGCTTTATACTATGTTAGTGACAGAAACACAACAGTGAGCAAAACAGACCTTAACCCTACCCTCATGGAGCTTCCAGTCTAGTGGAGGATACAGGCATAAATAACCACTATAATACTACTATTAATTACAATCTGCAATAGGTATTGTGAAGGAAAAGTACAGGGCAATAGGAGGGCTTATGTTGGGTGTGAGGTGATGATGTAACCAAGAGAGCGAAGGGAAGCTATCCCTGAAGAAAGACATCTGAACTTGCATTTGAAGGGTAAGGAGAGGTTAACCAGAGGATGATAGTGGGGCATGGGTTAAGTGATTACCAGGTAGAGGGAACACATGTGCAAAGGCCCTAAGACAGGAGGGCACAAGGAAGGTTTGAGGAACTGAAAAGTACTTGCATGGATGGAACACTGGGGGTTGGGCACCAGAAGGGTCCAGAAGGAGAGAAAGGTAGGGGCAGATCCTTTAGGACCCTGAAGACAAACTAAGAATTTGGGCCTTTATGAATTTTTTTTTTTTTTTTTGAGACAGAGTTTTATTCTTTTTGTTCAGGCTGGAGTGCAATGTTGCAATCTTAGCTCACTGCAATCTCCGCCTCCCAGGTTCAAGCAATTCTCCTGCCTCAGCCTCCCAAGTAGCTGGGATTACAGGTGTGCACCACCACACCCGGCTAATTTTGTATTTTTAGTAGAGACGAGGTTTCACCATGTTGGCCAGGCTGGTCTCGAACTCTTGACCTCAGGTGATCTGCCTGCCTTGGCCTCCCAAAGCGCTGGGACTACAGGCATGAGCCACCTTGCCTGGCCTGATTTTTTTTTTTTTTTTTTTTTTTTTAACTGAGATGGGGTCTCACTCTATCACTCGGAGTGTAGTGGTGCAATGATGGCTCACTGCAGCTTCGACCTCCTGAGTTCAAGCAGTCCTCGTGCAGCCTCCCAAGTAGCTGGGAGGACAAGCGCAGGCCACCATGCCTAGCTAATTATGTGTTTGTGTGTAATATATATATGTGTGTGTGTGTGTGTATGTGTGTATATATATATATATATTTTGTTGTTGTTTTGTTTTGTTTTTGTAGAGACAGGGTCTTGGTATGTTGCCTAGGCTGGTCTCAAACTCCTGGCTTCAAGTGATCCTCCTACCTCTGCCTCCCAAAGTGCTGGAATTACAGGCATGAGCCACACACCTGGCCCGTTATGGAAATTAATTGAAAAATTTTAACAAAGTTTTGTGACAATTTTGCCCCCTTTAAACAGATCTTTGATTACAACATGAGGAACAATAGACCAATTAACAGCACTGTATTAGTCCAGGGTAAAAATGACAGTGGCTGGGATTCGGTGACAGCAGAGATGAGTAATACCAGAGAGATCCAAATAAATAAGGTGGATTTGGCCAGGCAGGGGCTCATGAGTATAATCCTAGCATTTTAGGAGCCAAAGCGGGAGGATCACTTCAGCCCAGGTGTTTGAGATAAGCCTAACTAATATAGTGAGATCCCCATTTCTACAAAAAAAAAAATCCATAAATTGGCTGGGCGCGGTGGCTCAAGCCTGTAATTCCAGCACTTTGGGAGGCCGAGACGGGCGGATCACAAGGTCAGGAGATCGAGACCATCCTGGCTAATGCGGTGAAACCCCCGTCTCTACTAAAAGAATACAAAAAAGTAGCCGGGCGAGGTGGCGGGCGCCTGTAGTCCCAGCTACTCGGGAGGCTGAGGCCGGAGAATGGCATAAACCCGGGAGGCGGAGCTTGCAGTGAGCTGAGAGCCGGCCACTGCACCCCAGCCTGGGCGACAGAGCGAGACTCTGTCTCAAAAAAAAAAAAAAAAAAAAAAAAATCCATAAATTCGCTGGGTATGGTGGCGACCAGCTGTAGTCCCAGCTACTCAGGAGGCTGAGGTGGGAGGATTGCTTGAGCCCAGGAGCTCGAGGCTGCAGTGACCCATGATGGCGCCACTGCACTCCAGCCTGGGCGACCGTGAGACCCTGTCGCAAAAGAAAAAAAAAAGAAAAAAAAAATCGGAGTTGTGGAGAGTGAAGCAGTTACCTCCCCCATGATTGAGGCTCTATCGCTGAATTCCTTCATTCATTTAATAAATGCTTGATGGCCAGGTTCAAGTCCCAACTCTGGTCCCAAAGCTGATGGGCCCAGGAACCCTCGTTCCTAAAACGATGAAATGACATCAGAGGGCGAGCAGCCCTAACAGAAGCAGGCTCAGCTCTGGTGGAGGACTGCTTGATGGTCCTGGCACTTCTCTCTCCCGGAGCACGTTCTGCAAAGGAGGCGCTTTCCTAGTTCTCCCAAGGCCTCTGGCCTCACTTGTCACCCCTGTTCTCTGGCCGGGAATCAGTTTGGACTTCTTCCCAAACTTGGTCTACAGGGAAGTGAAGGGGCTGTTTCCTGTCCCACTTTTGAGAGTTTGCTTTAGAAACATAAAATTGGAAGGTGTCAGATTGATAGGCAGTTGGGAAGGACTCCGGCCACGCCTCTGGCTCCGTAGACCCTCCAAGCAGCCGAGACCCCTGAATCTCCGGCAGAGCGAGGATGTGGATGGAAGCCAAAAGCCCACCCGCCGCACTATTGTGGGCTGGGCGGGGTGGGGGGGTGTGCGGAGCGGACATCGGTGACGTCATAGGGTCACGCCCCTCGGGGAGGGCACCGCGCCTGCGCCAGAACCGCTGCCTCGCTCCCGGAAGTGGAGGGTCTACACGAAGCGCCGCTGGGTCTGGGTGCCCGGAGGCAGCAGCGTTCGCGGAGTTCGCCCGCCGGCCTCCGATCGCCATGTCGGCTTTCGAAACCAACCCCTTCGCGGACCCAGTGGATGTAAACCCCTTCCAGGTAAGGCCCCCCTCCCGCCACCCAGCTCTCAGATTTCCTTAGGGCCCACGGCCGCCGCCCGGGCCTCTTTTCGCCAGAGCCGGGAGACGTGGCGTAGGAGGGACGGGTCTTCTGCCCAATGGGAGAGCGGGCTTTGAGGCCTGGCCTATCGTAACTCGTGGGGGGCGCGACTAGCAACAGGTGGAACTGCAGAGGAGGCGGGGCGCTGAAGTCTTGGAGAGAGTGGGGTCTTCTAGCACCCGGAGACTGGGCTGTGCTAGGGAAGGGGACTGGAGCAGGCACAGTCGGACCCTTAGGGAAGTCCCCTAGCGTCAGGGAGAAGCGAAATGTGGCTATCACATTCCCTCATTCTTGGATAGACACCTGTCTTGAGTCACCTTAGAAGAGGGGGTGTCAGCAATATATGAGGAGGTGGTGAAGCCTGTGGTGGGGTGGAAAAATGTGGGAAAAGCCCAGGACACCTGCCACCGCTCCACCACCAGCCAAACTAGTGTATACAGTACAGGAGAGCCCCTGACATTTATCAGGGAAAGAAGGCTGGGAGAGGGCGGGAAGGTAGCCCACGTTGAAAAATGTCCTTGATAAGAATTCCGCATTTTGGCCATGGGTCTAGTTTGGAGTGGATTTTGACCAGATAGGAGAGTCCGGGTTAGGGAGGGAGGAGAGGTGCGCGGGGCTCTGAAAAAGTCTGGACCAGGGAACGTTTGTCTGATGGACCTGTGTGTGGTGGCAACATAGTTGAGATGCACTGACCTGTGAGCTGGCTTTTTTTTTTTTTTTTTTTTTTGAGACGGAGTCTCACTTTGTCGCCCAGGCTGGAGTGCATTGGCACGATCTCCGCTCACTGCAAGCTCCGCCTCCCGGGTTTACGCCATTCTCCGGCCTCAGCCTCCCGAGTAGCTGGGGCTACAGGCGCCCGCCTCCTCGCCCGGCTAGTTTTTTTGGTATTTTTTAGTAGAGACAGGGTTTCACCGCGTTAGCCAGGATTGTGTTGATCTTCTGACCTCGTGATCCGCCCATCTCGGCCTCCCAACGTGCTAGAATTACAGGCTTGAGCCACCGCGCCCGGCAATTTTTTTTTTTTTTTGAGACAGATCTTGCTCTGTCGCCCAGGCTGGAGTGCAGTGGCGCGATCTCGGCTCACTGCAGCCTCAACCTCCTGGGTTCAAGTGATTCTCGCGCTTCAGCCTCCCGAGAAACTGGGATTACAGACATGCACCACCACGCCGGGCTAATTTTGTATTTTTAGTAGTGCAATGGTGCAATCTCGGCTCACCACAACCTCTGCCTCCCAGGTTCGAGCGATTCTTCTGCCTCAACCTCCTGAGTAACTGGGATTACAGGCATGCACCACCATGCCCTGCTAATTTTGTATTTTTAGTAGAGATGGGTTTTTCCATGTTCGCCAGGCTGGTCTTGAACTCCCAATCTCAGATGATCTGCCCGCCTTGGCTTCCCAAAGTGCTAGGATTACAGGTGTGAGCCACCGCACCCAACCTCTTTCTTTCTTTTTTTCTTTTTTTTTTTTGAGACGGAGTCTCGCTCTGTTGCCCAGGCTGGAGTGCAGTGGCGCGATCTCGGCTCACTGCAAGCTCTGCCTCATGAGTTCACGCCATTCTCCTGCCTCAGCCTCGGGAGTAACTGGGTTATTAGCCCAGCTAATTTTTTGTATTTTTAGTAGAGATGGGGTTTCTTTTTTTTTTTTTTTTGAGATGGAGTCTCGCTCTGTCGCCCAGGCTGGATTGCGGTGGCCGAATCTCAGCTCACTGCAAGCTCCGCCTTCCGGGTTCACACCATTCTCCTGCCTTAGCCTCCTGAGTAACTGGGATTACAGGCGCCCGCCACCTCACCCGGCTAATTTTTTTTGTATTTTTAGTAGAGACGGGGTTTCACCATGTTAGCCAGGATGGTCTCGATCTCCTGACCTTGTGATCCGCCCGTCTCGGCCTCCCAAAGTGCTGGGATTACAGGCTTGAGCCACCCCGCCGGCCTAGAGTTGGGGTTTCACTGTGTTAGTCAGGATGGCCTCGATCTCCTGACCTTGTGATCTGCCCACCTTGGCCTCCCAAAGTGCTGGGATTACAGGCGTGAGCCACCACTCCTGGCCCTCTTTCTTTCATTTTTAAGACAGGTCTCACTGTGTCGCCCAGGTTGTAGCGCAGTGGAGGTCATGGCAGCCTTGACCTCCAGGATTCAAATAATCTTCTCACCTCAGTCTCCTGAGTAGCTGGGACTACACGCATGTGCCACTGGGCCTCACTCCTTTTTAAAAAAAGTTTTGTAGAGAAGGGGTCCCACTGTGTTGCCCAAGCTGGTCTCGAAATCTTGGTCTCAAGCAGTCCCCCGGCGCCAGCCTCTCAAAGTGCTGTGATTACAGGCATGAGCCACAGGACAGTCTTCCTACTTAAAGCCCACACCTTTCTGCCTTTGAGCTGAGAGCACAGGGATGATCTTTTTCTACCATGAGGGGCTGAACTGTTAGCTCTGGAGCTCCTATGCCTATTGTTTCACATCTGCTCAAAACCTGTTCTAGGGAAGCTTGTTTGTGCTGACTGGTGAATTATGAGCCCTGATGTTCTGCTCTGTCAGGATGTCATCGGCATGTTAACTCACCCTGCTTGTCCTTTATTTTGGTCATTGGCAGCTTTTAAGTTTCCTGCAGGTGTCAGAGAAGTCCTTGAAGTAATCCTTCCTGCCATTCATAGCATGAGTTTTCCCACTTTGAATCGCTTCAAGGGTCAGAGCAAAATCAAAGGAGACTTGAACTAAGTAATTATACGCTGTCAGGAGAGTGAAAATGTTTTGCTTCTTTCTTGGTCTCAAGGTGTCTTAACCAACAGGAGCCCTTAGGGCAAATTCTGATAACTTGTTCCTTAGAACATCAGAGAATTCTGAACATTCCTCTTGTAGCTTAATGTTTCTTGACAGAGCCTTTGCAAGGACCTTGTCTCTTATGTAAGGCAAACAGTCATCTCTATTCATCGAATAAAGAAAGATTTGCATTTTTTTTTCTGCCAATGTCTTCTGGTAACAGACTTTAATTACAAAACTGCTGTATACTGGGGTTTGGGTTTTAGTAGGATCTTGTAGCCTTATGGTGTATGCCATATGTGATGATTTTCCATTTTTTATGTGTTTTTTTTTTTTTTTTGTCCTGTCAGAATCAGAAATAAAAAGTCTGATGCTGTCTGACAGAGAGGAAGTCAGTTGTCTAAAGATGCAGAGAGCTTTGCTCTAGTGCTAGCAGAGGGCAAGATAGTTCTACCCTGTATTAATAGCTGCTTGACAGTCTTAAACCTCATCTCTGGCTCCAAAAATGACTGTGCAAACTGTGGTAGAAGTAACTTCTGCATTCTAGCAAGACAGTCTGTCCACCAGGAAGCCCCAGTAAATGGCATGACAGGAAGCAGCTGTGGTCCTGTCAACTAGCCACATCTGGTGGGGAGTCCTGGGTGGGAAGGAGAGAGCTGGCTGGCTGGCTGCGATTTGCTCCTCTTCATCCTGGGCTGGGCTTTTCCTCTTGGCACACAGTGGTATGGGGAGAAACAGCTTTGGATGTGAGGCCTCTGAGTCTTCTCCTGGTCAGAGCTACCCACCCTTTCCTTGAGATGGTGGTGTCTGCTTCCCTGACTGCCAGGGCTGGGGTGTTGGGAGGTGCAGCCCTTGGGTGCCTGGGTGTGAGCCCAGCTTCATTTACTCAGGGTGTTGGCACCAAGCTCAGGAGAGAGCAGGTGGAAAAGCGACAGACTCAGAAACTGTCACACCTAGTCACACTTCAGAACAGTCGTTTTTATTTCCGTCATGCAGTGTAATGGTGGATTGCAAAAATATACCTGGTGTTCAGAGTCCATGGTTGACTGTTAGAGCTGAGAACATTCTTAGAACTCTATTCTAACCTCTTCAGTTTAGAGATGAGGAAACCAAGACCTCAATGAGGATGGTATGTGCCAGAGTCATCAGCTGTTTAGCAGCTGGAAGGGGCTGACCTGGGTCTCATTCCCAGGACAGGGCTGTTTTAAAGGTTTTGAAGCTCAGACATTGGTGTTAAACTGCACTGGGGCTATTTTAGTCTGGCTAAGGAAAGAATGGAATGTAGCATCATCATGTTGTCACCATTCTTGAGAGTACTGGCAGAGGTGAAAGTAACAAATTAGTATTAGCTAAGCTACCTTTTTTCTCCAGTGTGAGGGGATGGAATAATACAGATCTTGTGCTTTTGTTTTTTAAATTTTTTATTTTTTATTACTGTTTGTTTGTTTTATTTTTTTTTTCCCACTGGAGAAAATTCTTCGGCTTTTTAAGACAGTTCTGTAAAGCAGTGCCAGTCCTGAAAGGTGCTCAGGGTTCTGTGGTCAAATAGGTTTGGGATTGCTACCTATTTCATTTTTGTTTCTTTGTTTATTTTTTTTGAGATGGTGTTTCGCTCTTTTCGCCCAGGCTGGAGTGCAATGGTGCGATCTTGGCTCACTGTAACCTCCACATCCTGGGTTCAAGCGATTCTTCTGCCTCAGCCTCCCGACTAAGTGGGATTACAGGTACCCACCACCACACTCAGAATTTTTGTATTTTTACTAGAGACAGGGTTTCACCATGTTGGCCAGGCTGGTCACGAACTCCTGACCTCAGGTGATCCACCCACCTGAGCCTCCCAAAGTGCTAGGACTACAGGCATGAGCCACTGTGCCCAGCCTGTTTGTTTTTTCAAAGATTCACAAGGATTGGCCAGGCACGGTGGCTCATGCCTGTAATCTCAGCACTTTGGGAGGCCAGGGCAGGTGGATCACTTGAGGTCATGAGTTTGAGAATGGCCTGGGCAACGTGGCAAAACCCCATCTCTACAAAAAATACAAAAAATTAGCCAGATGTGGTGGCATGTACCTGTGTGCTCAGCTACTCGGAAGGCTGCAACAGGGGGATCACTTGAGCCTGGGAGGTGGAGGTTGCAGTGAGCTGAGGAGTGCCATTGCATGCCAGCCTGGGTAATAGAGTGAAACTCTATCTCAAACAAAGAAACCAAAATAAAGATTCACAAGGCTTGTTAGTTTGTTAAAGGCTCTGAGAAGTCCTACAAAAAGACGTTGGCTCAGCTTTTTTTGACCCAACATTTCTCACAGTTATTCGACCATGGAATCTGTTTTCTGCTCACTTGTTATAGCCTTTGAAACTCCAGTGCACCATTTAGTTGACTTCCTCATCCAAGGTTCTTTATTAAGTGCCTGCTTCCACCCTGCACTGTGGGCGTGGGCTTTTATGACCTCTTCCTTGCATGTGGTTATAATTGGGATGATTAGAAAACTTCCTGTACAGAAAGAGCTGTGAATGGGAAGTTAAGATATGAGTGTGCCACAGGGGTTTGCCCACCTCCTAGGAGGAAGCAGGAAACTGCAAGCCAAGTGTTGTTGATTTCACAGCCTCCACTGGCACACCCTAATTCCTCTGTTGGTTATGGTGGCTGCTGTGTACCCTCTGAGTATTTCGGTCTCTGCTTCCGAATGATCCAGGGTGTCTGCTCCCAAAAGTTTCTCATTAAGTCTTGTCAGGTGATGAAGGGGTGGAAAGCTAAAGGGAGGCATTGTACCATCCATTTTTCAGCAGTCCACTAGAAATCAGACCACCCAGGCAAGTGCTAGGGCTGCTTTCCCACTTGGCACTTCTGCCAGATTATCCCAGGCAGACAGCATTGATCTCAAGGAGAGGAAGTGGAATAGGTAGTGGCATTGAACAGAGAAAACCTTTCAGTATTTGTAAGTTGCCAAGTCACACAATATCACTTTCACACATTGCCTCCTTGCAGTTAAAAGATAATCTCGGTGTTGTGGCTGCTTCCCAAGGATTTGAAATACTTCTCTCCTGTGGGAGGAGAAAGTGGCAGCAGAAACGTGATTTGGGTGTGAACAAAAGTTACTTGAATTTCCCTGTGCAGACACTGGGACCTTCCCAGAGAGGGTCGGCCCCAGCTTGACTGTAACTTTGGGAATTCTTGGAACCACCAGATGGACCTGGTAGAACTTTACTGTGTAACAGCTCATTGTCTCAAGAAATTTGAAAATGGCAAGGTTCTTACAGCTTCACTGTGACTGCAGACAGCTGCCCAGATGGGAGGATTCCTGCCTTTATTGTTGGCACCTGGAGCTAGGTTGGGTGTTAAAACTTGGGTAGAGAGACAGATGAACTTTGACTCTTTTGTTAAGTCTTCTTGGAAACACTTGGGGTAAGATAATCTTGTGTTCAGAGAAATGGTAATATTTAACCAGGACAAACAAGGGGTACTTGCTACTCATTCAGAGAAGAGTGCTGTGCACATTTGCAAGCTGTGACCCATCATCCAGCAAGTGCTGCTTTGAGATGTTCATGTTAGTGCACATCACTAAGGTTGTGCTGCTCCGCAGGCCTGTGCAGGAGACCATGGTAAATGAGCACAGTATGTGGTCAATGGCTTCTGGCAGGAGAGCTAAGAAATACTCACGCCTGTAATCCCAGCACTTTGGGAGGCTGAGGCGGGCGGATCACAAGGTCAGGAGTTCAAGACCAGCCTGACCAATATGGTGAAACCCCATCTCTACTAAAAATACAAAAGTTAGCCAGGCATGGTGGTGGATGCCTGTAGTTCCAGCTACTTGGTAGGCTGAGGCAGGAGAATCACTTGAACCCGGGGGACAGAGGTTGCAGTGAGCCAAGATTGCACCACTACACTCCAGCCTGTGCGACAGAGCGAGACTCCATCTCAAAAAAAAAAAAAAAAAGAAAGAAAGAAAAGAAGTGCTCACTGAGAGTGACAGCATATCACAAGTGGGATCAAGGCAGTGTCCAAAGGAGCTGGGAGGGCTCTCAGGAGGAAGGGCAGAGCCCTATGGCACAGAGGGCTTGGGCTGAAAGCAGAAAGCCTGGCAGGTGGGAAAACAGGGTTATTCATTTATTTTTTGAGACAGAATCTCACTCTGACTCTGTCACCCAGGCTGGAGTGCAGTGGCACGATCTCAGATCACTGCAACCTCTGCCTCCTGGGTTCATGAGATTCTCCTGCCTCAGCCTCCTGAGTAGCTGGGATTACAAGTGTGCACCAGCAGGCCTGGCTAGTTTTTGTATTTTTAGTAGAGATGGGGTTTCACCACGTTGGTCAGGCTGGTCTCAAACTCCTGATCTCAGGTAATCCACCCACCTCGGCCTCCCGGAATGCTAGGATTACAGGTGTGAGCCACCACGTCTGGCCAGAAAACAGTATTTTTGGGTGAAGGAGTGCCAAGAACCAAAAGTCACTCCTGCTTGCTGTCATCCCTGCACTCCTGTGTCGACCCTCACCCCTGCACCCCGAGGCACATCCTCACTCTTAGATCTTATGGTCTTGGAGAGTCATGAGCCTGGGATGCGTCTGCTGCTTATGACTCACATGCTTGTTTGGCCAGTCTCTTGAAATTCTCTCCATCTTTGGCCTCTTTTATCCTCGTAATTCTCACCTTCCTCAGCCTGTTTTCACTTCCTGTCTTGTACGTTTAGGAGTATTCCAGAGTTCTTTTTTTGTTTTTATTCATGCTATTGGAAGTTCAGAACTTAAACTTTTTCTTTCTTTTTTTTCTTTTTTTTTTTTTTTGAGATGGAGTCTTGCTCTGTCACTCAGGCGCCTGCCAACACGCCCAGCTAATTTTTTGTATTTTTAGTAGAAATGGGGTTTCACCGTGTTAGCCAGGATGGTCTCTATCTCCTGACCTTGTGATCTGCCCGCCTCGGCCTCCCAAAGTGCCGGGATTACAGGCGTGAGCCACCATGCCCGCCTTTCTTTTTTTCTTGAGACAGAGTCTCACTGTGTTGCCCAGGCTGAAGTGCAGTGGCACAATCATGGCTCACTGCAGCCTCCATCTCCCAAGCTCCAGCAATCCTCCCATCTCAGCCTCACAAGTAGCTGGGACTACAGGCAAACACCATCATGCCTGGCTTTTTTTTTTTGGAGAGATGAGGTCTCACTTTGTTGCCCAGGCTAGTCCTGAACTCCTGGACTCAAGCAATCCTGCCTCACCCTCCCAAAGTGCTGGGATTACCCTCTTCTCACTTTATACCTTCATTTCTATGGCTTCAGAATAGCATCCACATTCCAGCGATTCCAGATCTAGATCTCTAGTTCTCAGCTTCCTCCTGAGCCTCAAACCACTATTTCTAACTCACACCTGCACCTTCCCAATCCTTCCAACCAGAAATATTCCACAGCTATCTCCAACCTGACTCAATATCTTCTCAGATCCTCTCCCTACCCCACCACACCCACCCTTGAAAAACCTGTTCCTTCTCTCCCACAATCACTTATTTTGGGCACTCCTTTCTTTCTTTTTTTTTTTTTTTGAGACAGAGTCTTGCTGTGTCGCCCAGGCTGGAGTGCAGTGGCACTATCTTGGCTCACTGCAACCTCTGCCCCCAGGTTTAAGTGATTCTCCTGCCTTACAAGTAGCTGGGAATACAGGCGCATGCCACCATACCTGGCTAATTTTCGTTTTTGTTTTTGTTGTTTTGTTGTTTTTTTTGAGACAGAGTCTCACTCTGTTCCCCAGGCTGGAGTGTAGTGGCACAATCTCCACTCACCGCAAGTTCTGCCTCCTGGGTTCATGACATTCTCCTGCCTCAGCCTCCCAAGTAGCTGGGACTACAGGCGCCCACCACCACATCCAGCTAATTTTTTGTATTTTTAGTAGAGACAGGGTTTCACCGTGTTAGCCAAGATGGTCTCGATCTCTTGACCTCGTGATCCGCCCACCTCAGCCTTCCAAAGTGCTGGGATTACAGGCGTGAGCCACCGCGCCCGGCCATGCCTGGCTACTTTTTGTATTTTCAGTAGAGACGAGGTTTCACTATGTTGGCCAGGCTAGTCTCAAACTCCTGACCTCAGGTGATCCACCTGCCTTGGCCTCCCAAAGTGCTGGGATTACAGGCATGAGCCATTGTTCCTGGCTTCAACTCTGTTATTTTGCTTCCCTTATCTGCCCTATAGTCTTTCCATTCCCAGGCCAACCCAGAGAGTTGCTGAGCCCATGGCATTGACGTGAGGAAGGACTCTGAAGTCCCTCTTGTTCCTCTTCTCCATCCCTAGCTGCTGTCCCCCAATTTGGTCCTCCCTTCACCCATGTTGACAGTTGTGTCCTAGCCAGTCTTCCCACTGTTGTCCTCCCATGCTGTTGCACTCCCTTCACTGCTGTTTGATCATGGCACCCCTGCCTGCAAATCTCTAGTTTTTCCCAGTTGCCTATAGAGCCACATCCAGAGTCCTACAGTCTGGCCCCACCCTCTTCAGACTGGTTCACTGATACCCCAGATTTCTCTCCACACACCCCTCTACAGCCTCTATAACCTTCTCTCATCTTCTGAACACATGCAAGCCGTTTTTAAAGATTCTCGGCCGGGTGCAGTGGCTCAAGCCTGTAATCCCAGCACTTTGGGAGGCCGAGGCGGGCAGATCACGAGGTCAGGAGATCAAGACCATCCTGGCTAATACGTTGAAACCCCATCTCCACTAAAAATATAAAAAATTAGCTGGGTGTGGTGGCGTGCACCTGTAATCCTAGTTACTCAGGAGGCTGAGGCAGGAGAATCCCTTGAACCTGGGAGGCGGATGTTGCAGTGAGCGGAGATCGCACCACTGCACTGCAGCCTGGTTGACAGAGCGAGACTCCATCTCAAAAAAAAAAAAAAAAAAAAAAAAAAAATATATATATATATATATATATATATTTATATATAGATATATTTATATATCTATATATAAAATAAATAAATATTCTGTGGTTTTGCAAATGTGGTTCTTGCCTTCCTCTTTACTGTTTGCTAAGTTTCTTTCATCTCTCAAGATCCAACTCAGATTCCAGCTCAGTAGAGCCTTTCCTGACTCTCCCAGACAGCTTAATTGCTCTCTCCTCTATGATCACATTGTTTCTGCCCTCACCCTGTCACGGTGCTGATCATGTGCCATCACCTCTTGCCCTGGTTTCTGTGTGATTCTTTGTACTATTGCTCCTCGAAGGCAGGAATCAAGGCTTTTTCTTGGTTTCCCTAGCCCAGTGCTTGGCATGGAATGGTTTGTGTATGGAGAGACTGACTACACGGAGGTGGGAGGAGATAGTAACTGTCCCATTTTGAGGGTAGACTCCTTTAGAGGAGTGGTGCCAGGTCCTGGAAGGCCTTGAATGCCAGGCCAGGTGACTCAGACTTGCTTTTCTGGATGGTTCCACACATCGCAGCTAGTGGCAGGGAGCGAGGCCTGAGACTGTACCTTGCTCACTGACTGCTTTTTTTTTTTTCTTTCTTTCTTTTTTTGGAGATGCGGTCTGTCTCTGTCCCCCAGGCCAGGGTGCAGTAGCACAGTCATGACTCACTGCAGCCTCGACCTCCTGGACTCAGGTAGTTCTCCTGCCTCAGCCTCTAGTATAGCTGGTACCACAGGTACCCACCACCATACCTGACTGATTTTTTTTTTTTTTTTGAGATGGAGTCTCGCTCTGTTGCCCAGGCTGGAGTGCAATGGTGTGATCTCGACTCATTGCACCCTCCCCGCCTCTCAGGTTCAGGTGATTCTCTTGTCTCAGCTTCCTGAGTAGCTGGGATTACAGGTGCCTGCCACCAACACCTGGCTAATTTTTGTATTTTTAGTAGAGACTGGGTTTCACCATGCTGGCCAGGCTGGTCTCAAACTCCCAACCTCAGGCGATCTGCCCGCCTCAGCCTTCCAAAGTGCTGGGATTACAGGTATGAGCCACTGCACCTGGCCTAATTTTCGTATTCTCTGTAGAGACGGGCATCTTCACCAAGATGCCCAGGCTGGTCTCAACTCCCGGGCTCAGGTGATTCTCTCGCCTCAGCCTCTTAGAGTGCTGGGATTACAGTCATGAGCCACTGTGCCCAGCCTATTTTTTGTTTCTTTCTCTTTTTAAAAATATGCTTGTGTGTGTGTGTGTATGTGCATGTGTGTGTGTATGGTGTTTTTTTGTGTTGGTTTTTCTTTTTTTTTTGAGATGGAGTCTCGCCCTGTCACCCAGGCTGGAGTGCAATGGCACGATCTCAGCTCACTGCAACCTCTACCTCCCGGGTTCAAATGGTTCTCCTGCCTCAGCCTCCTGAGTAGCTGGGATTATGTATGTGTGTTTTTAAAATCAAAATAACATGATCACATTATAGAAAAGTTAGAAAACAGAAAATAAGTCTTCCATATTTCTACCAGTCATTTGCAACCCTTGTTGTTTGTTTGTTTGTTTGTTTGTTTATTTATTTATTTTGAGACGGAGTCTCGCTCTGTTGCCCAGACTGGAGTGCAGTGGCTGGATCTCAGCTCACTGCAAGCTCCGCCTCCCGGGTTTACGCTATTCTCCTGCCTCAGCCTCCCAAGTAGCTGGGACTACAGGCACCTGCCACCTCGCCCGGCTAATTTTTTGTATTTTTGAGTAGAGACGGGGTTTCCCCGTGTTAACCAGAATGGTCTCAATCTCCTGATCTCGTGATCCGCCTGTCTCGGCCTCCCAAAGTGCTGGGATTACAGGCTTGAGCCTTGTTTATTTATTTATTGAGATGGAGTCTCACTCTGTCTTCCAGACTGGAGTGCAGTGGTGTGATCTCGGCTCACTGCAGCCTCCGCCTCCTGGGTTCAAGTGATTCTCCTACTTCAGCCCTCGAGTAGCTGGAATTAGAGGCACGTACCACCATGCCCGGCTAATTTTTGTATTTTTAGTAGGGAGGGATTTCACCCTGTTGGCGAGGGTGGTCTTGAACTCCTGATCTCAAGTGATCTGCCCACCTTGGCCTCCCAAAGTGCTGGAATTATAGGTGTGAGCCATCGCGCCCAGCCTGTATTTTTTTTTTTTTTTTTTTGAGACAGAGTCTCACACTCTGTCACCCAGGCTGGAGTGCAGTGATATGATCTCGACTCACTGCAACCTCCACCTCCCGGGTTCAAGCGATTCTCCTGCCTCCGCCTCCAAAGTAGCTGGGATTATAGATGCATGCCACCACACCTGACTAATTTTTGTATCTTTTTTTTTTTTTTGGTAGAGACAGGGGTTCTCACCACGTTGGCAGGCTGGTCTCAAACTCCTGACCTCAAGTGATCCGCCCGCCTCAGCCTCCCAGTGTTGAGATTATAGGCATGAGCTACCGGGCCTGGCCCATAATTTAGTATTGATGTAACAAAGCCCTTTCCTTTCCTTTTCCATTCCTTTCCCTTTCCCTTTCCCTTCCCTTCTTTCCCTTTCCTTCCCTTCTTTCCCTTCCCTTCCTTCCCTTTCCCTTCCCTTCCTTTTTTTTTCAAGACAGACTCTCGCTGTGTCACCCAGGCTGGAGGGCAGTGGCGCTATCTTGGCTCATTGCAAGCTCTGCCTCCCGGGTTCACAGCATTCTCCCGTCTCAGCCTCCAAAGTAGCTGGAACTACAGGCGCCCGCCACCACGCCCGGCTAATTTTGCTTTTGTATTTTTAGTCGAGACAAGGTTTAACCGTGTTAGCCAGGATGGTCTCAATCTCCTGACCTCGTGATCCGCCCGCCTCGGCCTCCCAAAGTGCTGCGATTATAGGCGTAAGCCACCGCGCCCGGCCAGGAAACCTTTTCTGTATTGCTGCACCATCTTCATAGTTGTGATTCTTAGTGGCGGTGTGGGCCTTCAAGGAGATGTGTACCAAAACATACCTGTGCTCTCTGTCATTGAATGCTTGTTTCCTGCTTTTTTTTCCTATTGTAAGTCCTGGTCCTATGAATATCATTGCAGGCACAGAATTTTATATGTTTTTGTGATATTTTCTTAGGACAGATTCTCAGGTACTAGGTCAGAAAGCACCAAGGTCAACCGTGGCTCTTTGTGCACTGGGACCCAGCTAGCCACTCTGGAGATGATTGCTTTTTCTTGCTCTGTCACACTCAGCCTCATCTCCAAAGCCCATAGGACTTCACAGAGGTTCCAGAGTGTTGCTGACTCTCTGCCTCTCAGCGTGACCCTGAATTTTTAATTTTTAAAAATTTATTTATTTATTTTTCCCTGAGTTGAGTCTCACTATGTTATCCAGGCTGGAGTGCACTGGCACGATCTTGGCTCACTGCAACCTCTGCCTCCTGGGTTCAAGTGATTCTCCTGCCGCAGCCTCCGGAGTAGCTGGGATTACAGGCACCCACCACCATGTCTGGCTAATTTTGTATTTTTAGGAGAGACGGGGTTTCACCTTGTTAGCCAGACTGGTCTTACACTCCTGACCTCAGTTGATCCACCCGCCTCGGCCTCCCAAAGTGCTGAGATTACAGGCATGAGCCACCATGCCTGGCCAAAATTTATTTATTATTATTATTGTTTATTATTTTTTTGAAACAGAGTCTTGCTCTGCTGCCCAGGCTGCAGTGTGGTGCCTGCTGCGATCTCGGCTTACTGCAGCGTCCTCCTCCTAGGTTCCAGTGATTCTCCTGCCTTAGCTTCCCAAGTAGCCGGGACTATAGGCGTGCACCACCACACCTGGCTAATTTTTTCTTTTTTTTTTGAGACGGAGTCTTGCTCTGTCTCCCAGGCTGGAGTGCAATGGCACAATCTCGGCTCACTGCAACCTCTACCTCCTGGGTTCAAGCGATTCTCCTGCCTCAGCCTCCCAAATAGATGGGATTACAGGCGCCTGCCACCACGCCCAGTTAATTTTGTATTTTTAGTAGTGATGGAGTTTTGCCATCTTGGCCAGGCTGGTCTCGAACTCCTGACCTCAGGTGACCCACCTGCCTCGGCCTCCCAAAGTGCTGCGATTACAGGTGTAAGCCACCACACCCAGCCAATTTTTGTATTTTTAATAGACATGGGGTTTTACCATGTTGGCTGGTCTGGAACTCCTGTTCTCAGGTGATCTGCCTGCCTTGGCCTCCCAAAGTGCTGGGATTACAGGCCTGAGCCACCGCGCCAGGCCTCAACTTACTTTTTATTTTTAATATTAAAAAAAAGAGACAGGGTCTGGCTATGTTGCCCAGGCTGATCTCAAATTGGATTCAAGCCATCCTTTCACCTCAGCCTCCCAAAGTCCTGCATTACAGGCTTGAGCCACGGTGCCCAGCTGGCCCTGAATTTTTTTTAGTGCATGAGATAGATATTTATTTAATGTGTTTTTTGGAGTCTGAAATAAACCTCACACTGGGAGCCTGGATAGAATACAGGAAGGGAAGGCAAGGAAAAGTCACAGAGAGCTCAGACAGCCAGCACCTGTGAAATGCATAGAATGAGGTTTCCAAACCAGTGACAAGTGTGGTTTTCAATTAGCTGGGCGTGGTGGTATGCACCTGTAATCCTAGCTACTCCAGAGGCTGAGGCATGAGAATCGATTGAACCTGGGAGGTGGAGATTGTAGTAAGCAGAGATCGCGCCACTGCACTCCAGCCTGGGCAACAGAGCGAGACTCCGTCTCAAAAAAAAAAAAAGGTGTGGTTTTCATGGCCCTTCCCGGCAGAGTTGCAGCCTAACTCTGCCTTCCTCTCTTCCCTCACGGCCTTTACCCTCCAACTATGTGGAAGTGCCCCACTGTCCTGCAGTGGTGGGGAGCCTCACTGATCTGGGCCTTTGCTCTCTGTCTTCCTTCTGCAACCTGGTCTTTCTTGAAGCCCACTGAGGTGTCTCCCCTTCTTCCTGTTTTTGCTCTGCACCTTGCCGTGGTCCCCAGCACCCCCTCAGGGGGTGTCCACTTGTCTCAGATACCAGATTGTGGACTCCAGAAGGGTGAGAGCTGTGTCTTATTCACTGTGGTATGTTCCTCACACTATAGCTGGTTGCCGAATGAAAATAACTGAGGTTAAGAGCCTTTTATTTGTTATAAATTCAGTAAAGGGCATTAGCCAGTCTGAGTGGCACTGCAGGGGGTTTTAGGTTACTCCTCCTTGTAGGTGAAACTTAGCCCTCACCATCCTAGGGCCGGGCACGGTGGCTCATGCCTGTAATCCCAGCACTTTGGGAGGCCGAGGCGGGCAGACACAAGGTCAGGAAATCAAGACCATCCTGGCTAACACAGTGAAACCCCATCTCTACTAAAAATACAAAAAAAATTAGCCGGGCGTGGTGGTAGACGCCTATATTTCCAGCAACTTGGGAGGCTGAGGCAGGAGAATGGCATGAACCCGGGAGGTGGAGCTTGCAGTGAGCCAGGATCGCGCCACTGCACTCCAACCTGGGCAACAGAGCAAGACTCCGTCTCAAAACAAACAAACAAACAAAAAACCCCAGCTCTTTGAAGGAAAGAAGAAAGCAATGAAACAAGCGAAGCCCTTGTCAGTGTCTTCCTGGAGTGGGGTTCATTCATTCAGCCACATATTCACTGAGTGCCTTCAATTTGTCAGGCTCCATACCAGGCTTCGGGATGCTTTGCCCACTCAACTTTACCATCTTGTGTCCCTGGAGACAGACTTGGATTCACTGACTACTACCCCTGAGATCTTAAGACAAGCTACTTCCCCTCTCTGAGCTTGAACTTTTCCAGCTGCAAAATATAAATATTCCTCCCTCATAAGGCTGTTGTGAGGGTTAAATGAGGAGCTGTATTGTAGCTTTTCTCAGCCAGGGTCCCGAGCTGAGCCACAGAACAGAAAAGCTGATTGGAGTGACTCTCTCAGCTCTCTCAAGTACGGAGTATAACTAGTACCATCCTAGGTAACAGGGGAGAAGTAAAGCCATTATAAATAGTGGATTAGGGGGTCATAAGTCTCTCGAAGAACCAGGTCAGTTCTGGAAGGCCAGTACAACCCTCTTTTCTGACAGCTCGACATAGTGGCCAGTTCTAGGGCAACTAGAATTTCACAGTAGCATCATTGTGTGGTGAGTTTGGCACACCGTAGACACTAAGTAAATGTCAGCTTCCTTCCCCAGTCCCTCCTCCTCCCTCCCTTTCTTGCCAGGACTCAGGTTCTCTTAAAGCCACGCACATCTTTCAGAAAGAGCCTAGGTTTTCTTAAATGGGAAAATATCCACTTGTCTTAGCGTTTTAGGTCACTTTTCCTGGGCGCCGTTCTTCCAGGCCCTTGGGCTACTGCTGTGATGCAGGTGCCTCCTGTTTGCTATGCCCTGGCACTTGGGCAGTGCTTCCTAGAGAAGGGGGAGGCCCCACAGCGTGCTGCACGTCTTCTCAAACCACTGAGCTGCTGTGCTGCCGCGGGCCCTTCACCAAGCACCAGGGAACTCAAGTATGAACTAGACACAGATGCACATGGCTGCAGGGAGTTTCGAGCTTACTAATGGAGATCAGATTTGTTTATGAGGAGCCCAGTGAGGGGTGCCAGGCCATGTCTTTAAGATTTTAGGAAAAGGGGAAGGATCAGAGTGAACAGGGCAGTCACCCTATCATCCCCATCACAGTCCCCTTCTGTCTGCCATTCATAAAGGAAATGGCATCTCTTTGTGGGCCTGGAGGTCACCTGTTAAACATGTGCACCTTGGCCAGATGTCTGTATGCTAGCACCTGAAAGTGCTACCAGAGCGGCCCCTCTTCTTCTGTCCTCTGGTGACTCAAGACTCGAGGAGCCAGTTCTGTGGATGGTAGATCCGATTTCAGTGACTTCAGCGGTGGCTAGGTTCTGCTGAGTCTGAAAGGGGAACAGATACCAAGCCCCAAATCTTCCTTGCAGGAAGCCAGATGATTCTAGTAGTAAACCGCTGGTCATTCAGGCATGAAATAACCTCAGGGCCAATTCCTCAGCAACACAGAGCCTCCTGAACTTCACCTTGTCACTTCGTCCAAGTTGCAGGAGCCATCAGGGCAGAGTTGGTGTTCAGCAGGAAGGACACAGCCAGTCTGTCACAGAGGAGGTTGGAAGAGGTGGAGGGTGTAGTATGAGGCCCGTCCAGACACAGTGAGTTCTGGCTGTATGCCTGGGGGCAGTCAGTCATACCCTCTATGAACTGGTGACTCAGGTGGGAAGATAAGAGGTAGTATCTGTGATAAAACCAGAGAATATTCAATGCTGACCCTCAGCTCTATGAATGTTTAGAGTAAGGAGAGAGCTCCCATTTTGGGTCCTTGGATCATGGTGAATATCAGTTTCTACATCTGTAAACTAAGGGGGTCACTCTGTGGATGCATCTGATATTAGCATTGTATTTAAGAATTGGATCTGGACAAGGTGAGGTAGCACTTTGGGAGCCCAAGGTGGGAGGATCACTTGAGCCTAGGAATTCAAAACCAGCCTGGAGAACAAGGCAAGACCCCATCTCTACAAAAAAAAAGCTTTAAAAATCAGCCAGGCCTGGTGGCTCATGTGTGTAGTCCCAGCTACTCAGGAGGCTGAGGTGGGAGGACTACTTGAGCCCAGGCGTTTGAGGCTACCATGAGCTATGATTGCACCACTGCACTCTAGTCTGGGCAACAGAGTGAGACGCTGTCTCTTAAAAAAAAAAAAAGAAAGAAAGAAAAGAATTAGAGTCCAGGTGCAGTCTTGCCCAACATGGTGAAACCCCATCTCTACTAAAAATACAAAAATTAGCTGGGCGTGGTGGCAGGCGCCTGTAATCCCAGCTACTCAGGAGGCTGAGGAACGAGAATAGCTTGAGCCCAGAAGGCGGAGGCTGCAGTGAGCCGAGATCGCGCCACTGCACTCCAGCCTGGGCGACAGAGCGAGACTCCGTCTTAAAAAAAAAGAAAAAAAAAAAGAACTGGCTCTACAGAGTCTTCCGGTGGAGGTGAGGCTGGGCCTGAAGTATGGGAGCATCTGGTTTAATAATTAGGGGTGTGGGGTGAGGTGTGGAATGCAAGCAGTATCTCCACAGGCAGGAACAGCCCTGAATTTGGCCACCCTCAGGGCTGTTCTTCATGGAGCCCAGGCATGGCTGTGAAGCTGGACCTGAGCCCTGCATCTGTTACCAGGAAGGGGAGGGTGCGGAGGAGCTCTCCTGGGTGCAGGACAGGGTGAAGACAACTGCCCCAGGCCAGCAGGGGCGCAGTAAAGAGGATAGCAGAGCCCCATGCAGAGATCAGATGGGAAAAGGAGACAAGGTTGTGTTCTGAGGACATTCTTGGATTTTATGAAAAGACTTTAAAAAATCCCCAAAACGCAAAAACATTTTCTTGGATTTTCATCTGAGCCTATCATGTCTCTGCTCTTAGCAAGTGTGCCCGATTTAATAAAATCAGTACTGGCAGCCAGCAGCATGTTTTTGTTCTGGAACCTTAGACTATCTTTTTTTTTTTTTGAGACAGAGTTTTGCTCTTGTTGCCCAGGCTGGAGAGCAGTGGTGCGATCTGGGCCCACCACAACCTCCACCTCCCAGGTTCAAGTGATTCTCCTGCCTCAGCCTCACGAGTAGCTGAGATTACAGGCATGCGCCACCACACCCAGCTAATTTTATATTTTTAGTAGAGACAGGGTTTCTCCATGATGGTCAGGCTGGTCTTGAGCTCCCGACCTCAGGTGATCCACCCGCTTCGGCCTCCCAAAGTGCTGGGATTATAGGCATGAGCTGTGTCTGACTACCTTAGACTATCTTTTGGAAAATAAGAGGAATGGCCAGGCACGGTGGCTCACGCCTGTAATCCCAGCACTTTGTTAGGCCAAGACAGGCGGATCACGAGGTCAAGAGATGAGACCATCCTGGCCAACATGGTGAAACCCTGTCTCTACTAAAAATACAAAAATTAGCCAGGTGTGGTGGCAGTCACCTGTAGTCCCAGCTACTCAGGAGGCTGAAGCAGGAGAACTGCTTCAACCCAGGAGGCGGAGGTTGCAGTGAGCCAAGATTACGCCATTGCACTCCAGCCTGGGCGACAGTACAAGACTCTGTCTCGAAAAATAAAAAAATAAAAAATAAGAGGAATAAATGAATAATAAATAAAACAGTACAGAAAGGTTATAAAGTCAATAGTAAGTCTCTGCCCTCACCACCCCATTCACTTGCCCCTCAGCACCCCACCCTGCAAAAAACAAAACAAAACAAAAAAACAAAAAAAACCCCACTCCCTAGAGGTAAATACTGTGAACCATTTTGAATCTGTATAGGGTACCAACACAACAGGAGCCTGTGTGGTGTGTACTCTCAAGCTTCTGGGTAAAGCTTGCTCTGGGTCTCTCCTGGGGTGAACCTTTTCCAGGGAGAAGGGACTACAGCTGTGGTGTGGCAGGGGCAGGCACAGAACCCTTCCAGAGAGAGGTTTCTCAGGATCCCAGGAGCGTGATCACCAGCCCCACTTCAGTCAGGCGTCACCGGCTTGCCTGCCGGCCCTGGCCAGGGTTTTCTCCTCTGTGTCTGAGGGCTCTTTTTCACCTTCTCAGGATCCCTCTGTGACCCAGCTGACGAACGCCCCACAGGGCGGCCTGGCGGAATTCAACCCCTTCTCAGAGGTTGGTGAGCAGGCCCTCTTTCCAAGTCCCGTGACCCTCTGGGGTGGTGCCGGGGTTTCTGGGGCAGGGAGCCTTGGCAAGGACAGAAGCAGCTCTGAGAAGCGGCAGTCCTCAAAAGGACAGTCCTAACACGAACCCGGGAAGCAGGGTAAGGATGGGAAAGCCACCAAACGCTCTGTGAAATTCTCCCGTTGAGATCTGTGACCAGGGCCCCTCCCCAAGGAGGTCAGGGCAGTGCCCAAGAGTGCTGGACCCAGCGAGCCCAGGGGTGCTGGGTTAGGGATCAGATGGCCTGAACCTGAGGCTTGTTGGCTGGGAAGCCACAGGGGAAGGTCCAGTGCAGGCCCCAAGGGTATCCCCTCACAGGCAGGGGCACATCACCCATCTTGCTGTGGGTTTGCCCCCTCGTCAGCAACTAGTGGAGTCCCACTCACTTCTGTCCTTTGATTTGTTCCATGTAGACAAATGCAGCGACAACAGTTCCTGTCACACAACTCCCTGGGTCCTCGCAGCCAGCGGTTCTCCAGCCATCAGTGGAACCAACCCAGCCGACCCCCCAGGTACTGCTGACAAAGAACTCTGGTCTTTTCTCTCCAGTGAGGGAATCACCCAGACCAGTAGCTGAGCCCTGAGGCTCGGGGCAAGCAGAGAGCCTTCAGCCTTGGCCCCCTAAGGGCCCTCTTGCTAATTTGTTTGGAGCTGGTCACCTACAAGTAGAGGGGCTGCTCTGCCAATTAATATCCTTACTCCCTCCATCCCATCCACCACCACCACTGAGAAATAAGCTCTACTCACCAGGCTGGGCTCCTTGGTGCCTCCAGAGAGGGCATTTGTCCCTGTTGTACCCCTCCAGGTCCTCCTCAGGCCTTTGACTTGTCCTGTCTTCCTTGGGGCCCAGAATCTCTCTTCTTTTTTCTTTAACTTCATTGATTCTCACCTTCCTTCCTGTCTTCCTTTGTCCCTTCACCAAATACTGTGAATCTTTTCTGCTTTGTGCCTGGTGCTCCACTGCACTGCCTCACTGCCCTCCCGCTGCGCTCGTCGCTGCCCCTATGAGCGTGACCCACGGTGGAGTTGTGTGTTGCAGCTCCTGCTTAGACAGGCCGGCAAGTTCCTGCCTGCCCAATTCCTGGCAGCGAGCGAGCTCTCAGAGAGGCAGATGCTCCTAGGAGGAGAAAGTATTCTCAGAGACAGCTACATGCGAAAGCTTCCGAAGGTAGGCCTAGTGTAGATGAGCAGGAAGAAGGGCAGGGCACCCGGAGCCTGCCCAGCGCTCCTCCCAGGCCCCAGAGCCCTGTGGAGGTGAGGCAGCCCTTACATGTGGAGGTGTCTTTCTGTGCAACTGGGTGGTGGGCTGTAGGGAGCTGGGTCCTTCTCAACTGATGTCACAGACTTGGAGGAGGTCAAGACCCCCAGTGTGGCACAGCGGGGTCAGTTCTGCTTCTGCTTCTGCCACCAGTGCCTGAAACTTGCCTCCCCAAGGCAGCCTGAGGTCTTTGAAGAGTTTTTGGAGAGGTTGGTATGTGTATACATGTGTGTGTACACATGTGCCTGGTTTGTCATCCTGTGAGATGACCAGTTTGAGATCTCTCCCTAAAAAGGACTGGAGTCTCATCTATCAGGAGGAACCTGGCCCAAATGGCAGCAGGGGGCCAGGTCTGTTCAGCCTCATGTATAGTCAGTCCCTTACTGTCACTCAGAGGCTCTGCCCTGCCTGGAGAGGAGATAAGTGTGGACTCTGCACACCACTAAAGCCAGGCAGGGCAGGGCAGGGCCACACCTAAGGGGCTGTCCTGGGGTGTAGCCAGTCGCAGTTTAGGGGGACCTCAGGAGGCAGCTCCTGGGGGCAGGCCAGGGGGCAGGGTGCTTGTACAGATCCTGAGGCTCAGGCACACGCCATATGCCCTCACATGTCTCCCCTTTCCACTCACTGCTAGCAGGCTTGCACTGTTTTCCTTATCACACATACACCCAGGCTCTTCAAATGAGGCTTGGGTCTGTGGGTTTCTTGTTATAGTTTAGTTTCTTGTGAGGTCTTTTTCCCAAAGTTCACAATCACTGAGCTCTGCCTTGACCCGGTATGAGGAAGAGGTGGAGAAGCCACTGGGGATAGTTTTCCCAACTCAAGCTTAGGGATGAGGGCAGAGGAGAACCTAGTCATGGCCAACGGACCAGGAAGGTGCGGGGGCAGTGGAAGACAGGTTGGCCTCTCTAAGGTGGTCTCTGGTACCTAAGACAGTCTGGGAGGCGCGGACTGCTTCTGGGACTCCTTGCTGGCTGTCCCTGCCTGGGGCAAGGCCTCTCTGCCTGCCCACCCAGGCTGACACTGTTTCTGTTTGTTGTGTCTGGCTGTCCCTGTACCTCCCCTGTTCTCTCCAGGCTGTGGTGTCTGCAGCCCAGGCAGGCCTGCTTCGGCAGCAGGAAGAACTGGACAGGAAAGCTGCTGAGCTGGAACGCAAGGAGCGGGAGCTGCAGAACACTGTAGCCAACTTGCATGGTAAGGGAGGCTGCTGGGGCCTGGGGCTGCCCTGCCTGGCATAGATGAGTGTCCTGAACCCTGTGTGGAAGGCCTCCCAGCGTTCACCCTGAGCTGCCTCGGAGTTTTGTGGGGCTCTTCTCATCACAGGACGCTGGTCCTCGGAAGAGCAGTCCATTGCAAGTCAGGAGACCTGTAGTGTGGTTGTAATGGCTGTAGATTACTTTCTGCACTCCTTCCTAGCTCTAAAATGCCTTGATTCTTTGATAGCATAGGGGCATTGGTCCCACAATTCCTTGCTAATGATGATGAACTGAGTTATCACACTTGTGGGCTGCTTGTTAATAAAAATAATCACTTAGGCCGTTTACTCTGTATTTCCCAGTGCATTTGGGATCTGTTATCTCCGTGTGAGCTTGTTGGTATCTCTTTGGGTTCCATTCCTGTTCCATCCCACTCCATGCTCCATGCAGACTCCAAGCCCTGCTTGCTGGAGCCCCTCTGGGAACCCTGGTTTGGCCCATACACTGTGCTGGCGTGCACGCACCTCAATGCCCCTTCTGAGGCTGGGCCCTCACCTCGTCACTCCTTTTCCCCCACACAGTGAGAGACAACAACTGGCCCCCCCTGCCCTCGTGGTGCCCTGTGAAGCCCTGCTTCTATCAGGATTTCTCCACAGAGATCCCTGCCGACTACCAGCGGATATGCAAGATGCTCTACTATCTGTGGATGTGTGAGTCCCGCTCCTGCCCTCCAAGCTTAAGGGCGAATTGGGTGTGACTTCAGAGCCCCATCTTGGCCCTGGCTGCTCCTCCCTGGTAAACAGGCTTTTAGCAGACTCCAGCCTTCCTCAGTGCCTGGGCTGGGTTGGGGAGATGACTCTGCCCACAGGCTGCCCCCTGTCTGGAAAACTCCTTGAAAGGGGCAGTCCAGACCACAAATCACGGAGGGTGGAACTAACTAGAGGCTTCCAAGTTCCTTCAGAGCTCACTGCACTAAAAGGCCCTCCTTAGGTGAAGGCCTTCCCTGTCCACAGGCCTGTGGATTCTGAAGGGTGAGGAAGAAGACTTCTCCTGCAGCTCCATCGGGGGCCATCCAGGGCCAGGGAAAAGCATTGCTAAAGGAAAGACTTCCTTCCCGAGGACCAGCCCTGGGTCTGCATCCTCCCTCCACACCCCTCAGATACCCGGGCTGTCCCATCACCTCTCAGGAACATAGTTTGATCCCTGGTTTTGAGGTCCCATAAAACCAGGATTTGGGAGCTATCCCTGTCTAGGTACAGAGTGGGCTCCTCTGTCTCTGCAGCTGCCTTCGCAGCATGAACCTCACCTCTCCTAGGGAGTGGCCGCCACATTGGAGCCCCTCAGCCACCGTGGCACAAGTCATACTCTGTCCTGTCCCCTTCCCCAGTGCATTCAGTGACTCTGTTTCTGAACCTGCTTGCCTGCCTGGCCTCGTTCTCGAGTGACAGCTCCAAGGGAGTGGACTTCGGCCTCTCCATCCTGTGGTTTCTGATCTTCACTCCCTGTGCCTTCCTTTGTTGGTACCGACCCATCTATAAGGCCTTTAGGTGAGTGAGGCCAGGGCAAGGGGTGAGATTTTATGGCTGGCACCCCAGGTAGCAGGCTAAGGGCTATAGGCCCTAGGACCCCATCCAAGTCTTAGAGCAGAACAGAATGTAGGGAAATCCACTTTCCCTACATTCTGTTCCTCTGTTCCCACCCAGAGCAGAGATTGGGGGCCCTGTTCTTCAGTTTCTGTACCTGAGGTCTACTCTGGGCCCTGTCCTTGGACCAGGCACAGGAGACTTAGAGAAGGGACCTGCCATCCCACTGCTCCCAGTCTAGCTGATGCCGTTACTGCGAAGAGGGAGGGGATGCTCTTTGGGAACTCCCTTCTGAGGCTCTCGGGTGTGCTTCTCTGGTAGTGTCAGATGAGTGCTCTCCAGGGCTCTTCTCCATGACTATTGATGCTTCCCAATAACTCAGAGTGCCAACACCTAAGCTAGATACTGGGAACATAGCTGGATACACCTTACAGACCCCCAGGGGTTCTGGAATTGTACCTCAGGGTTGATGCTTTCAGGGCTGGGAGCCCAGCAGGCCCTGGGAAGAGGGGATAGCGCAGTCGCTGAACCATCCCTGTACCATTGGAGGCCCTGAACCCTCACTGTGCTCTAGCCCTCAAGGACACAGAGATGGAAGTCCTCAGCTCTTGAGAGAGTTTTGTCCGGTGTCCCCTATTCCCCAAATACTGTTTTATTCCACTCAGATGTACAGGTTTTGTTTTGTTTTGATTGTTCTTTGTTACCACATATCCTTAAGTTCTATTGTTTTTGTGGTTTTTTTTTTTTTTTTTTTTTTTGAGACGGAGTCTCACTCTGTCACCCTGGCTGGAGTGCAGTGGCTGGATCTCGGCTCACTGCAACCTCCGCCTCCCGGGTTCAAGCGATTCTCCTGCCTCAGCCTCCCGAGTAGCTGGGACTACAGGCGCCCGCCACCTCGCCCGGCTAGTTTTTTGTATTTTTTTAGTCGAGACGGGGGTTTCACCATGTAGGCCAGGATGGTCTCGATCTTCTGACCTCGTGATCCCCCCGTCTCGGCCTCCCAAAGTGCTGGGATTACAGGCTTGAGCCACCGCACCCGGCCTGGTTTTTTGTTTTGAGAGGGAGTCTCACTCTGTCTCCCAGGCTGGCGTGCGATGATGCGATCTCGGCTCACTGCAACCTCCTTCTCCTGGGTTCAAGTGATTCTCCTGCCTCAGCCTCTGGAGTAGCTGGGCTTACAGGCGCACACAACCACACCTGGCTAATTTTTGCATTTTTAGTAGCGATGGGGTTTCACCATGTTGACCAGGCTGGTCTTGAACGCATGACCTCAAGTGATCCACCTGTCTTGGCCTCCCAAAGTGCTGGAATTATAGGTGTGAACCACCGTGCCCGGCCTGTTTTGTTTTTTTGAGACAGAATCTCACTCTGTCATCCAGGCTGGAGTGCAATGGCGCAGTCTCGGCTCACTGCAACCTGCACCTCCCAGGTTCAAGTGAGTCTCCTGTCTCAGCCTCCCAAGTAGCTGGGATTACAGGCACACACCACCATGCCCAGCTAATTTTTGTGTTTTTAGTAGAGACAGGGTTTTGCCATGTTGGCCAGGCTGGTCTCAAATTCTTGGCCTCATACGGTTTTATTATTAGAGATTTATGCCTTTGGCTTAGTTTTTCTTGCCTGTTACGAAACGCAAGTACTTCAGAAGATGGAGTGTTAGGCTCTTTATTTTTTAATTTACTTATTTTTCTGAGACAGTGTCTTACTCTGTTGCCCAGGCTGGAGTGCAGTAGCACGATCTTGGCTCACTGCAGGAGCGTTAGGCTCTTTATATTGTCCTTTGGGGGAGCAACTTTATCAGCTCTTGGAGGAAGGGGCCAAGCACTGACCCCTTAAATTGGAAGGCAGTGAAAGGCAAGCTCTTCTTGATTATGGTGGGGTATGTGTGTGTGTGTGTCCCTGTGGATGGTGTGGCTGGGCCCCTGGAGCTCTGTCTCTTGCCCATGCTGCCTCCTAGCTCCTAGTGAAAAGAGATGTCACACCAAGTAAGGATGCTGAGGAACATGGCCCAAGCCCTCTTGTGACTTCTCATTTCCCTCTCTCTCCACAGGTCCGACAACTCTTTCAGTTTCTTTGTGTTCTTCTTTGTATTTTTTTGTCAAATAGGGATCTACATCATCCAGTTGGTTGGCATCCCTGGCCTGGGGGACAGGTGAGACCTGGGCATCACAGAGGGAATTAGGCTTTGGATAGGGGACTCAGCCTCTCTTGCCCTGTTTTCTAGCTCCCAGAGAGCCCCGCCAGTGCCCTGCTTTTCCTGTGGCGGGGAGTGGGTGAGTGGGCCAACTCAGACCTGCTTTGGGCCTTCTTTCCAGTTCTTTATCAGTAGCCACTCACTTTTTTTTTCTCCTTGATGCTAAAGGCATCAAAAGACACTCATTATCGGTCGGGCGCAGTGGCTCATGCCTGGAATCCTAGTACTTTGGGAGGCCAAGACAAGCAGATTGCTCGAGCCCAGGAATTCGAGACCAGCCTAGGAAACACAGGCAGACTTTGTCTCTACCAAAAATAAAAAAAAATTTGGTGCAGTGGCATGCACCTATATAGTCCCAGCTACTTGGGAGGCCGAAGCAGGAGGATCGCTTGAGCCCAGGAGGTTGAGGCTGCAGTAAGCCATAAGCCATGATTGCACCACTGGATGCCAGCCTGGGTGACAGAATGAGATCCTGTATCAAAAAAAAAAAAAAAAAAAAAAAAAAAAAACTATCTTTCCCTGCTCTCTACTTTCTAGGGTGTCGTGGGTGAACTTGACTTGACTCTTTAGGCTACTATGACAGTGTCCTGCACTGGATTGCAGCCTCTTCCTTTTCTCCTGCCACACCCTCCTGGAAGCTGATGGATGCCCAGGCCTTTGCAGACTGAGCTGCGACTTTTTTCAGATGCCTTGTAACTAAAGGAGACAGGTCCCTCACCTCCCCTGGACAGGCTGCTTCTGGCTGCCCTCTTTGAGCATACAGCTGGTTTGAGTTTCCAGGATACCTCAGTCCTCAGCTCAAAATTAATCTCAAAAGAAAAGCTGATGGCTTATGTTTTCCTTTCTGTTCCAGTGCACAGAGAGCATTACAGAAAGGTCAGACTGGCACTTGGCTGACAGCCTGAGCCTGGAAGGGCGGTGCTATTTTGGTCCCCTCCCTCCGGCAGAGCTGGCAAGTCCAGAGCAGTGGGGAGAGAAGGGCTGCCTCCCCTTACCCTCCAAGCAAGTGCACGCTGCCCTCCCACCACCCCTCATGCTTCTTGCCCTGCTGTTGTTAATCTGGTCCCTTTTGACCAGTGACCCAATTTCATTACTCGTTACCTAAGTAAGACCCTGGTAGAAAAACTGTGATTCATGACGGCCGTTTGCACCTGGACTGGGAATCAGAAGGCTTGAGTTGGCCGGGTGCGGTGGCTCACGCCTGTAATCCCAGCACTTTGGGAGGCCGAGGCAGGTGGATCACTTGAGGTCAGGAGTTCGAGACCAGCCTGGCCAACATGGCAAGCCCTCATCTCTAAAAAAAAAAAAAAAAAAAGAAAAAAAATACAAAAAAATTAGCCGGGTGTTTTGGTGGGAGCCTGAAATCCCAGCTGCTCTGGAGGCTGAGGTAGGAGAATCGCTTGAACCTGGGAGGTGGAGGTTGCAGTGAGCCAAGATTGCGCCACTGTACTGCAGCCTGGGCAAAAAGAGTGAAACATCATCTCAAAAAAAAAAAAAAAGTGTTGCTGTGTCACCCAGACTGGAGTGCAGTGGCAAAATTATAGCTCACTATCACCTTGACCTCCTGGGTTCAAGTGATCCTCCTGCCCCAGCCTCCTGAGTAGCTAGGACTACAGGCATGCACAACCATGCCTGGCTAATTTTTAAAATTTTTTGTAGAGACAGGGTCTTGCTATGTTGCCCAAGCTGGTCTCAAACTCTGGCCTGAGGTTATCCTCCTGCCTTGGCCCCTCAAAATGCTGAGATTACAGGCATGAACCACCGTGCCTGGCTTACATTAATTTTTGTATATGGTTGAAATAAGTATTTAACTTCATTTTTCTGTATGTAGATATCGTCATTCCAGTACCATTTGTTGAAGAGACTATTCTTTCTCTTTGAATGGTTTTGGCATCCTTGTCAAAAATTGATTGACCGGCCGGGCGCGGTGGCTCATGCCTGTAATCCCAGCACTTTGGGAGGCCAAGACAGGTGGATTACCTGAGGTCAGGAAGGAGTTTGAGACCAGCCCGGCCAACATGGCAAAACCTCATCTCCACAAAGAATACAAAAATTAGCCGGGCGCATTGGCAGGTGCCCATAATCCCAGCTACTCGGGAGGCTGAGGCAGGAGAATTGCTTGAACCCAGGAGGCAGAGGTTGCAGTGAGCCAAGATCATGCCACTGTTCTCCAGCCTGGGCTACAGAGCAAGACTCAATCTCAAAAAAAAAAAAAAAAAAAAAAAAGAAAGAAAAAGAAAAATTAACTGACCATAGGCGTATGGGTTTATTTCTGGAATCGCAGTTCTATTCCATTGATGTATTGATCTATTGATCTATATGTCTATCTTTATGCCAGTCCTACACTATTTTAGTGACTGTAGCTTTGTAGTAAGTTTTGATATCAGGAAATATGAGGATATCCCTTTTACAGATGAGGACATGGGGCTCAGACAGGTGACAGCAAGTTGGCCAGTGATCCTCCTTCCAAGAAGGTGGGTCCTCAGGAGTGAGCAGCCACGCTTTCCATACTCCCCACCAGCAAAGCATCAGAAAAAGGCCCAGCCCAGTGCTACCTTATTTATTTTATTATTATTATGTTTTGAGATGGAGTCTCTGTTGCACACGCTAGAGTGCAGTGGTGCGATCTCTGCTCACTGCAAGTACCGCCTCCCAGGTGTTCACAACATTCTCCTGCCTCAGCTTCCTGAATAGCTGGGACTATGTAGACACCTGCCACCACCATGCCTGGCTTATTTTTTGTATTTTTAGTAGAGACGAGGTTTCACTGTGTCAGCCAGGATGGTCTCAATCTCCTGACCTCGTGATCCGCCTGCCTTGGCCTCCCAAAGTGCTGGGATTATAGGCGTGTGCCACTGCGCCTGGCCCTTTTTTTTTTTTTTTTTTTGAGACAAGGTCTCACTCTGTTGCCCAGGCTAGAGTGCAGTGGCGTGATCACGGCTCACTGCAGCCTTGAACCTCACAGGCTCAAGTGATCCTCCCACCTCAGCATCCCGAGTAGCTGGGACCACAGGTATGTATGACCACAGCCAGTTAATTTTTTTTTTTTTTTTTTGAGTCGGAGTCTCACCCTCTCACCCAGGCTGGAGTACAATGGCATGATCTCGGCTCACTGCAACCTGCACCTTCCAGGTTCAAGTGATCCTCCTGCCTCGGCCTCCCGAGTAGCTGGGATTGCAGGCGTGTGCAACCACGCGCAGCTAATTTTTGTATTTTTAGTAGAGACAGGGTTTCACCATGTTGGCCAGGCTGGTCTCCTGACCTCAAGTGATCTGCCTGCCTTGGCCTCCCAAAGTGCTGGGATTACAGGCACAAACCTGGCCTTTTTAAATTTTTTGTGGAGACAGGGCCTCTCTCTGTTGCCCAGGTTGGTCTTGAACTCCTGGGCTCAAGTGATCCTCCTGCCTCAGCCTCCCAAAGTGCTGGGATTACAGGCAAGAGCCACAGCACCCAGCCTAGTGCTACTTCTGACTCTGTGAAGGCAGCAACCACATCCTCCCTTTCAGACCTCACATAACCAGAAGATTCCCCTTGTGAGTGGGGTAGTGTGGGCCCGTCAGCCTTCATGGAGGTCTGGCCTCACAGGCCAAGGGCTTCTGGCTCATAGGGCTCCCTGTGCTGTGGGAAATGCCAAGGTGATGGTCAGGACACAGTGGCCAGTTGGAGAAGAGCCCCTTATGCTGACTCTTGGGGCCCACTACCACTTTGTTCCCTCTGGCCTCTTCTTCCCTTATAGCGGTTGGATTGCAGCCCTGTCTACACTGAAGAAAGGGTCCCTGGCCGTATCAGTCATCATGATGGTGGTGGCTGGCTTCTTCACCCTCTGTGCCGTGCTCTCAGTCTTCCTCCTGCAGCGGGTGAGTGGTGTGGGCAGGGCTGACAGCAAATGGGAGGAAGCAGGCAACTGTTTCCTGCCCTTGCCACGAGATGTTCTTCACCACTGCAGTTGGGTCTCCTAGGCTTCCAAAGGTCCAGCACCTTTCTCCAGGGATCTGGGTGAGGCGGTCAGGCAGTGCCAGGCTTCTGGTGACCCCTTTGGGAGTATGTCCTGGATGGCTGGGTTCCTGGTGGACCCAAAGGGCAGGCTCCTCTCACCCCACCCCTCTTCGCCAGGTGCACTCCCTCTACCGCCGGACAGGGGCCAGCTTCCAGCAGGCCCAGGAGGAGTTTTCCCAGGGCATCTTCAGCAGCAGAACCTTCCACAGAGCTGCTTCATCTGCTGCCCAAGGAGCCTTCCAGGGGAATTAGTCCTCCTCTCTCTTCTCTCCCCCTCAGCCTTTCTCTCGCCTGCCTTCTGAGCTGCACTTTCCATGGGTGCCTTATGTGGTGGTGGTTGTGCCCAGCACAGACCTGGCAGGGGTCTTGCTGTGGCTCTTCCTCCTCCCTCAGCGACCAGCTCTCCCTGGAAGGGGAGGGACAGGGACTTTTTTTTCCCCCTCTATGTACAAAAAAAACAAAGCTCTCTTTCCTTCTCTAGTGATGGTTTGGTAGGATTCTTTTGTCTCTGGAAGCAGTGGGACTGAAGTTCTCTTCGTCCTGTGCACACACAGACACCCCCACACAGTTGGGATCACAGGCTGACCTGGGCCCACCCCAGCTGGAGTTTTCTGCCAGGGTCCTGGGCCTTGACTCCCCCACCCTGCAGGCCTGGCCTGAATTTGGCTTCTCAGACACAGCCCAGCCCTTCCTGCCCCGGCTGGGGATAAGCCTCTCACAGGCTCCGGTGGACAGATCTGTTCCCCAGGTCACTCCAGTGGTCTCCAGGCTTCCAGAGAAGGCTGGTTGCCTCAAGCTCTTGCCTGCCTCATAAATGGATCCAGAGAAGACTGGCTGCCTTCGGCTCTTCCCTGCCTCACATTCCTTATAAACGGATTCATAGCCCTTTAGCCCCCTGCACCCTCCTGCAGGGGACTGCACTTTGAGCCCTCTGGAGCCCTCGCTGAGCCTTACTCTCTTCAGACTCTGGATGTGCAGTGCGGTTGGCTGGGGTTTGGGGACCGGAAGGGACCAAGGACACTGACCCCAAGCTGTCCTGCCCAGCGTCTTCCAGGAGGGCGGGGTCTGCCTGTGCTGGTGTGGTTGGTTTGGCCCTGTTTGCTGTGACTTCCCCTCCCCTGAGGGACGGCTGCCTTTGCCTCTGCCTCAGATGCCACCTGCCCCACCCATGCTCCCCATCAGCAGCATCCAGACTTTCAGGAAGGGCAGGGCCAGCCAGTCCAGAACCGCATCTTTCAGCAGGAACTGATGAGCCATCTCTTGGAGGGCCCCCTAGTACCCAGTGGAGTCTGGCTCACACCCGGGGGGGTGGGGGGGGGGCGTGTCACTCTGATGGCCAACTAGGAGTCCACCTTTAAGACCAGCACCTTGTTCCCCGAGGCTGCCGAGCGGGTGTGTGGACTGGGGGGCCTTCCCACAAAACTAGCCTCTGGCTCGGCCCCAGGCAGCCGCAGGCCCCGAGCCACTGAATGATACTGGCAGCGGTTGGGATTTTATAAACTCCTTTCTGGTATTTTTTCCCCTCTATGTACAAATGTATATGTTACGTCTCAATTTTGTGCTTAAATAAAAATAAAAAGACATTTTCAGACAACACTGGTCCACATGTCTGGTGGACTTGGGAGGACGGGGCAGCCCACAGGATTAGGGGCTGGGCGCTGCTGCTAAGATTGGAGAGCTGGCACAGTTAAGATGCAATAAATAGGTCCTCAAGGCCCTTCCTCAGAAAAGTGAAAAGCAGCTGGGAGGTCCGGGAAGCCAACGCGGCCTCTTCCAAAGACGCCTTCTTGTTGCAGTACCTCTGCTTTCAGAGCTGCGGGTCCTGGGGAGGGGCCCTGGAGGCCTCCCGGACGCCATCGCCCCCACACACGTCCGCTCCTCTGGAGCCCGCGTCCTCACGTGGGCGATCTCTAGACGCCTCTGCGCCCGCTGGGAGTCCCCGAAGACCGCGCCGGCAGTCCTCCGCTCACTTCTAGGCTCGCGGAGCCTCTGTGTCCCCACGTGGGCCCTGCAGGAAGTGGCTGGGCGCATGACCCGAGAAGGTGTGGGCACAGGGGAGGGGCGCTGGGAGCAGGGCGGAGCAGGGCGGAGCCGCGTCTCCGAAGCGCGCTGCATTTCCGGCGGGCGGCGTTGGGGGCAGCGTGGAGCAGCCCCGTGCTCGGCCCGTCCCCCAACCCGCCGGAACCGCCGCCCGCAGCGAGGAAGCGCCTGCGCGGGCGCGGGCGGCCGGGATGGCGGGGCCCGTTTGGGGCCCCCCGCGCCTGGACGGCTTCATCCTCACCGAGCGCCTGGGCAGCGGCAAGTACGCCACGGTGTACAAGGCCTACGCCAAGGTGGGTGCCGGCCGGTGGCCCCGTGCCCGCCCGAGCTAGCCCGGCTGGTGCCGGCCAGGGAGACTCCGAGAGGTTAGCGACAGTGTGGGAACAGTTAGGGGCGGGAGGCTGGCTTCGCCCCAGCCAGACCCTCTGCGGAGGTTGGAGCCGACCGCCACGCTTAGGTCTTAAAGGGCGCACCTGCACCCACCTGCAGGGTCAGTGGCTGAACAGGCTCAAAACAGGTTACCTAGTGGGCTGGGAGGAGTCTGGGACTGGAGCCAGTTAGGAGGCAGAGTGGGCGGTTCTGGAACTCTGAGTGACATGCCTCTGCTGGGAACACTCCAGAATGCAAAGAAATGGATCATCTAGCTGAGGGTTGGAGAAGACCAGGCTGAGGCTGGGTCGGGAAGCCAGGACTCCAGAATCAACATTCCTCACTGACCTCACAAGGGAAAGCTGGGAAGCCCGTTGCTGGTGTGCAGTAGGTGGACCCGGGGAGGGGGCGGAGTCGGGGGACAGAGGGAACCAGACAGAGCCTTTCCAGTCAGGCAAGGTCCTGGCCTCCTCAAGGCAGAGCCCGCAAATCTCCTGTCCCGCAGAAGGACACTCGGGAGGTGGTTGCCATAAAGTGTGTAGCCAAGAAAAGTCTGAACAAGGCATCGGTGGAGAACCTCCTGACAGAGATTGAGATCCTCAAGGGCATTCGACACCCCCACATTGTGCAGCTGAAAGACTTTCAGGTGCGAGCCTTGGGCGGGGCCGCTGCCAAAAGGGAGCTGGAGAAGGGACACTCTCTTCAGGCTGCCTCTCTACCTCTAAACACAGTGGGACAGTGACAATATCTACCTCATCATGGAGTTCTGCGCAGGGGGTGACCTGTCTCGCTTCATCCGTACCCGCAGGATTCTGCCTGAGAAGGTGGCGCGTGTCTTCATGCAGCAGTTAGGTAAAGGACTGTGACCCCAGCCTGACACTCCGTCCCTTGTTCTCTGCCCCCCACCATCCCACCCCTACCCTAGGCTTAGAGCCTTGGCACACATTGCAGCTGCCTCCTGCACAGTCTGAAATTTTAGGGTCCTGTTTATCTCATACACTCAACCCTTGCTCAGGGATGCTGTGGGACAGATGAGGGAGTAATACCCCTCTGTGGGGTGTTGAGGCTTCCATACATAGAACATAACATAAGGACCTTGTAGAACATTCCAGAGTCCTGTAGGTAGGACTCAAGTGCTTTGCCAAGGAAAAGAGCAAGATTCTCAAGGACTGGGGCATCCAGAGAGGCTTCTGAGAGGCGGGGAGACTTGTGAAGGGGCAGAGGGGAGGAGGGTGGGCACTCGGATGAGGTGGCAAACTCCTAGAAGTGGTGGGATCTTGGTGCTTATATGGAAAACATTAGACTAACCAGGCAGGAACTGGGGTTGTGTAGGCTTGAGGAGGCAGATGTGAGCCGGGCAGGCAAGAGGCAGGTGGGAATGGGCTCTGAACTGTCTCTGTGGGTCCCACTCCTCAGCTAGCGCCCTGCAGTTCCTGCATGAACGCAATATCTCTCATCTGGATCTGAAGCCACAGAACATTCTGCTGAGCTCCTTGGAGAAGCCCCACCTAAAACTGGCAGGTCTGTGTCTGAAACAGCAGGGATGAGGTTTGGAGAGTGTAGAGGCCTCCCTCTCCCTGGGCTCACTCAGCAGCCCTAGTTCTCATGGAGCTCTCTATAGAGTCCTCAAAGAGTAACAGGCTGCAAAGTCTGGGGCTGGACCCTGTCATCAAAAGGCAGAACCTTTCTCAGGCTACCCATGCTCAAGTCCAACAGCATAATGGGTGGAGTTAGGGCTCAGTCTGTGGCCAGAGTTGGGACTCACTGTGTGTCCAGGTTTGGGGGTCAGTCTGGGAACAGTGCTGGGGTTCAGTGTGTGACCAGCATCAGGGATCACTCCGTGGTCAGGGACAGGACTTGGTCTGTCATCAGAATTGGGGCTCAAGTCTGTGACTCCATCTGTGGCCACATAGGAGAGTGTGTGGTGGGGGAGTAGGAGGTGGTGACCCTTGATAAGATTTGGACAAGAATTGACACTGGAGGCCAGAGACTGTGGAAAACCTAAGCCTGGGGGACAGTGAGAGGGTGGGGGCTTATCCATGTAGCTAGTGTGATCAGGTGGCCTTCCTAGGAAAAGGTGCCCAAGGGAGCTGTGCAGGATGGGTAGGTTTTATACCCCAGAGGCAGATATGAGAGGGTGTTCCAGGCTAATGATGAGCAGAGGCTTGGAAATAGGGTTGATCGGGTCTGGAGGGTGGAGAGGAGCCTGGGGTGAGGCTTTACAAGCCAGGAGTGGAAGCAGCTGGAATTCAAACCCTGCTGCCTCACCTCTTGCCTGCAGACTTTGGTTTTGCACAGCACATGTCCCCGTGGGATGAGAAGCACGTGCTCCGTGGCTCCCCACTCTACATGGCCCCCGAGATGGTGTGCCAGCGGCAGTATGACGCCCGCGTAGACCTCTGGTCCGTCGGGGTCATCCTGTATGGTGAGACCTTTTTTCCCTGCTTCTCACCCTGAGGCCTACACTGTTTCCTCAGGCAAGGCCTCTCTGGGCCACTCCTGAAGGGTTCTGATGAAAACTGACTGCTGGCCCAGGACCCCTGCTGAGGGGCTTCAGGCCAGGCTTGACCTATTCCCTCCCAGCCTCCGCTCTGCCTCCCTTCCACAGAAGCCCTCTTCGGGCAGCCCCCCTTTGCCTCCAGGTCGTTCTTGGAGCTGGAAGAGAAGATCCGTAGCAACCGGGTCATCGAGGTGGGTCTAGCAGGGCCTTAGCGACCATTGGGGGGCAGAGGGAGTCAGGGCCCTGAGGGTTTACACCTCGTTCTCACCTGCAGAGACTGGAGTGTGGGCTCCAGGCTGCCTTTGTAGTGGAGGGGCATGCTCTAGACTGGAAGTCGAGGTGCCGGGCTGTCCCAGGGACTTAGGTCAGCCCACAGCAGGCAGCACAGTGCCTATTTTTCAGGCCCTTGTGGGGAGAAAGCCAAAGCAGAGCCAGACCAACCTTCCCAGGAACATAGTCCAGGGAGGGAAATAAGGACCCAGAAACACAAGTCTAGCTCACCTCAGGGCTCCAGCGAGGGTGCGCCAGGAGCCCAGGGAGGGAGGCCTGGCTCCTCACTGGCTCCATCATCTTGACCCACCTGCTCCTCCTCGGTCTTAGGTTCCCCACCTGTCCAACGCATACCTTGGGTTCCTCGCCGACCCCTGGGCTAGGGGTGGAGGGGCTGGAGCCCAGTGTGATCTGTCCCTGCCATTCCCTTCCCTACAGCTCCCCCCGCGGCCCCTGCTCTCACGAGACTGCCGGGACCTACTGCAGCGGCTCCTGGAGCGGGACCCCAGCCGTCGCATCTCCTTCCAGGACTTCTTTGCGCACCCCTGGGTGGACCTGGAGCACATGCCCAGTAGGGAGAGTCTGGATCGAGCAGTGAGCAGGCGGGTGGGGCTGGGGTGGGCTGAGGGTGGGCTGAAGGTCTTGTTGACCCCTTTGGTGGTGAATAGGTGACTCGCCCAACAGAGACAGAGGGTGGGCTCAGGGGAGCTGATCTCCCATCTTGGTGAGCGTGGGAGGGTAGGGAGGTGGACCTGACCCCGATCTGCCCATCCCCCAGACCACCCTGGTGGTGCAGGCTGTGAAGAAAGACCAGGAGGGGGATGCAGCAGCCGCCTTATCGCTCTACTGCAAGGCTCTGGACTTCTTCGTACCTGCCCTGCACTGTGAGTCCCAGGCCATGCCTGAAGCCCCTGGGTGCAGCAGGGATGGGAGTCGTCTGTGGCTGCAGCAGGGATGGGAGTCATCTGTGGCTGCAATAGGTGGATTCCAGTTCTCTATCCAGAATGTTGTAGGCAATAAAGCAGAGCATAAACCTGGAATATTGTGTTTGGAGGGATTCCAGAGGGTTCGGTGTGGGGCAGGGGTTCTCCCAGACTCCTCATATGACCTCACTTTCTGCAGATGAGGCGGATGCCCAGCGGAAGGAGGCGATTAAGGCAAAGGTGGGTGAGAGTCCCCATGAGGAAGTGGGGGGGCGGGGGTAAGGCCCTGAGATCTCAGGGCCCCTGGGGAATGGCTGTCTTAGAATTGGAACTTCCTCTCCTGCAACACAGAGCTCAGAATGGGTCAGGCCAGCCTCATTTGCTCCCTGACATGTTTATAGCTTGAGGCAGTCACTAACAATGCAGAGGGAGAACTTGGATGTGGGTTCTGGCAAGGGCAGCGGGTGAGACAGCACCTCCTCAGACCCTTTCCCTGCTACAGGTGGGGCAGTACATGGCCAGGGCCGAGGAGCTCAAGGCCATCGTCTCCTCCTCCAATCAGGCCCTGCTGAGGCAGGGGACCTCTGCCCGAGATCTGCTCAGAGGTAGACTTCCTGTTCCTGGCTGACCCCAGGGGCCCCAGCAAACCTCCCCACAGCCTGAGGGGGAGGCGGGTGGGGAGAGGCATCCTGCAGGGAACAGGCAGGTTGCTTCCCCCACCCTGAGCCTTTCCACTCATCCCAGAGATGGCCCGGGACAAGCCACGCCTCCTAGCTGCCCTGGAAGTGGCTTCAGCTGCCATGGCCAAGGTTTGTGCCAGTGAGAAGGGTCTAGGTGGGACGGGATGGGGCGGGGCGGGGAGATATCCAGGCCATGACCCTAAGCAGCCTGGTGTCCTCGTGGCTGCAGGAGGAGGCCGCTGGTGGGGAGCAGGATGCCCTGGACCTGTACCAGCATAGTCTGGGGGAGCTGCTGCTGCTGCTGGCAGGTGAGGGCCCCCATTTCTGCCCCCCAGAGGGCCCCTGGCTGCCCTGCCCTCACCACACGCCCTCTCTTTACAGCGGAGCCCCCGGGCCGGAGGCGGGAGCTGCTTCACACTGAGGTGCCCACTGAGCTTGAGAGGGTTGGGAGGCTTCCTCTTCCCCTTTCTTTGCTCTTACCTGTGGGGATCTCTTTGGGTTCCCTCTGGAATGTCCCACTCTCAGGGTGTTCCAGGTCTGAAAGTCAAAACCATAGGGCTGGGGTACTCAGACAGGGCAATGGAGGATCTGGGAACCCAGCAGCAAACAGTCTGGGAAGGCTTCCTGGAGGAAGGAGCAGATAAGGGACTCAGGAGGCAAGTTGTTCTGACGGGGCAGAGGGTTCTGGAGAGCATCAGGGTTGAGGAGGAGTTCCCTTTGAAACCCCACCCCCCGCCACTCTCCCCCACACCCAAGGGCATATCTTTCCTTGGCAGGTTCAGAACCTCATGGCCCGAGCTGAATACCTGAAGGAGCAGGTCAAGGTGGGCACATGGGGGCCACGCTGGGGCTAGGGTCTGTGGGTTCTATTGCTCTCTGCTTGTGGCTGTCATCCCTACCCTGCTGGTGTATGTCTGCTCTCCCGCCTCCTCTGCAGGCCTCCCTGTCCCTGTATCTGCCCTTCACTCTCTCTCTTGCTCAGCACTGTGCACTGTGGCTCGTGTCCCCGTCCTTCACTCTCTCTCTTGCTCAGCACTGTGCGCTGTGGCTCGTGTGTCTGCCTTCTGGCTGCCTCTCATCCCTTGTGCTGCTTTCACATCCCACAGATGAGGGAATCTCGCTGGGAAGCCGATACCCTGGACAAAGAGGGACTGTCGGAATCTGTTCGTAGCTGTGAGTCTTGCCCTGGGGTCGATCCTCCATCCAAAGAGGGGTGAGGGCTGGGGGCCCTGGGTTCTGCCTCTCTTACCAAAGACCTGAGACTGACCCTCCCCCATTGCCTCCCTCCCCCCCATAGCTTGTACCCTACAGTGACCCCAGAAGAATGACTGGACAGACGTGAGCCATCTGGAGCAGAGGGACACTAACCTAGGCTGACGCCAAGAATGAAGTGGCCCACTGCAGCCCTGGCGAGCAGGCTTCTTGGGTAGACAGTGCTGAGACCCCCACATTCCAGAGTCCCCAGACTCCCTCGGGTTACTCTGCACCCCACATACAGTTTGATGGCTGTGCTGTGTGCTGGAGGGGAGGGCAGGACTCTGGGAGAACAGCACTTCTTTCATGAGACCTTTGTTATTCAGTGGTTACTGGGTCCTGTGCCTGTCAGTTTTGGAGCATGCAGCCGTCTATCATTTTTTTGCTCTGAGAAGAGGGCAAGGGGCCCCTGCAGGGCACTTCTGTGCTTGCCCTCGCCCTGCCAGCAGGCAGCTGTGCCCCTGGCCTGCCCTTCCCGGGACCCCTTATTCCGACTCAGCTCCTCCTTGCACTGGAATGGGGCACTCCAGCACCCCTCAGGGACCACCCACCCCACAGTATGCACTCAGCCCCACAGAACCCACCAGTCTTTCTGGGAACTCACACCTGCCCGCCATCTCGGTACTTCAAATTAATCCTTCAAGCATGAAAGTTGTATCTTTCGGGGTGGGGCAAATTTAAGAAACCCATTTCTTGTTCCTGCCCTGGCCTAGGGAGCACTCAGGAAGGTTCCTTGGTCCTCATCTCTCCCACCTCCGTTCCTCTTTGGGCCCCACACTAGCCACAGCGCGGGCCTTGTGCTGGAGTTTGAGCCTGGGAGAGGGAGACGGTCTGACCCAATGCACTCCAGGCTACCCACTTCTAGGCCTACTCTGCCACTGGAGCCCTGGGCAAACCCCTTCCCCTTTGTGGGCCGGGGTCTCCCCATCTCTTCAATGGGGCTGATAACGCCACAGCCCACAGCATGGGCACTTATGAGGACAAAGTGAATTTAACCTGGAAAATAATGTATTTGAGAGTTTCTTTTAAATAATCAGCGGGTGTTGGTGATTTCTAGCCCTTCTGCCCTTAAATGCCTCCTTGGGCAAGAGTTGTCTGTCCTCCCTGCAGGAGGCTGAGTGTGAAGAGTATAATTCACTGTTTCTCTATTAAATTATTTTCTTTACTTGGGCATCTCTTCTTGCCTTAAGAACAACAGGAGGGGGGCCGCTGCCCACAGGCTGGGGCAAGCAAAAGCTGCAGCAAAAGCTGGGGAAGCTGAGGTAGGGTTGGGGAGGTCACGGGGTGGAGGGGAATGCTGAGAATGATGCCCTCAGCCCCCAGGGATCCAGGAGAAAGGCTGACCAGGGTCATTCCTGCCCACACCCAGGCGACCGGTGGGGAGAGGAGCACAGGCCTGGGAGCTGGGAAGCCTTTTTCCCTCTTTGCTCCTCAGCTCAGCTCCAGGAGTGCAATCTTCCAAAATGCTCTGCCCTCTACACTGCACGCTGTCTCACCCCAGACAGGATCTCTTGGCCTCCTACCCCTTCTTACCCTGGGCTGGTGAGGGAGCAGTGGGCTGGACTGGGGGAAAGGGCATCTTTTAAGGTATGCTCACACCCAGCCCCCAGGAGCTCCGTTTCCAGCAGACTCTGTACCCTGGCCTTCCCGCAACCCCACACACACCCCAGGTGTCAATCTGATCAGCACTTGTTGGGAGTAGGAGGGGAGCACATCCCCGGCAGCCAGCAGGGGAGCAGTTCCTTAGACTTACCCATTCCCCGCGGGTTGCTCAGTCATCCCAGGGTTTTCCATACCTGGATGGGAACAGACCCTGGGAACTATTCTCCCTGAAGCCCCTGGCCTGGCCATCGGGGGGCAGTGGGGAGCAGTGTCTCAGAGGGCAGGAGGAGCTGCTAGAATTCTGGCTCTGCTACTTGGCCTTGAAGTTTGGGATCCATCCATTAGCCTGTTTCTTCATAAAATGAGGTTGAGGATAAGGGCCCCATGGGAATTTGTAGTGAGATATTGCACATGGGCATGGCATACAGTAAGAATACAATAAAATGTGACTTTCAGATCTAGGGAGAGAAATGTACTTCAGATTATCTCTGGAAATGGGCCAGACAAAAAAGCCTCAATATATAAAGTGAGGGAACAGGAGGGGAATGAATGGACCTGGTTGGGTGGATGAATTGAGAAGATGGGAGGGGTTGGGCATGGTGGCTCATGCCTGTAATCCCAGCACTTTGGAAGGCCAAGGCAGGTGGATCACGAGGTCAGGAGATGGAGACCCCCCTGGGCAACATGGTGAAACCCTGTCTCTACTGAAAATACGAAAATTAGCCGGGCGTGGTAGCAGGCGCCTGTAGTCGCAGCTACTCGGGAGGCTGAGGCAGGAGAATCACTTGAACCCAGGAGGCAGAGGTTGCAGTGAGCTGAGATTGCGCCACCACACTCCAGCCTGGTGACAGAGCGAGACTCCGTCTCAAAAAACAAAAAAGATGGGAGGAAGAGTGGAAATGGAAGACGAGATGGAAGACTAGAGGAGAGACTTGAAGGGTGATAGAGAGAGGGTTGGCCCATCGACCCCAGTTGCTTATTTGTGATCACTGTATTCGCTGGCTGAGAACAGAGGCCTGAAGTTCTTATTCAAGTAGGTGTGGAGAGCAGTGGGCCCCCACAGGGAGGACTCAGTACCGGAAAGGCCTGGGGACTGAGGCTGCTGGAGGAGCCTCTGGGAAGGGGCCCTCCTTGAATAAAACATCTAGATGGCCTCTAGGTTTTTCCTGTGTCCAAGCCGCCTGCCAAGCAGGGAGGCAGCCCAGTCGGAGGCTGGGGCGAGTAGGGTCAGGGCTTGCTTCTAATGGCAGAAGCCTGTAGGAAACGTGCAGATCCACTTTCCAAAGGTCATGTTTTCCTTCTTAGGAGACAGAGTTGTTTTCGCCTCTCACTTTCAACACTCTGAAGGTGCATAAAGCAGGATGGCTACCTCCCAGCAACGTTCAGGGGACTGCCCTGTCCTCCCACCTCTATCCCAGTCACCCAAGCACAGAGCCAGCCCTGGGCCAAGCTAAGGGAAGCACCCGAGCCTTCTCCCACGGGGCCAGCCCTGGAAGACACAGATGGGCCTCAGGAGCAGATAGAGGTACCCAGGTGTCCATCTGGCCCTTCTTTATCCTCTTTACCTGGGATGTGGGAGAGGACATAGAACCTTTGTTCCTGTGGAAGGTCATCTAGAAGGGCTCTTGTCCCCAGAGGCCGGGTTGCTGTCCCAGCCCTCCCTGAAAGGGCAATGGCCCAACACCGAGGCTGGGGCCTGAGGGAAGGAGCACACCAATGACAGCTTCCCTAGAGGAACTCATCCCTGCACCTACACACAGCAGATCCCACAGACAAAAGACAGCCGTGTGCAGGCTCATAAACCCCCGCAGGCCCCACACACACGCTCATGAGCACACATGCAGGCGCAGCTCCTGCCGAATGAGGCTGAGGCCTCCTCAGTGCTGCTGCTGCTCCCCTGATCTCAAACCTCAAATGGCCTCTGGGGACAGCTCTGCCTGGCAGGCACTGGGTTGGAGGCACGGCCATGGGCCCTGTGACTACACCTCCAGCCCCACCTCAGGTCTGTGGGATAGAGGACAGAAGCCCCAGCCTCACAGCTGAGTGTCAGCTGGGTCAACAGGCAGTGTCAGCAGCTCGGCTCAGCTGACAAGCATGTCCCAGGTGTCCTCAGTGCCTGCCTGGGGCCTCTGGTGTCTGAGGAGGAACCATCTGGCTGTCGAGGGAACAGGAGATCCTCCATGCTCCAAACCCTGGTCACCCTCCCCAGTTCCTCCCGGGGGACCAACTGGCCTTGGGAAAGTCACTTGTTTCTTGGCACCCTCTTCCTGCTGGCAACTGGGCCTGAGCTGTCCGGGTGGGTAGAAGGTAGGAGTAGGGGACTGCAGGCTTCTTGGGCAGGGTTTCCCTGAAATCTTTTGCATTGTGGAACCAGAGCCTCTGAGGGTGAGAGGTGGCGGAACAGGCAACCATCTTTGCCTCTTCCCTCCCGCTGAAGGGGTTTGGGGAAGTTGGAGGGGCTTTCTTAACTACCTTTTAACATTTTTTGTATGCTCAGACTGCCCACAAGGGTATGAAGGAGGAAGGAAAGGGGAAAAGAAAAGGAGGGAGGGGGCCGGGCGCGGTGGCTCACGCCTGTAATCCCAGCACTTTGGGAGGCCGAGGTGGGCGGATCATGAGATCAGGAGATCGAGACCATCCTGGCTAACACAGTGAAACCCCGTCTCTACTAAAAATACAAAAAATAGGCCGGGCGCGGTGGCTCACGCCTGTAATCCCAGCACTTTGGGAGGCCGAGGCGGGTGGATCACAAGGTCAGGAGATCGAGACCATGGTGAAACCCCGTCTCTACTAAAAATACAAAAAATTAGCCGGGCGCGGTGGCGGGCGCCTGTAGTCCCAGCTACTCAGGAGGCTGAGGCAGGAGAATGGCGTAAACCCAGGGGGCGGAGCTTGCAGTGAGCTGAGATCCGGCCACTGCACTCCAGCCTGGGCCACAGAGCGAGACTCCGCCTCAAAAAAAAAAAAAAAAAAAAAAAAAAAAAAATACAAAAAATTAGCCGGGAGTGGTGGCGGGCACCTGTAGTCCCAGCTACTTGGGAGGCTGAGGCAGGAGAATGGCGTGAACCCGGGAGGCGGAGCTTGCAGTGAGCCGAGATCACGTCACTGCACTCCAGCCTGGGTGACAGAGCAAGACTCCGTCTCAAAAAAAAAAGAAGGCCGGGCACGGTGGCTCAAGCCTGTAATCCCAGCACTTTGGGAGGCCGAGACGGGCAGATCACAAGGTCAGGAGATCGAGACCATCCTGGCTAACATGGTGAAACTCTGTCTCTACTAAAAAATCCAAAAAACTAGCCGGGTGAGGTGGCGGGTGCCTGTAGTCCCAGCTACTTGGGAGGCTGAGGCAAGAGAATGGCGTGAACCCGGGAGGCAGCGGAGCTTGCAGTGAGCTGAGATCCGGCCACTGCACTCCAGCCCAGGCGACACAGCGAGACTCCGTCTCAAAAAAAAGAAAAGGAGGGAGGGAGGGAAGGGAAGGAAGGAGCAGGCCATAAACATCAGAGTCATAACTGCAGGGTACTAATGGGGTTCTAGGCAGAGGGTGAAATGGGAAGTTTTGGTGGCAAATGACTCTGTGGCCCTCACATCACACCAGGTGGGTGGACCAGTCACAGGACAAATATGTAAATATCCTATTTAGACATTGGATTGTCTAAATAAGAAAGGGTAGGAACAGCTTGGGAAGACAGTAGTAGTTGATGTATTCAGGCCCTAAGGGCTTGGGAGTTGGGGGCAGGTGCAGAGGAGGAGCTCCAGTTGGGCCAAGTCAGCCCCCAGCTGCGGGCGGGTACAGGACAGGCACTGAGTCAGCAGAGCGGCAGTGGGTGAGGGCACACAGGTGAGAGGGGTGCAGACTGACAGAGACCCAGATTACAGGGCTGATGGGGAGGGGGAAGGAAGAAGGGAGGCCAGGCATGCCCAACAGAGCTGGGGACCCCTCAGCCTGCCCTCATTGTCCATCTCTATCTGAGCCCCACAGCCTCCTCCACCCCATTCCAGGGGTAGTGCAAACCAGTCAAGGTTTCTTGGGGTTCCGTTCCCAGGGTGAAGGGGAAACAAATGTTTCCCTTTCTTTAATCCAGCTCCCGATCTTTAATCCAGGTTCCAACCAGCCTTGCTTTGACAGGGTTCAGGAAGCACACGTCCCCCAGCGCCCACTGCCCACCACCCTCTCCACCCTCTCCCTCTCAGCCCTGCAAAACACTGAGGGGGAAGGGGTCTGTCCAATCCCATTAGGCAGAAGGCCCCGGAGGGTGGAGTGCTGACGTGGGCCTTGCTGCTGATGCTGCAGAGGCAGCCCATGACCCCCCTACCCAGCTTGGGGCTCTGGCTTGGGTCTCCTCCAGCTCTGAGAAGGTCAGGAGGAGGCCCTGGCCCGGGACGAGCTCAGGAGTAGCTCAGAGGCCCAGGCCTGTTCCCTGGGGACACTCCAGGGCTGGGCCTGTGTCTCTTCCTGCCCTCTCTCCCCTCTTCCAGCCCCCCATGACTTCCTGTACAGGTTCGATGTGCTTTGTTCTTATTTTACAAAGCAGATCTCATGGAAACTTTGCCCTTGAAACCCAACCCTCAGATGGCCGCTCCTGCCTGTGAACCTTGGCTGGCTTCCTCACAGGCTGGGCCCTGGACCTCGGGGTGGGGCACCTGCAGTTGGCCCCCGTAGCACCTTCCTCCTGCCCAGGCCCCAGGGGTGACCTGCTTGGGGAGCTTCCTGGCTGGTTTCTGAAACCTCCCCTGCCCCCTGCCCCTCAGCGCCTGCCACAGGTGAGCGGGATGAGATCTGGGCTCTTCATTTTTTTAAAAGAATGAGTTACATTTATTGATAGTTTGTCACATGCCTTACAAACGGTCACCGTTTGAAACATGTATTATTACTATTTTGGGGAGGGGGGACTCTTCATTTTACAGGGGATAAGCAAGACAGGCTCAAGGAGGGAAAGGACAGGCTCAAAGTCATCACAGTGTGGGACTGGAATGCAGTTGCCCTGCCTCCTTTCTTTTTGCACATCTTCCATCTCCAGGATGAGGAGGGGTGTAGCACAGGCACCCAAGACAGCTGCGGTCCAGCCCCGGCCCCACCTGTGGTCTCAGTGACGCCCCAGAGGTCCTATCTTCCCCACATAATGAGGCTGCTCCATCCTCCTCAAAGCCAGACCTATTTCATAGGCCCCAGACCCCACCTTCACCCAGGGCCCCCAGAGAACAGAGCTGGAGACACTTCCACTCCTAGCACTGGATGCCTCCTCCCTCCTGTGAAGCTGTAGGTTGTGGGGTGGAGGACACCCCTTTAAGGCAGGCTCGGGGGGGCTGTGAACTCCAAGACTCCTGGAAGCCAGTAAGAAGTGGGAAGGTAGGCACACCATTTGGGATTTTTATTTTTCACTGAGTTAGGAGAGGAGATTCCAGCTATGGAATCCAGAGAAAGTTCTACAGGAACAGAACAGAAATTGGCTGGGCCCTGGGCCCAGAGAAGGCCTGGAGCCGCTTACTGTTCAGTGCCAGCTTCATCCTTGGCACTCTGCCTCTCACACAGCATCACTCTGGCTCCCAGAGCTCACAGTGGCAGCCACTGGAGGCTGTGGTGGTAGCTGCTGCCCTGCCCAAGGAGGGGTGTGGGCTTGGCTCTGAAAGTCCAAACCAGAAAGAGCCTTAGAAATCATTCAGGCCATTCCCAATTTACAGGTGATGAAATAAGGCTCAGAGACAGCAGGGGCTTTCAAGAACAATAAAGGTGGAGACTGGAACTCAGGCCTCCTGTCTGCCCAGGGTATCTGCCCAAGCTCTCTCTGAGAGTATCTCAGTGTTGGTGTCTAGAGGGGCTGGACACGCAAGGGAGCTGGCCTGTGCGTGCATGTCTGTGTGTGCTGGGATGCATCTGTGGCTTCTGTCTCTGAACGTGCCAGGGGTTTTGTGTCCTGTGTGTGTCTTTCTGTGGGTGCTCTTGTGTGCAGGAACTTGGGGCCATGGCCAGAGAGGGATGGGCATATTCCTGCAATCTTGGGAGGCCTCCACAGGCTGAGCTGGCGGGGAGGGTCCTGAAGAGTAAGGTGAAGATGGGGGCTTTGCTCCCAGCAGAGAGGAAAAAACCAGAAGATAGGGTTGAGGCATGGATGGGAAAGGTCTTGGAACTAGGATGGGGCAAGGAAAACAAAGCCCCAAATGGAGTATGGGTCTCTGGAAGTTGACATACTTTCAGCCCTCATGGGGGCCCAGCCCAGTGGGTAACCCCGGGGAAGTGGTCACATTACGTGACACTTCTCAGCTGATTGCTTGAGGTCCCCCAGTGTGGCCTGGGCCTTGTCCTTGAGTGAGCCCAGGTCCAAGCCAGGAAGGCTGGCTAGCTGCCCAAGGACTGAGGCCTTCTCCTCCTCCTCCTCTGTGTCCTCCTCGATCATCTTGGCCAGCTCCCGGGGCAGCTCCACATCTCCACCTGCCATCTGGATCTGGCTCTCATCTGTCTCGTTCTGAAGGGAAGAGAGGGTGGGGTGGAGTGGAAGTCTGTGAGAACCCAGAGTTGAGAGGACAGGGAGGAGGCTTGGTCTGGGTTCCAGGCCCCTAGATTCTCTCTTATTTTTTTGTAGAGATGAGGTCTCCCTATGTTGCCCACACTGGTCTCAAACTCCTGGGCTCAAGTGATATGCCCACCTTGGCCTCCCAAAGTGCTAGGAATACAGGAGTGAGCCACCGTGCCCGGCCCCCTAGATTCTTGAGCCCCATGTTCCAGTGAGCTCAGCTCCCACCCCCACATCCCAGGATCAATCTTTGGATGCTTGGACATGGAGACCTTTCATATTACCTTATTTCACTCTGAGATACTGAAGGACCAGCACAGTGAGTAAAGACAAAATGAAAATACTTATGAGTCACACTGTTACAGTCAGCTAAGTCATGTTTTGATTCTTGTTATGCTTAAGGGTGTAACCAAAAATAGTGATGGGTACCATTTATCAAACATCTATTACATCTATTACATGGCAGATGTTGAGCTGGGTGCCTTTAATTCTCACAATGACCCTGTGAGGTAGGTAGGTATTGTTACTCCAACTTCACAAATAAGGAAATTGAGGCTTACAGAATTTAGGTAACTTACTTTAAATTTAAGTTACTTAACTAACTTAAGTAACTTAAATTGTCCAAGGTCACACAGGTAGGATGTTGGGGAGCTAGATTCAAACCTATGTCACTGATTCCAGCATCTGTGTTTTTTTGCATGGCACCTACGATGGCCATGGCCCTTCACTGTTCTTCTGGGGGGCGCCTCATGTCCTACTCAGTTGCATCCAAGTCTTGGTTCTTCTGCTCAACTCTGACTTCCCTGATGGCAGGTGTCTCTTACATGCCTAGCACAAGTATCTGAGGAATGACTTTATTTCCAGGAGAGTTTGCAGTGAGGCAGGCTTTCTGGACCGGTTTTTCCCTGTGAGAGATTTCCAAAAGATTGGTGCCCTGTGGGCAGTCAAAAGCAGCTGGGGACTTAGTAAATATTTGTTGAATAAGTGAATGTGATGTTCATATATTTGGTCATTCAATTCAAGTGGAAGATCAAAATCAGGAGCACTATAGCCCTGTGCTATTTTCCCGAGTCCAGCACAGTTCTGGGTGCACTAGGGTGATATTCTGGGAGAGATTTGTGCTTCAGTCCCCTCCTTAGACAACAGGAGCAGCACACTTACATGCCCTTCTGGTGCTGCACTGCTCAGGGGAGCATGGGGGCAGGGATCTCCTGAGACATACTCTCTGGCTGCTTGGCCAGCTAAGGGGGTACTTGGCTCTCTACAGGCAGACTCCATACTCTGGAAAGCAGCCTGGGGCCCTAGAGCAAAGGCAGGCTCATATTCACCAGCTTGAGGGCTGGTCCCAGCTCCATGGCTCACTGGCTGTATGATCTTAGCCAAGTCCCTCCATCTCTCTGAGCCTTAGTTTCATCATTTGTGGCTGTGGGTGATAGCTGCCTGGCAGCATTATTGGGGGTTAGATGAGAAAATGAAGGTCAAGTACTTGGCACACATAGGGCTTCTCTCCCCCACCTTAAGTAAGTTCTGCCCTCCAGTAGGTTCAGAAACCCCCAGAGCACTCACTTCTGCAGTCAAATCTACTGCTTTCTGCCTCCCCTGTGTCTTCCTCTGCCCAGGCCTGGCCTAGGCTTGGTGGGGGTACGGGGGGTGTGGAGGAGAGAAGAGGCCTAGATTGGCTCCAGAAATACAGACCTGTCAGTTTCATGAGAACTGGGATCCCCTCAGCACAAAGCCCTGGCCCTTGGTGGGCACAGATTAACTATGAGTGAGCGAATGAATAAATGAACAAATGAATGAGAAGGAAGGATCTAACCAAGCACCCTGTGAGTCTTAGAACTGAGGGCTATGGTGCCCAGAATGGGGCGAAGGAGTTGAGAACCCAGAGCTCAGGGTCCCAGATGTGCCTTGCAGCCAGGGCCAGCTTACCTTGGGTAGCCGGTATTTGTCTCGGAAGTGGCTCCGCAGTGTAGCCCGCTCTGCCTTCCTCTGTGTGAACTGTGCATCCCGCTCCATCCTGCAGGGTCACCGGGGGCAGAGTCACCATGAGGGCAGAAAGAGGGGAGTTGGAGTCTTCGAGGGAGGGACAGAAGGGGTCTCTGAGTCCTGGCAGCACTGCTGCATTGGTCCCTGTGTGTAGCAAAGGCACTCCAACCAGGACAGCCAGGTCTCTGCTGCCTCTCCCCATCACAGTGCCCTTTGTTGTCTCTGCTGCTGGATGGAACTAGGGGGCCAAGGTGACAGTCTGTCTGGTTCTCTCTGCAGACCCTAATTATTTGTCCCTCATGGCCTTCAACTTGGTCTGTGGTTCCCTCACTGAGAAGCTATGTCGTGTAGGGAAAAGTATTCAGGCCAAACTTGGGTTCACACCCCAGCTCCACTACCATTTTAAATATATCCTTAGGTAAGTCACTTACCTTCCTCTTCTGTAAAATGGGGATAAAGTTTTGCAACTCACAAAACTGGTATCAGGATTAAGTGAAATAATAGCTATCATTTATGAGACTTTATCATGTGCCAGGTGCTGCTAAACAGTTTACATGCATTGGCATTTAATCTTCATAAATATACAAGACATGTATTATGATTACCATCCCCACTTTCCAGAAAAGGAAACAGAGGCACAGAAAGGTTAAGTAACTTGCCTAAAGTTACCCAGCTAATAGGCAAAGCCAGGCTCTGAACCCAAGTAGTCTAGCAGCAGAATCCAGCCCCAAACTGTCCCAGCACTGCAGGCGCACAAGTAGGCTCAATGTCTGTGAGTGCCCCCATCTCAGGGTCTGCCTCCGCGACTCTGAGCCTCCTCGGCTGCACCACTTTTTTCAGAGCCTCAAGCTCAGAGGAGCCCCAGTTGGAAGACATAGGCGGCTGGGACCAGATCGGATTAAGGGATTATTGTTTCGTCAGAAACGCACGTGCATCCCCCTCCTCGTCCCAGACTCCGGTCGCCCCTTCCCCCACTCCCCCTTGGCCAGAGTATGAAGCTGGAGCGGGGTTTTGGGTTTGAGATGGGATGGGTCTGGGGGCAGTGTAGAGGACACCTCCCGGTCTCTTACCGTGTTTAGGAAGGTAGGGGAGAGGGGATTGGAACCTGAGGCTGGCCCGGGGATGGACTGAGCAGTTGTGGGGTTGGGGAGGGGGAGGTCGTTGGAGCCAAGAAGGAATCCCACTCACTTCTCTTCCACCAGTTGCTTCTGATACTCCTCGTACTCCTCCCGGCTCATGCCCTGAGCTTCCGCTGCCGACTTGTCCCCATCCCCCTTGTCCTCGCCGCCTCCTAGGCTCCCAGTGAGGTTCTTCAACTGGCCGCCCACCATGGTCTTCACCATAAACGCCATGGTCTTCGCCGGCTGGGGCACTGGGCGCCTGCTACCACGCGCTAGGCACCGGGCACGTCCGCGCCTACTTCAGCACTAGGTCTCGCGGACAGCTCCCGCCGCGGGCCCGCGCCCCACGCTTGGCGCCGCCCGCCGCCCGCCCCCGCCCGGGCCCGCCCCCACCTCCCCAAACCCCTCCTCACGGGGGGCGGGGGGCAGCACGGGGCTGAGAAGGCTGGACCACGTGCCCGCTCCCCACTCCCGCCTCCCCCACGTGCCTCCTTCAACGCCGAGCTCCGCTGGGCACTGCTGACAGCGGATTAGAGCCTGCGGTGGTGGGGTCGCTCTCCCGGGAGAGGGGTTGAGCTGATACACTCCTGGAACCCTGTTCCCTAGTGTCTTCCAACTTTCTCCTTTCCTGGGCCACTGATAACTGGGATTTCAGCTGGGAGATCCAGGTAGCAGCAAGGGGTAAAAACCCAGCCTTGGGCGCCCCCCATTCTCCCCACCCACCCAACTCACTGAACCCAGCAGCTGCCCAAAGAGCTTGACGCTGAAAAAGGGAGGGAGACCTGAGGGCGCGAGCGGGAATCCCAGTTATGGTTCCGCGAGTTGGCCTCTCGGGGTTGCTCTGTCACGCGCCTCCCCTGCTGCCCCTGGAGCAATTAGGAGTGGGGAGGGAGAGAGCTGCTCAGTGATGCTGGCTGAGCTGGAGGGACTCAGGAGGGACACTGCTCTCTGTTCTGGGTGAATTTGAGGACAGCATTATATACAGTCATGGCTCTCTTTTCCTCCATAGTCGAGGGTTCAAAGCCCGTGGGTATCTGTTCCTTTGGAGGTTAAGCCAGGCCTTGGCCTCCTTGCCTGCTTGGAGCGCACTCCTAGCCAGCTACTCAGAAGCGGAGGAAGCCTTCACAGAGATTAGGGTGAGGCTGGAAAGAAGACCATCATATCACAGCATGGGGAGAGGGAAATCACCTTTAATAAGGTGGGCGTGTGCTGAAAGCTCAGGTGTGGGTGGGAGCTGGGCACCCAGACGGAGAGGATGCTGACCAAGCACCCACCCCAGACACTGCCTACTTCCCAGTGATGCAAAGCAGGCTCTGAGGTGGGTCAGGCAGGCATGCTGGCAGGGAGAGGCTGCCTCCTGAGAATCCCCGGGGCCCTGGGGGTGTGTGGTGCAGGACCCAGAGGAAGGCTGCCTGTGGACAGACACTCCTGCCGGCTCTCGTTCAGCTGCTGCCTGCTGCGAGAGAAAAGGTTACAGGCTACTTGTATCTCTCCTTTATGGGCTTTCGAAAAATCAAGACTCTCGTGCTTGTCTTGCTACACTCACTGCACCACAGCTTCCCCTGTTCTTGGACTTTCTGCGGCTCTTTGGCCTGCTGCATATGGTCCACGCTTTCCCCCCGGGCATGTAAGGTCTGTCCTAGTAGCTCTAGGCTGATTGCCACCACTGCACTCCTGTGCATGTGCTGAAGCCTGTGAGCATTTCCACCTTGTGCTTTTTAAAGCTTAGCTCATTTTACTCCTCCTCCAGGACCATCCCAGCCCACACGGACTCTTCTTGTCTTGAAACTCCACCAACAAAGATTGTCAGTCTCATTGCTGAGGCCCTTAGCACACCCCACATCTCTAAATGGTGCACGTTCATTCAGCAAACACACACCAAGCAAAACTAGTGACCTCCTCTCACTTTTTCAGATCTCTTTGCCCAATTTCACAAAGGTCCTGCCCTTTGCTCCAACACTACTGAACTTGCCACTTTTTCTCTAAAATATTATGTTTTTCTCACACCTCCCTGCCTTTTCTCATGCTGTTCCCTCTGCCTCTATGCCTTTACCTATCTTGTCAGGGTGGAAAACTCCTAGTCACCTTAATGACCATATCAAATGTCCCTTCCAGGTTGATTCCCTAACCAAGGGGGGTCAAGTATGTTCTCCTGCATTCTTGTAGCCCCTCAGCTTCCTGACATCATGGCATTGACTACACAGGGTCAGTTAAACCTGTGTGAGTGAGCTCCGTGAGAGCAGGACCCAGATGGGGCTGGGGGCTGAGCAGGTGGTCAGTGGTGCTTGGTGAGAGAATGGGCCCTATCCTGCACTGTGCTCTTTGTGATTTGGGGACTGGGCGGGTCCCCTCTGGGCTGAAGTGTCCTCTCTCCTAAATCCAATGGCTATAGCTGAGAACCAGGAGATGCCAGTGCTGTAGGAAGTCCTACTCACGGGGTGGCCCACCTGAAGTGCACGTAGCTGAAGAAGCCTACAGTCTGAATGAGGAGGAAGAACAGGAAGATGCCAGGATGCAGGCACGAGGAGGCCTTTGGGGGCTGGCCAGGTGGGCGGGGGGCCTTGGCCGCTGCCTTCTGAAAGGGGAAAGTCTAAGGTCCTAGCTTAGTTTCTTACTCAAAAGGAGGGGGGACCTGGAATCTAGGCCATGTGCATGCTCCGTTTCCTTTCCCCAGGCTCAGGGTGTCCTGGCTCTCATCCAGGGAACTTGGAGAGGGGGCAGTGTACAAAGCTGCCTCCCCCACCCCAGCTCCCATGGCTGCATTTGTGGGAACAGCTGGGAAGGCCTGGGATCATCAAGGGGCCCAGGGCTCAAGAGAAGAGAAAGACAGAAGTAGAGAGCCAAAGACAGGGTGAGCAGGGTGAGGGCGAGGGAAGGAGGATGGGACAGGGCATGGGGAAGATCCGACTCCACCACTGGACTCTGAATGATCTTGGACATGGCCCACCCCATTTGGATTGAGGGGTGTTCAGGGCCCTGCTGGTGCTGAATCTGTGGGACTCTCCAGAGAGCAGAGAGGGCAGAGAGAAGATGAGATGTGTGCTGGCATGTATGCACGCACATACAGACACTGACACAGGCAGAGATGTGCTTGCCAGCAGTCCTGGGAGGGGAGGGCAAAGGCAGGATGGCTTGGGGCTGCCAAAGTGCTAGAAGAAGGGTGGCTGAGTCCAGACATCAGGGTTGGGGACCCCATGCTCCCCGCTCCTTCCCCCTCACCGCCGGGCCCTGAAGCTCCTTCTGCAGGAGGCCCAGGATGTGGTCCAGCTCTAAGAAATGATGCTCGGTGCCCACAGGCAGGTAGGAGACCTGGGCTTCTGCGGCCATGCGGACAGCTGCATCCCTAATCAGGGGTGGAAACCAAGTAAGATGACTCATTACCTCTTCTGCTTCCACACAAATGGCCTAATCATTTCCCATCTCCCCAGGGGCAGCACATGGGTGGGGAACAGGTACCATCCATGGGGGCCCTTCTTGGGGGCTGGTCTTTTCTCCTCCAACCTTCTTCCTAGATCCTGAGACTTTAGCTCAGATAAAGATCTCCCTAAAGCTATCTGTGTCAACCCCAGGCTCCCCAGCTCTGCCTTACATCCTGGATTTAACTCCTTTCCTTCTTCTCATCTAGGTGCCTCTCCACCCCCAACCCTAACCATCTAGCTCTGTGTGTACAGGGGGGCTTTAGGCTTCAGGTTGGGACATATGCCTCCTCCACGGCGTCCCCAGAACTCCCCCAACCCCCAGGGCTCCAGAGATCCAGCCTAGAGTGGGATAACGGGAAGCTAATGGGGGTGCAAAGCCAAGTCAGGGACTGCCTCCTGCAGCTGGTCTGGTCTTGGCTGTGCTCCCTCTCCAAGAGCCCCCATCAAAATGCCCCTCATCCCAGGAGCTGCCGCTGAAGGAACGCTCAGATTTCTTAACCCTCCTGAGGGTGGGAGTGTCTGAGGCGACCTTCATGATGGGCTTCTCCTGGAGAGAACTGCTTTTCAACAAGGACTTGCAAAACATTAAACTTGATTCAGTTAAATTCAAGTCAACTCAACAAACCTAACTCCACCCCCAGCCCTTCCAATTGACAGGCTGTGTGCTGGGCGCTCAGGAAATGATGGAAGGAATGAAGGGCTAAGGGAGGAACTTCAGGCAGAGAAACAAGGTGGTGGAGGGGTCTCCACCCAGTCCCTTACCTCATCTCTTGCAAGGCCTGGAGCAGGGTCCTCTGTCCATGGAGCAGGGCATCGACCTTAGAAGAGTCCTGCAGGAGGGCCAGCCTCTTGTCTAGGCCCCAGGACACAGCCCCTCTCTTGTCAGAGCCCACCTTCCCAGGTTCACTGCAGCCTCTTCCTTCCAGAGGCCTTCCCAGATTACCAGGCCTTCCTTATTTGGACACACTGTGTTTCTCTGACCTCATCCACAGGGGCTTCCCACATTCCCCCTCCACTCACACCCCTCTCCCCAGGGGTGGTTGTTTCCTCCCAACAGTGGCCACTTCAGGGTTTTCTCAAAATACCTCTCCCTTCTTATTTATTTGAGATGGAGTCTTGCTCTGTCGCCAGGCTGGAGTGCAGTGGCACAATCTCAGCTCACGGCTACCTCCACCTCCCAGGTTCAAGCGATTCTTCTGCCTCAGCCTCCTAACTGGGACTACAGGAAGTAACTGGGACTACAGACGCACGCCACCACGCCCAGCTAATTTTTGTATAATTTTTGTATTTTTAGTAGACAGGGTTTCACCATGTTGGCCAGGATGGTCTCGATTTCTTGACCTCGTGATCCACCTGCCTTGGCCTCCCAAAGTGCTAGGATTACAAGCGTGAGTCACCACGCCCAGCCAAAATATCTCTCCCTTCTTTTTTTTTTTTTTTTTTTTGAGACGGAGTCTCGCTCTGTCACCCAGGCTGGAGTGCAGTGGCCAGATCTCAGCTCACTGCAAGCTCCGCCTCCCGGGTTCCCGCCATTCTCCTGCCTCAGCCTCCCGAGTAGCTGGGACTACAGGCGCCGCCACCTCGCCCGGCTAGTTTTTTGTATTTTTAGTAGAGACGGGGTTTCACCGTGTTAGCCAGGATGGTTTCGATCTCCTGACCTCGTGATCCGCCCGTCTCGGCCTCCCAAAGTGCTGGGATTACAGGCTTGAGCCACCGCGCCCGGCCAATACCTCTCCCTTCTAAAAGTGGTTCTGTCCCCTGAAGGAGGCAGAGGCCCAGCCTAGTCCTCTCTTTCCCGGTTCGCCCAGGGCACTATCCAAGCTGGGGCCAGTGCTGGTCAACACCCAGTGTTTGGGTCCCTGCCTTACTAAGTGGTGTCCAGGGCCTGGCGGTAGGATCAGAGAGGCCTGGCCCTGGAGTGTGAGTCCCCTCCCCGTTTCCCCACACTAGCAGCCCAGCCTAAGCTGCTCTGACACAAGATTAAAACCTCGAGCTGTCAGAGTCCAGCAAAGCCCGCAAGAGCTGCTGGCCTCCTCTGCCCAGTATCTAACACCTTGGCTGAGTTTAGCTCTCAGGCCCCCAGGCTGGGCATGACCCGAGGCATGACTCCCTGGGGGAGGAGCCAGATGGCAATGGAGATGAAATGAGGCTTCTGGTGCAACTGAGCATTAAGCAAGCCATATGCAAATTGCATGTGAAGCTACATGCAAATTAGCACCTAGTCTATTTCTGTCATTCATCTACAGAGCCAAGTCCAAATATCTGGCATCTCCTGTCCCCAGCCCCAGCCTCAGCCCCAGCCCCAGCCCCATGCACATTTGGTTGTGCAGAGATGCTATCCCGCATGCTGCCGTACCCCATCCTGTGACCTGCAGCATTTCATCCCTGCCCTCCTTTCCCTCCAGGCCTTAGGGAGACTAGTTGCTTACTACAGTGCTTGCAACTCTTTCAGGCCCGCAGGTGGAGCCTTGGATGCCTGTGGGGCTACTCACCCAGCCTCTATCAGGCCTGGCTTGGCCTGGGGGCCCCAGCTGCTTCTTCCATTGCCTCTCAGCCTGGGCCAGCTGCTCGGAGAGACCCCGCAGAGCCTGAAGGATCCGGCTGTGTCTGCCCAGCATCTCCTCCAGGTCAAAGAGCCTTTCCCCTGGGGATTAGGGCAGAGCTGGGATGGGCAGCCAGCCATGGTGGCATAACACAGCCTATCTTATCTTTGGGGGGGCTTCTTGGAGGGGGTGCCAGAAAGTGTGGCTGCTGCCTCCAAGACCCTCTCCTGGAAAATGAATCTGAGTGGTAAGGTGGGGATAGGACAGAACACTTGGGCCCAGGGCCTGCTTAGATATGGCCTCCTCAGGCCTCAGTTTCCCTTCTGATTAAAGGACTCCTGGTCATAAGGGTGGAGGATGCTGTGACACTCAGATGGGCGCCACCTGCCTGCTCTCTCAGTCCCTACCTTCCCCTTGAGCTTCAGAGCCTGACTTTGGAGTTACATCCTCCCTGGTGCCCAGGCCCAGCCTTGCCCGCAGCCCTTCCAGCTGCCTCGCCAGACGGAGCTGCTCCATCTCCAGGAAGGGCTGAGGGGGAACCTGGGGGAGGAAGACAGAAAGTCGGGCCCCAAACCCATGGGAGATCCAGAGGCGAGGGGAGCCTTCCCACAGGCTTCCCCACGAGCCCAGTCTCCCTCCCTGGCCATCTGGCCCTGCAGTTTCCAGCTGTCTGAGTTCTGCCTTCACACAGATCCCCACCCTCTTCCCTCCCTGCTGTGGCCTCAGGCCTGTACGTGCTGATCCGCGGCTCTTTAAGCTCATCTCCTCCAGGCAGCCTTCCTTGACCGCCTGGCTGGTTGGGACCCCTCCTCTGTGCTCCCACAGCCCCCTGTGCCTTTTGAGACCTGGCACTGATCACTCTGAACTGTAATGTCACAGCCTGAGCCAGCCAGCCTGTGAGGCCTTGCAGACCGAGCCTGGCCCACAGCACTGCCCAGCACAAGGTCTGGCCTGAACAGAGCTCAGAGGCCAGGTGGAGGTAAGGGGTGGAATGGCAGGTCTGAGGGCACCATGACATGGGCAAGGGCAGGGTCCCTGGGCTGCCATTCCCAGGTAGGCCAGGGCTGGCATCACCTCTGGGCTGGGCTCACTCAGGCTGAAAGTCAGGAAGGACAGGACATCATGATCATCTGGAAGGGGACAGATGAAGGAGAAGTAAGACCCCTCCACCTAGCAGCCCCCTTGCTCATCCTCCACCTTCACCGCCATGATATCCCACTGAGGCAAGAGGCGTGACTTTGGGCCATCATCTGATGCTTGTCTTGCTCACTTCATAGGAAAGATGTGAGGGTTGACAGGTAGATGGGTGGGTGGTGAGGGTTGAACCTCACACTCAGTCAGAGGCAGGCCCCTGTGAGTGGCAGAACTGGACGATCCCAAAACATCCTGGGCTAGAGCCATGGCAGCAAACCAAGTGACACGCTCAGGCCCCCAGAGCACAGTTGCTACTGGTAGTAGCAACTATGCAGTGGCTCCCTCTCCAGCATAGCTCTGACTGTATCACTCTCCTCCTCAGAAACCAGACTAAGGTCCTGGCATTCAAGGACTCCCACGCTCTGGTTTCCCTCGGCTTTCCCACTGTGTGATCCTCTGTGGACTCTCCATGGCATCACATCTCTTTGCTCCATTTTCCTAAATGTCCCTCCTTGCTGTCTGTCTTCCACTTGTCCCACAGCTCCCAGCTAGGGGCACTTATGGGGCCAGCACTGAAATCAAAGTTTCTCTTGTTTTATCCCATTTGAGACTTGCAAGTCTCAAGGCAGATGTGACTTCTCCCAAGGGCCATGGAGGCCCAGGTCATGTGGTGAAGTGGCTGATGCCACCCCAGTGGACTTTAAAAGGGGTGCTCAGGGTGATTCATTCATCACTGCCCTTCTGCTCTTACCTGACCAGTGGGATCCTCACCTGCCAGGGTGCCGGTGGCTGCTGAAACCCCAAAGAAACCTCCAGGGACCAAAAGCAGGGGCCCCACATTCACACAGAACTCATCTGGATCACTGGGGGTGAGGCCGCTGTTCAAGGACACCTGAGGGACACGGAGGGAGTGAGCGGTGGGGGGTTGTCCTTACCTCTGACTCCCTGGCTCCCCTGGCCATAGAAGGGCAGGTGGCCCTAGGGCTTGGTATCAGAATGGCATGGAGGTGACCAGCACTCCTGGTCTCATGTGAGCCCTTGCATATATGTGCTCTGGGTGAGTGTTAGGATTCTGTGTAGGGATGGAGGATCCCCTGTAGATGTTGGCCCGTGTGTGCTAGGGGCCTCACGTGGTGTCACAGGCACTGGTATGTTGGGGCCATGGGCACGCACACACAGCAGCTCTGTAACTCAGAGCCCTGTCAGAAGCAGGAAGTGACTCACGCGCAGCCTCTGCCCCCAGTAGGTGATCCGTGCTCTGAAGGGGTGTGGCCGGTTCCGGAAGTCCCGATGACAGGAGCCCAGCACTTGGCTGGCTCCATACCTGTGGGCAGTTTGTTCATTTGTTTGTTTTTGAGAAAGAGTCACACTCTGTTGCCCAGGCTGGGGTGCAATGGTACAGTTGTGGCTCATTGCAACCTCTGCCTGCTGGGCTTAAGTGATCCTCCCACCTCAGTCTCCCAAGTAGCTGAGACTACAGGCATGCACCAGCATGCCTGGCTCATTTTTGTATTTTTAGTAGAGATGGGGTTTCACATTGTTGGTCAGGCTGGTCTCGACCTCCTGACCTCAAGTGATCCGCCTGTCTTGGCTCCCAAAGTGCTGGGATTATAGGAGTGAGCCACCGCGCCTGGCCTTTGTGGGCAGTTGGAATCCGCCAGGATATACAGGACTCAAGGCCTGGCCAGTGAGGGCAGTCCCAGAAGCCACTCTGCCCAGATCTGCTGTGCCACCTCCCTTTCTGCTGGGTGAGCTGGCATGGGATAGGTACCTTGTCTAGCTTGAGTCTCCCTTCTTGTAGCCTGCTCCCTCGGCAGAAGAGAGAGGGGCAGGGGAAGCAAGCCCTGCCTGGCAGAGTGTTGGGACTTGGATTTACAGAAGGGACTAGGGGCCTCCCTGTGGCCCATCCTCAAGGGGACAAAGGCCTGGACTAACAATGCAGTTTCTGCCCTCCATCCCCCCGACCCACCTATCACCCTCGTCCTATCACCCGTCCCTCCCTCCTTCTTCTCTCTCTCTCTCTTTTTTTTTTTTTTTCTGAGATGGAGTCTTGCTCTGTTGCTCAGGCTGGAGTGCAGTGGCACGATCTCGGCTCACTGCAACCTTTGCCTCCTGGGTTCAAGTGGTTCTCCTGCCTCAGCCTCCGGAGTAGCTGGGATTACAGGTGCTCGCCACCATACCCCGCTAATTTTTTTTTGTTTTTAGTAGAGACGGGGTTTCACCATGTTGGCCAGGCTGGTCTCAAACTCCTGACCTCAGATGATTCGCCCGCTTCAGCCTCCCAAAGTGCTGGGATTACAGGCATGAAACACCACGCCTGGCCCTTCCCTCTTCTCTTAAACTCCAAGTCCCCTGTGCCTCTGGCTTCCCCTTCCTCTCCCAGCTGACTCAGGATGGATGACCCGGACATGTCCTGGCAGCCAAGGACAATGTGACCAGGCTGCCTCCCTGACGGGTCGGCATGGCAGGGTCTGGGAAGTCAGGAGAAGAGTGTTAAATGCTGAGTGTCTCTGGACACCTCAGGCTACTCACAGCAGAGTGTCTGACAGTGCCGCCTTCCGCCAAGAGGGAGGCAGCACAGGGCAGGGGAGAAGCCAGCACCAGAGCAGCCACCTGGGTTTGTGCCCCGAGCTGTGTGACCTTGGGCAAGCCATCTCATCTCTCCAAACCCCAGTGTTGCCATCTCTAAAATGAGGACGGTAATTGGAACGACCTCATAACAATGTTATGAGGGTTAACTAAGACAGTAAATGAGAAGGACTTGGTGCTGGGCCTGGCATACAGTCAGCTCACTCCATAAATGCAGGCAATTACTCTAATTGTTATGAGCCAAGAGAAGGTTGCTGAGAGACACTGACAAACTGGCCCAGCTACTGAGGAGGCATCGGGGCGGCTGGGGAGGGACAGAAGCCAGATCATGTGGGAAAGCGAAGGGACAGCTAAGCAGGGAAGAGCGGGGACCCTTCAGGGATAAATCTGGGCTCAAAGTTCAGCTCTGCCCACAGCACGTCCATTCCCCTCTCTGGGGCTCAATGTCCTGACCTGTAAATGGCACGAATAACCCCCACTTATGGAGGGTGTTGGAGATGGGATGAGATCATGGGAGCGAAGATACTCATCATAGGCCACAGCCTGTGTCATTTCACCTGGGGCTGTTGGGTTGCAGGAATCAAGCCCCAGGGGGGTGGACTTTGGCTGAGTGAGAGTCCAGCAAGGATGGCAGCTCTGGGAGGGTGGGCCCCCTGCTGGAGTAGGCTGGGGCAGGGGCTCGGATGGGGGGGATGGGCCCCTCCCAATGCAAAAATGGAGGTGAGGGGTCAGTCTAGACAGGCCCTTACCCAGGCTGCTCAGAGGGGATGTGCCCATCGCTGGCCAGCACACGGATGGCAGGACTGTTCTGCAGGGAGGTGAGAAGCAGCCTGAGCCGCGGGCACGGCGGGAGGGGGAGGGTGTGGGCGGGCAGGGGGGCTGGCAGGCAGGAGACAACTACGCACCTGAGTATCCTCTGCCGAGGAGTCAAAGAAGATCCCGATGCCGTCCCATGAGGCCAGCCCCCCGAGGACAGAGCCTACATGGCCCCTGCCTTGGGTGTACCACACAACCTATAGGTCCACAGCCCCTCAGCTCAGGGAACCGTGTGAGATACTGGGACCCCAGGGCTCATCACCCGCCTCCCTGACCCACCCTGCTCTGTCAGCTCTGGGAGAGGACACTCACCATGCCCTGGGCTCCCCGGCGCCCCAATCCCGTCACCCTCATCTGCACCTCTACTTCCCAGGCAGAGAAGAGGACAGAGGCCCTGCTCCATACGGCGCCACTCCGGTTCCTCATGGATGGCGTCAGCCGCACTTCCTCCAGGCCCAGGATGGCGTCTGTGGACCAGGGCAGTTCAAGCCCCAGGCCCCACTACACCCCAGTTCCCCCTTCAGTCTCTCTCACCAGCTTGGGCTGGGCTCCCGGAAGAGGAAGAGACAACACCAAGGCCTGCCATTAAATAACCAGCCAGCCAGGGAAGCAGGAGTCAGAGCCCAGCACAGCTGGGGGGGCGTTTGCCAGGGAGGGCAATGAATGCCAGCACTGTCTGCGTCGTCAGTGAAGCCTCACTGCAGTGTGTGTTGTCTGTTTTTATAAGACCCCATCTAACAGATGAGGAAACTGAGGCTCAGAAAAGTTAAGGAACTAAGTGGATTGGACAGAATTCAGCTCCCTATGACTCCTAAGTGCAAGCTTTTTCCACCACGAGAGAGATTTGTGTCTAACTCTTCCCATTTCTCAGATGAGGAAACTGAGGCCTTGTGACCAAAAAGGAAGTGCCTGAGACCACAGAACACAGAAGAGCACTTTAGGAGAAGTAACTGCAAGGAGGCCCAGGACTCTAGGCTGTGGCCAAATGAGGCCGGAGCTTCCTGGTGGACAGGACCTAGAGGGAATTTCAAGGTGAGGAAAGCAGGAAAGCAAAGTTGTGGAGATGAGAACTGGCCTGCAGAATGGCGATGAAAGAGTGCAGGACGGAGTGTGTGTGTGAGAATTGTCACTGGCGGTGGTGAGGTGGGGAGGAAGGAGCCCTGCATGGTAGGAAGGAGGAATGGGAGAGAAACTGAGGCAGTCTTGGCAAGAACTGGGGGCAGGGAACTCAGAGGCCCTACTCCAGCTCGCTCCCCACCCTCCAACCTGCCAGCCTGGAACCTGGCCGAGGGCCCAGACTCTGCCAGGACGTTCTGGAGGCTGCTAATCCAGCCTGTTTGCTCTATAAAGGCCAGGGATGGGGGTAGGGAGGCTCGGAGCTGCAAGGCCACAAGTCCCAGGGCCTCTGGAAGCTGTCACTGCCTCTGAAATCCTTGCAGAAGGCAAGGATTGCCCACTGTCTACTATGCTTTCAGCCTTACAAGGCCTGTGGGTGAGACCTTGCCCCAGACCATGGGCTCCTTCAGCCTGGCTCTACCCTGTGTCTCTGGGCTGGGCACAGAGGAGCATCAGGGTGAACCAATGAATGAATAGACAATGCACACATCACTGGGTGATCTTGGAGAAGGTGCCTCTGTTCCCTTACATGATCTGTGACACCCAGACTTGGCAAGGCCCAGAGCAATGAGTGTTGTATAAGCTTGCCATCCCAGTCCTGAGGCAGGGGCCAGTATGGTGTTGTGAGAAACAGCCCACTTTTTTGTTACCTCCTGTGTCTCTATGAAAGAGGACTGGAAGAAACCCTACTGATAGGGCCTGTCATCTTAAAGGGATATATTTTGGGCTGGGCGCAGTGGCTCACGCCTATAATCCCAGCACTTTGGGAGACTGAGGCGGGCGGATCATCTGAGGTCAGAAGTTCGAGACCAGCCTGACCAACATGGTGAAACCCCGTGTCTACTGAAAATATAAAAATTAGCTGCGTGTGGTAGCACGCACCTGTAATCCCAGCTACTCAGGAGGCTGAGGCAGGATAATCACTTGAATCTGGGAGGTGGAGGTTGCAGTGAGCAGAGATCACACCATTGCATTCCAGCCTGGGCAACAAGAGTGAAATTCCATCTCAAAAAAATAAATAAATAAATAAAAAGGGATATTTTGTCCTGGCCTTAGTCAGGAATCATGCCATTTCTCAGAACTAACTTTTTTTTTTTTTTTTTTTTTTTTTTTTTTTTTTTTTTTTTTTTGAGACAGAGTCTGGTTCTGTGGTGCCCAGGCTGGAGTGCAATGGCAGGATCTTGGGTTCAAGCAATTCTCCTGCCACAGCCTCCTGAGGAGCTGGGACTACAGGTGCGTGCCACTACACCCAGCTAATTTTTGTATTTTTAGTAGAGACGGGGTTTCACCATTTTGGCCAGGATGGTTTCGATCTCTTGGCCTCTTGATCCACCTGCCTCGGCCTCCCAAAGTGCTGGGATTACAGGCGTGAGCCACTGTGCCTGGCCAAGAACTCACATCTTATAGACAGAAATCCACAGCTGATCTGCTTTCTATCTTTGCTTTGCCTGCTAAGAGGCTCAGAATTAAATTTATGGCCTAACTCTGAGGTGGACAGACCTCACAGCGTATGTTTTGGAAGCCATGCTCCTAGACTATTTCATGCTCCACTCTAATCCTCATTGTCCTTGCTCACTCCTAATGTAAGTAAGCTCCCCTCTATCGTGTAGTTCCATCATCACAAATCCTTTTTGGAACAAGATCTGGTAGAAGACACACTCTGTAGGTCCAGGTTTGGAAGTCCCTGAACACAAACCTATGGGCTAAGATGCTCTCATGCCTGCTTCCACCCACAACACACATACAGGGAAGGGCTGGTGCCCACTCACCTGGAATGAGGATGCCTCCCTCCAGGTAGCCCCCAGTTCTCATGGCCAGCCACAGGCCTGCCGGGATGGAGCCAGGAGAGTGGAGGTTTGTGTTGGTCCACATTGCCTTCTGTGTGTCTGGGACTTAGTGTGTGAGCATGTGTCTGTGTGTTCACAGGTCAGAGAGGCAGAGGAAGGGCAGGGGTCCAAGGAGAGGCAGAGGAGAAGAGAGAAGTCCTGGCGGAGGGAAGCAGAGAGGTAGAGGAGAAACAGCCTGGGCAGGGTTCGGGAGTGTTGAGGGGGTGGGGCAGGAGACAAGCCTGGGAGGGGTCCTGGGGTGACTGGCACTGTCCCAGGCCCTACCCCACCCTGGACAGAGGATGGCTGTGACAGACCCATTCCCCATCAAGTCACAGCCCCTCCAGCACTTTGAGGGACCCTGGGCATGGCTGGTCCCTATCCCTGCCCCTCACCTCCGTGATGGCTCCAGAAGGGTATTCCAGCCCCAGGCAATGCCAGCCTTGGGCCTTTGAAGCTGAGCTTGTACTCAAACCTGTGCAGAGGAGGACGCCCCGTCTCAGGACTGTGGGGTTCCAGGAGCAGGAGGAGAAGGCAGAACAAGGGACCTGGACCACTGACCACCGGCATTGTGAAGGCACCTGATGTCTGGGCCCTGGGGTAGATCATAGCTGAGAGGCCGGGGAGGGGATCCTGGGATAGGGCCAGGCAGGGAGGAGCTGGGGACTGGCCAGGAGCTGGGTTTTGGCACTGTCCTCTCTCTCCCTCTCCAGCATAGACATCCTGTTCCTTCCAGGCCTGCTGTCAGGCCCCGCCCCTCCCTCACCTCCAGTCTGACGTGGGCAGCGGGACCCCTCAACAACCCAAGCTCTGCCCCTGCTCCTGACTCAGGCCGTCTTTCTATCTCCCCTCACGTCCAGCAGCTGGATGTGGTGGAGGGAGGGGGGTACCCAGGGTTGGGCTCCACCCTTCAGCAGCCCTGGCCTCCCCTCCCAGTTAGGGAGACAGGCTTCCACATCCTGCCTGTGTCCCCTAGCATGGGTGGCACGTCTATCTGAACACCCATCCTTCTCTCCTCCCTGCCTCCTCTCTTCGTCTCCCTCATTCCCCCAGGCTCATCCTTCCAAGCAGCCTGGTTTCCTCAACAAATGCATTACATGAAAAAAAGAAAGGGAGTCTTTAGAGACAGCACAAAAATGCAACGTGCAGACCTTGTTTGGAGCGAAATTTTAACCCAACTGGGAAAACAAAAAAAAGATATTGGGGAAATTTGAACAATGGATATTTTTGAACAATGGATATTTGACTATATTGAAAAATTGTTAAAAAATTTTAGGGCCGGGCACCGTGGCTCATGTCTGTAATCCTAGCACTTTGGGAACCCAAGGTGGGTGGATCACCTGAGGTCAGGAGTTCGAGACCAGCCTGGCCAACATGGTGAAACTCCGTCTCTACTAAAAAAAATACAAGGGCCGGGCGCGGTGGCTCACGCCTGTAATCCCAGCACTTTGGGAGGCCAAGACGGGCGGATCACGAGGTCAGGAGATCGAGACCATCCTGGCTAATACGGTGAAACCCCGTCTCTACTAAAAAAAATACAAAAAACTAGCCGGGCGAGGTGGCGGGCGCCTGTAGTTCCAGCTACACGGGAGGCTGAGGCAGGAGAATGGCGTGAACCTGGGAGGTGGAGCTTGCAGTGAGCTGAGATCCGGCCACTGCACTCCAGCCTGGGGGACAGAGCAAGACTCCGTCTCACATAAAAACAAAAAACAAAAAACACATACACACACACACACAAAATTAGCCAGGCGTGGTGGTGCATGGCTGTAATCCCAGCTACTTGGGAGGCTGAGGCAGGAGAATCACTTGAACCCGGGAGGCAGGGGTTGCAGTGAGCGGAGATTGCTCCATTGCACTCCAGCCTGGGTGACAAGAGTGAAAATCTATCTCAAAAAAAAAAAAAAAATTAAGGACTAATATGGTATTGTGGTTATGTTTTTTATTTTTTATTGTATTTATTTATTTATTTGAGACTGAGTCTCGCACTGTCGCCCAGGCTGGAGTGCAGTGGCGCGATCTGAGCTCCCTGCAAGCTCCGCCCCCCGGGTTTACGCCATTCTCCTGCCTCAGCCTCCCAAGTAGCTGGGACTACAGGCACCCGCCACCTCGCCCGGCTAGTTTTTTGTATTTTTTAGTAGAGACGGGGTTTCACCGTATTAGCCAGGATGGTCTCGATCTCCTGACCTCGTGATCCACCCGTCTCGGCCTCCCAAAGTGCTGGGATTACAGGCTTGAGCCACCGCGCCCGGCTTTTTGTATTTTTTTTTTTTAGTAGAGACGGGGTTTCACTGTGTTAGCCAGGATGGTCTTGATCTCCTGACCTCGTGATCCGCCCGTCTCGGCCTCCCAAAGTGCTGGGATTACAGGCGTGAGCCACCGCGCCCGGCCTGTGGTTATGTTTTTAAAGTGTTGTCTTTTGGAGAAACATACAAAAGCTTTACAGATGAATTGCTGTAATTCATGGATTTGCTTCAGAATATTTCAGGGCTTGTGGGGAGCAGGTGGGGTAGAGATGAGACATAATTAACTTTGAGTTGGTAAGTGCTGAAGCTGGATGGCAGGATGCAGGGGTTCCTTATATCTTCTACTTTTATTATTTTTTTAAACAGAGTCTCACTGTCACCCAGACTGGAGTGCAATGGCAGGATCGTAGAGGAGCTAAGACTATAGGCATACACTACTATGCCTAACTAGCTATTTGTTTTTTGTTTTTTGTTTTTTTTTTTGAGACAAATTCTTACTCTGTCGCCTAGGGTGGAGTGCAGTGGCGTGATAAAAGTTGGTTTTCCAGAATGACTTATTTGCCAGGAATTCTGGATAGCTGAAATTTTACTGTGCTTTGGAGGTTCCCAATAGGAGTCAGTGACTGAAGCTTTACAAATGGATTAAAATCAAAGTTGTGAAATGTTAAATGTGAAATGTTAGGACATGCTATGAGAAATCATTTCACAGGCCAGGTGCAGTGGCTTACACCTGTAATCCCAGCACTTTGGGAGGCCGAGGCAGGCAGATCACCTGAGGTCGGGAGTTCAAGACCAGCCTGACCAACATGGTGAAACCCCGTCTCTACTAAAAATACAAAATTAGCCAGGAGGCTGAGGCAGGAGAATCGCTTGAACCCCTCGAACCCAGGAGGCAGAGGTTGCGGTGAGCCAAGATCACGCCATTGCACTCTAGCCTGGGTGACAAGAGTGAAACTCTGTCTCAAAAAAAAAAAGAAAGAAAAAAAAAGATACTATTTTGCAACACCAAGCCTTCACCTGCCTCCATCTGCTCTTCCTGCCTTTACAGCCACGCTGGTGGATAGGTGGTCCATTCTGTCCCCGCCTCCTCACTGGATCCTCAAGCCCTTGGCTTCCCGCTCCTGTCCCCACCACTCCATGGAAAACGCCCTTACAAAGGCCTGAGCAGTGATGCCTGTTCTTTGGTCCTAGGAGACCCTTCTCAACCCAGTCTCTGCTACTTGAAATGCTGCTGACATCCACCTTTTCTCCATGACCCCTCCTGCACCCTGAGTCCCTCCAAGGCCCACCTGCTTCTCTCCCTGGCCCTGGCTGCTCCCTTCACTACTCCCTTGCCAGCTGCTCTCCCTGCCTACCCCCATAAGCCTCAGGGCTTGCTTCTCCCCAACCCCACATTCCCTGACCAAGCTCCTCCATGCCCATGACTTCAAGCACATCCCTGTGCGCACTCTCAAATTTACTTCTAGCCAGCCTCTCCTGGAAGACTTGAAAGAATGTGTCTCTTTGCAGGGGACATCCCAGCTTGGATGTCACTAAGGCCCTCAGGAATTCCAAACTGAATTCCTCTTCTCCAGCCCCTTCAGGTCTCCCAGGCGGCACCACCCCCTTACACCAGAGAGTGGAACTGCTCCCATATCCTTCCCTCTGCCTCATCCCCACATCTAGCCGTAGACAGGCTCTTATATTTGTTCTTGCCATTCATACTGTGTTACCTGGTTCCTTAATCTTGTCAAGCCTTAGTTTTCTTATCTGTAAAATGGGAGCATTAATGGCATATACCTCCAAGAGTTGTTTGAAAAGTTACATGGAACGTATTTAGAACCGGGCCTGGCAGACAGTGCTCAGCTCAGTAGGACAACAGCTCCTTCATCCTCTTCCCCACTACCTGCTGACTGCAGCCTCCTCACCGTCTCCCAGACTGCAGTGAGAAAGGTCTTTCTAAAATGCAGATCTGGGCCAGGTGCAGTGGCTCACGTCTGTAATCCCACCACTTGGGAAGGCCAAGGTGGGTGGATCACCTGAGGTCAGGAGTTCCAGACCAGTCTGACTAACATGATGAAATCCAGTCTCTACTGAAAATACCAAATATGCATGATGGTGCATGCCTGTAATTCTAGCTACTTGGGAGGCTGAGGTAGGAGAATCGCTTGAACCCGGGAGGCAGAGGTTGTAGTGAGTCGAGACTGCATCATTGCACTCCAGCCTGGGCAACAAGAGTGAAACTCTGTCTCAAAAATAAATAAATAAATAAATAAATAAATAAATAAATAAATAAATAAAGATACAGATCTGGGCCAGGCACGGTAGCTCAAGCCTGTAATCCCAGCACTTTGGGAGGCCGAGACGGGCGGATCACGAGGCCAGGAGATCGAGACCATCCTGGCCAACACGGTGAAATCTCGTCTCTACTAAAAAAATACAAAAAACTAGCCGGGCGAGGTGGCGGGCGCCTGTAGTCCCAGCTACTCGAGAGCCTGAGGCAGGAGAATGGCGTGAACCCGGGAGGCGGAGCTTGCAGTGAGCTGAGATCCGGCCACTGCACTCCAGACTGGGCAACAGAGTGAGACTCCATCTCAAAAAAAAAAAAAAAAAAAAAAAAAACAGATCTGGCCACGCCACACCTCTGTCCTAAGCCCTTCAATTGCTCCTGGCTATCTTCCCACAAAGTTGAGCACCTCATTGGGCCTACAGAGGCAGGTGAGGTCCAGGCCCCTGCTTTGGCTTCAGACTCACTGACTCCCAAGCCACACCCCTTGGCATCTGAGCCCCAGCAAGCTGGTCAGTTTGCTGTCGCACCTCACCACCTTTGGCCAGGCAGTGTCCTTCCTTTGCCAGGAAGGCCCTTGCTGTCCCTGCCTGTTCTTTGAGTGTCTGAGAAGCCTCCCTGCACTTCCCACCGCCTCTGCCCCATTGGTGGGGTGCTGGTAGCAGGTATTCCCCCACTTTTCCAGACAGCAGACTGAGTCCTGAGAAGGCTCCCCATCAGTTCACAAGCTCCTTAAGGGTAGGATCTATGTCTTGCTCATCTGTGATGAGCTGGTGGCCAGAGCAGAGAAGGGAGAGATGAGAGAAAAGAAAGAGGAAAAAAACAAGTAGAAACAGAGAGAGAGGCTGGGTGCAATGGCTCACACCCGTAATCCTAGTACTTTGGGAGGCTGAGGCGGACAGATCACTTGAGGTCAGGAGTTCGAGACCAGCCTGGCCAATATGGCAAAACCCCCTCTCTACTAAAAATACAAAAATTAGCCAGGTGTAGTGGTAATCCCACCTGTAATCCCAGCTACTGGGGAGGCTGAGACACGAGAATCGCTTGAACCCAGGAGGCAGAGGTTGTACTGAGCCGAGATCATGCCACTGCACTCCAGCCTAGGTGACAGAGCTAGACTCCATCTCAAAAAAAAAAAAAAAAGAAAAGGAAAGATGAATGGGAACATCCAGCCACCTGGGCCTGCAACCCTCAGGGTCCCATTGGCTGAGCCCTGTCCTTTCACTCCCGTTTGTTTTATGCCTGGCCCATCTCTCTTGTGTTGCTTGGCTGGCCCCTGTTGTGATCCTATAGCCACGGGCTTCACTGTAGGTTTCTGAACCCTGGCTAGCTTACACCAGCTGTGAGAGCTGATTGCTGGAATCCCCATCCCCCGCTGTATTCAGTGAAGTCAGGTTGGTAGCTTGAAATTGACCACAGTGAGAGCATTAACTCCACGGATATCAGCAAATGCTATAAATCAGAGCTACCCCACCCAGCCCGTGTCCTAGATTTGGATATTAAACATTCACCAGTGCACCACTGCCTGAGTCTCTCTCCTTCTCTGCACTTTCAGAGGGACTATCCCTCTCCCATCTCAGGCTGGTTCCCCCATGTTCTGGGTTCCCACCACCCACCCCCTGCTCTAAGGAAGGCTCTACCATCTATATACCACCCCTCCTGTCTCTATCTCTTGCCTCACTCTCAGTACTCAGTACGACTTGAAGGTCAATGTCCTTCCCTTTGGCAGCCAAATTTGCTCAAGACTCTGCTGTCTTAAATCTACCAGCTGGGTGCGGTGGCTCATGCCTATAATCCCAGCACTTTGGGAGGTCAAGAGATCGAGACCAGCCTGGCCAACATACTGAAACCCCGTCTCTACTAAAAATACAAAAATTAGCTGGGTGTGGTGGCGGGCACCTGTAGTCCCAGCTACTTAGGAGGCTGAGGCAGGAGAATCACTTGAACCTGGGAGGCAGAGGTTGCAGTGAGCTGAGATGGCAGCACTGCACTCCAGCCTAGGCGACAGATGGAGACTCCATCTCAAAAAAAAAAAAAAAAAAAAAAAAAGAAATAAAAGAAAAAAACTAAATCTACCACATCCTTCTGTCACTCTTCCTCTCTCATCTCTCCATTACAACTTCATTTCTCAGACTGTCCACCTCTTGTGTTGCTCACACCCTTCTCTAGTCACTGTGGAATCATCCCTTATCAACACAGGCGTTGTGGCTAAACCCAAGGGGCAGTTTGGCCGGGCGCAGTGGCTCATGCCTGTAATCCCAGCACTTTGGGAGGCCGAGGTGGATGAATCACTGAGGTCAGGAGTTCAAGATCAACATGGCCAACATGGTGAAACCCTGTCTCTACTAAAAATGCAAAAATTAGCCAGGCGTGGTGGCGGGCACCTGTAATCCCAGCTACTCGGGAGGCTGAGGCAGGAGAATTGCTTGAATCCAGGAGGCGGAGGTTGCAGTGAGCTGAGATTGTGCCAGTGCTCTCCAGCTTTGGCGACAGAGTGAGACTCCGTTTCATAAATAAATAAATAAATAAATAAATAAAACAAAACCAAGTGGCAGACTCAGCCTTCATCTCTGTGCCTTCTGGGAGGCGGGGACCCTGGTGGCTTCCTCCTCTTGAAGTTCTTTTCCCTTGGCTTTGATGACATGGCACTTGCGTGGTCAACCTCCTCTTCTTGACCTTTTTTTTTTTTTTTTTTCTTGAGATGCACTTTCGGTCTTGTTGCCCAGGCTAGAGTGCAGTGGCATATCGGCTCACTGCAACTTCTGCCTCCCGAGTTCAAGCAATTCTCCTGCCTCAGCCTCCTGAGTAGGTGGGATTACAGGTGTGCACCACTGCCCCTGGCTAATTTTATATTTTTAGTAGAGATGAGGTTACACCATGTTGGTCAGGCTGGTCTCTAACTCCTGACCTCAAGTGATCCACTGGCCTTGGCCTCCTGAAGTGTTGGGATTACAGGCGTGAGCCACCGCGCCCGGCTTCTTTGCAGTTTCAAAGCTTCACTTAAAACTCAATGTGTAGGCCAGGCGCGGTGGCTCAAGCCTGTAATCCCAGCACTTTGGAAGGCCGAGACGGGCGGATCACGAGGTCAGAAGATCGAGACCATCCTGGCTAATACGGTGAAACCCCGTCTCTACTAAAAAATACAAAAAACTAGCCGGGCGATGAGGCGGGCGCCTGTAGTCCCAGCTACTCGGGAGGCTGAGACAGGAGAATGGCGTGAACCCGGGAGGCGGAGCTTGCAGTGAGCTGAGAGCCGGCCACTGCACTCCAGCCTGGACGGCAGAGCAAGAATCCGTCTCAAAAAAAAAAAAAAAAAAAAAAAAAAAAACCTCAATGTGTGGCTGGGTGTGGTGGCTCACGCCCATAATCCCAACACTTTGGGAGGCTGAGGCAGGAGGACTGTTTGAGCCCAGGAGTTCAAGGCTAGCCTAGGCAACATAGGGAGACCTTGTCTCTACAAAAAATTTAAAAATCAGCCGATCATGGTGGCTGATCACTTGTAGTCCCAGCTACTTGAGAGGCTGAGGCAGGAGGACTGCTTCAGCCTGGGAGGTCAAGGCTGTAGTGAGCTGTGTTTGCACCACTGGACTCCAGCCTGGGCGACAGAACGAGACCCTCTATCAAAATAACAAAAACCTTAACATGCCCGTAACAGAGCTCGTGATGCTCCCTCCTAAGCATGAGTCTCCCGTCCTCGCTCAGCGGATGCCCCCGCTGCCCTCCCTGCATCCGTTCTGCTCAGTCAGGCCTTGCTGTGGCCCCTCCTGCTCCTCCACCCTCACACTGAATCCATAGCCAAGTTCGGTCAATTTTAGCTCTGGAGCTAAATCTCTCTGGAGACCGTCTCTCATCTGGACCAGTCCTCACTGTACTCCCTGAAACTCCTCTACCAGTAGCTACGGTGGTTTCAAAAACACATATCTGGGCCGTGTGCAGTGGCTCACGCCTGTAATCCCAGCACTTTGGGAGGCTGAGGTGGTGGATGACTTGAGGTCAGGAGTTTGAGACCAGCCTGGGCAACACGGTGAAACCCCGTTTCCACTAAAAATACAAAAATTAGCCAGGTGTGGTGGCACATGCCTGTTGTAATCCCAGTAACTTGGGAGGCTTAGGTAGGACAATCGCTTGAACCTAGGAGATGGAGGTTGCAGTGAGCTGAGATGGCACCACTGCACTCCAGCCTGGGTGACAGAGTGAGACTTCATTTCAAAAAAAAAAAAAAAAAAAAGATTATCTGACATGTCACCTTCCTGATGAAACTTGTCGTTGGCTTCCCATTATTCTGTTTGATAAAAGCCAAGTCTTTGCCACAGCCACAGTCTCACCTCTCAGGCCTGGCTGTTTGTACATCCTCACCCACCTTCTTGGAGATCTGACAAAGCTGCCCTCCCTCCAGTCTCAGCATCTCTTCCTGGAATGCTGCTAACTCCTGCCGTACAACCTGTTCATTCCGCTTCAGATCTCAGCTTAAATGCTGCTTCTTTCCAGAAGCCCTCCCTGATCTACAAAGATTCCCATGTTTTGTGTTCCTCATGTAGCACTTAAGTTTGTCACCGCCTATATGTGACTATTTGATTATCTTCCCAACTGTGGACTCCACAGGGTGTGTTTTGCTTACTGATGAACCCCAGTCCTAGCAAACAGTAGGTATTCAAATATTTGTTGTTGAATGAATGGTGTAGTTTTAGAAAAATTAGTCTGGCAGTGTGCAGAGAAGATGGAGTGGAGGTGGCAAGGAGGCTGTTGCACTGGGCCAGGAGAGATCATGGTGGATGGAACTACAGCGGGGCTGAGGAGCAGACACAAGGTAGACTTCAAAGTCAGATCTCCCTGGATTTCAGGTCCTGTTGGCTGGTAGAGGAAGGGTCAGGACCACAACAGGACAAGGGGAACACCCCACCTGCCTGCCCCAGGGAATACGTGAACAAGGGGAACACCCCACCTGCCTGCCCCAGGGAATATGTGAACAAGGGGAACACCCCACCTGCCTGCCCCAGGGAATACGTGAACAAGGGGAACACCCCACCTGCCTGCCCCAGGGAATACGTGAACAAGGGGAACACCCCACCTGCCTGCCCCAGGGAATACGTGAAGCCTCCTCACACCTTCAGAGGTTCTGTACTGACCACTGCCCCTGGACAACCTGCGTGAGGGGAGAAAATCTCATAGCTGGTCCACATTCCCTGTATGTGCCCTGACAAGGTGGGGTGGGGAGGGTGTCCCCCTGACTGGAAGGTGCCAAGATTTCCTCTCTGCCCTGCATCCTCAGCCCCTGCCAAGTCTGGTATGACATCAGGCCTGGCACATGGCAGGGGTGGGGACAGGGCAAAGCTGTGACATCATGGGTAAAACTGGAGAACCACCAGGAGCTTTCTTGTCCCCCTCCAGGTCAGCATCTTCTCAGGCATGAGACACTTCTCTTCCTACCAGAGGAAGCCCACCGGGCCCACCATTGCTTTTTCTCTCTCGCACAGGGGGCTTGACTAGAATCCCGTTCCCATTTGTGCAGGCCTGGGCTCCCTCCCATCCCTGGCTCTAGCCCTCCTTGTGCTGCAGGCTTGAACAACACACCAGGGAAGGCAGCTGGAACCCCCAGACAGCATCCTGTGGATGGGGCTCCAGAGCCGGGCTCGGTGGTAGCTGGACAGTGGGGCGGGTGGTGAGCACTTCCCCGAGGGCAAACACAGGACACTCACTCGTGCAGCTGACACAAAGCGGCGGCTACATCCCCCGGCCATGCTCCCCACCCAGACCCACTCAGAGACAGGGGGATGGACAAGATGGCATGGGAGGGACGACCGGGCAGGACAGGCAGGCTCGGTGGAGGAAGCGCCGAGGCGGGCGGCGGTGTCCTCATGGCGTGGTTTATTACGATTCCATCTCACAAGGCGGGTGGGCGGGTGGCAGCGGCACACGAAATCCAAGCCCCTGACAGACGTCTGCCTCGGGCGCATGCAAACAGTGCAACATGGTCAAGCGCAAACACGGGGCGACCGAGGAGACACGGGACATGGGACACGGAATGGGGAATGAGGCTGGGGCGAGGGGTCCCTAGAGAGGGGCCCGGTCCCCCCCACCCTCACGGGCAGGACAGGAAAAATAAGATTCGTACTTCTTGTAAAATGCCCATTTGCTGGGTACTTTCTTTCTCCTTATCTTGAAAAATAATAAAAAATAAACACACGGAAAAAAAATCTCAAAAAAGGAAAGAAATAAAACTCTTAAGAAGGCGAGCGGCGGGAGGCCAAGGAAGCCCGACGTGGTGGGGCGCTGCCTCCCGCTCCGTGGCCTCCTTCCTCCCTGGCCCCTCAGTGGGCTCCCCAGGCCCCACACGTGGGTCCAAGAGAGACGGGGCCGGAGGGATGCAGGCTGGGACGCAGGAAAAAGGCCCACCAGCCCGCTGGGGCTCAGTTCAGGCTCGGGCCCAGTGAGCAGGGGCACCAGGTCCATGATCTTCCAGGTTCAGTCCCCACAGGCCCACGACCTGGGCGGAGGCCAGCCGTCACAGGTGCAGCTCATGGGTTTTGATGTGCTCAAGCTGCTCTCGGAGCTGTAGGAAGGATGGCCGCATGGCGGCGTCCAGATGCCAGCAGTTCTTCATGACCTCATAGACTGCGGGCGGGCAGCCATCAGGGGCATCCATCTTGTAGCCCTTCTCCACCCGAGGGACGACGTCCTTCAGGGGCTGTGGCCAGGAGGATGGCAGGAGTCAGTCCAGGGCCTGGCCCCAGAGAAGACATCTACCCAGCAGCCTCTCAGGGATGCCCATCAGCTCTGCCCCAGACCCAGGCCCGCAGAGTGGCCTGTGAGCTCCCCAGGGCAGGCCCGAGGCTTCCAGGCCTTGACTGGGGAGGCAGGGCCCAAGGAGACTCATGCCCCTGCCAACCCCTCCGTTGCTCCAAGAGCCACCCTGATCCCAGTACCTATACTCACAATTCTTGGATAAGGCACTCGCCCGAAGGAGTAGATTTCCCAGAGAAGGATTCCGAAACTCCACACGTCAGACTTAGTGGAGAATTTCTGCCATGTGGATGTAAACAGTAGCGTCAGATCCCGGGACTCTAGGGGTGGGGAGTGACCCAGGACTCCTGCCCACCTCTGTAGGCCCCAGGGGAGGCCTGCCCCACCTTCTCTCTCAGGGCCTCAGGGGCTGTCCACTTGACTGGCAGCTTGCCCGTGTCCTGGGTGCTGGATGCCTCCTTGGTGAGACCAAAGTCGCTGACCTTGGCCACGTTGTCCTCAGACACTAGCACGTTGCGGGCAGCCAGGTCTCGATGCACGAAGTTGTTGCCCTCCAGGTATTCCATGGCCTCGCAGACATCTCTGGGGGTAGGCCAGGTACACGTCCCCTCAGACTGGGACCCCCATAGCGGGGCAGGGTACCCCTCAAACCCTACCCATCCAAGAGGCTGCTTCACTCACAGTGAGAACTTGAGGAGACAGTCTCCGCCCAGCACTGACCGACCCCGAGACCGCAGGTAGTCCACGAGGCTCCCCTGGGGGAAGGAAGGACAGACCAGGCCCAGAGGTCAGATGTGCCCTGCAGCCCTCTCACACAGCAGGCTGGGGCCCAGTGGGTGTTGACACTCCAAGGAGGTGTGAGACAGGGAAGGAGTGGGGAGGGGCCAGGACATCCGTGCTGGACACTGCTCTGTGTTATTCATGCCTTATCCCTTGACTCTCACAAATCTCTGGGATAAGCTGTTATTATCTCCATTTTCCAGATGTGATGCTGAGGCTTGGAGGTGACATGATTTGTCCAAGGTTACAGTCAATAAATGCTAAACCAGGACAAAAGCCCAGGCCTGGTGACCTCAAAGCTCACTTGGGGTCGGGGGACCGAGGGAGCAGGGGCCCCAGAGCACAGTGGGGGTTTCGGGCCAGTTGGAAAGTCCGAGTGCCGGGTCTCAGCAGGTTCCCACCTTGGCCATGTACTCAGTGACGATGTAGAGCCCGCCCTTCTCCTCCACGATCACGCCCAGGAGCTGCACCAGGTTGCTATGCCGCAGTTGCCTGGGGCAGGACGAGAGTGGTCAGAAAGGGGAAGCCGGAGCCTCACTCCTAGCCTAGGCCAACCTCCCCCCTACCCCGCCCCCACTCACGTCATGACTGAGGCTTCAGCCAGGAAGGCCTGGGCGGTGGCGTCGTTCTTAATGCACTTGACAGCGACTTTGTTCCCTCGGTAATCGCCCAGCATCACGTCTGGGGGCAGAGAGGTCGGCTTGTTCCCAAGTTCTGAGTCCCTTGGCGCCCCCCCTCAGGCAGCCCGGCCCAGCTCACCTCCGAACTCCCCCTTCCCAATGGTCTGCAGTAGCTTCAACTCCTTCATGTTCAGGGCCCAGCCACCTGTGGGGAGGGGCCAGTGAGGGCCTGGAGGCTGCTAGGGACATGGCTGGGATGACAGAGGCTGACTGGACTATCAAGCACATGGGGTTCTCTGGAGGTTCCTGGAGGGGGGCAGTGCCAGGAAGCCTGCGTGGGAGGAGGTGGGTGGGCAAGAGGTCTGGGGTGGGGTGCACTCACTGCGGTAGAACTCATCCTGGGCTGCCACCGTGCCCTCCATGACCTTTGGTTTAATGAGGCGCGTACAGAGTCCATCTGCGTCTGAGGTGTAGTGCTGCAGGGTGTGGGGGGCAGGGTGCTCAGAGACAGCCCAAGGTGCCCCATATGCACCGTCCAGGCCTGACCACCAGGGGGCGGCAGAGGCCGGCCCCGCCCAGCCTGGAGTCACTGAGTGGGGAGGGCTCCCCATTGCTGGTAGGGCAGGGGTTAGGGAAGTCCCGGATCATGACGTATGGCCCATTTCCCATGCCACCCTACATGTGGCTGCTGGACACTCAGCTGTTGCTACCACTCTGGACCCCACCGGTATCCAATGCAGAGGGCAACCTATGGCTCGGTCCTGACACCAGCCTCTAGCCAGGAGTGCCCAGGACCCCACCCTCACCTGCCACAGGCCAAGCCAGGCCAGCAGGGGAGGGAGATGAGAGTAAATACAGAGGGACACGGGAGGCTGCCTGTGGCTACCGGATGCCAGGTGTGGCCTGGCCAGGACTGGCAGAGCGGGCCTGGGAAGCTGCAGGGACCCATGGGCATGTCCATGCAGGTGCGAGAGCCTCAGGGGCCCTGGTGATCAAGGCGCATGGCTCATGCTTCTGCACACACTTCTGGGCATGCAGGTCTGTGAGTGGCTGGAGGAAAGTTAGCTCTGGGATCAGACAGATTCAGAATCTAGTCCTGGCACCAAATTATAGCTGTGTGACCTCAGGTGGGTCCCCTAACTGCTCTGAACCATCGACTCCTGGTCTATAAAATGAGGATAAGGCTCCCCTCCTCGGGCTGGCACTGTGGGGTCAGAGGTGAGTCCTGGCACACAGCAGCTGCTCCACCAAGGTGTGAGGAAACGAGGGCTCACAGAAGCTGCCCCACATGCCTGGTCACCCGGCAGAAGCAGTGGGGCAGGAGCTAGAAGCCAGGGCTATGTGCAAAGGCCCCAGATGGGTTTAGGGTGTGTGAGGGTGGGAGCGAGGACCCACGGATACCCCCCAGCTCACCTCCACCAGCTGCATGAGGTTCTCAAAGTACACCTCCTCGTCGATGCTGAGCTTGCTGGCATGGTACATGATGCGGTAGTGCTCCACCTTGCCGTCGCAGCTCACGCACAGCGTGTAGTCCCCGGGGTAGTTGGTGCTCTCCCGCACCAGGAACAGGCCTGTCTCCGGTGGGTACAGAAGCCGCTCAGCCTGCTCCCGTGTGATCTTGCCGTGAAACCAACTGGGGAGCAGCAGGGCCGGAGGTCACGGTGGCCCAAAGGTACTGACCCTGGCTCCCCTTTCTGAAGGGTTTCCCTCTGCTTGGCACCCGTGGCTCACACTCGCTCAGTCAGGCATTTGAGGCCCTCCTCTTCTGCTCCCTGTCCCTTCTTCGACACCCTCCTGCCTCTGCTTCCAGCCCTGCTCTGTGAGGTCCCGGACCCGTGCCCTATACCTCCCTCCTGAAGCCCTCCCCAACACCCCAGCCCCTCACTCTGGCCTCCCTGCTTGTTCCTGATGCTTCTCCAGGAGGACCAGGGCCCCTTCCCTCCCCAACCCCTCCTTGTAGTACTCACGGCATGAGGCTGAGTTTGGTACCCGCCTTCACGCCCTCCCGCTTCTGGACGTAGTTGGCTGGGATGATGCCCTCACGGCCCACCTTGTTTTTGGCTTTGTACCAGTTGGGGTCCTGGGGAGAGGGCAGCCCAGACATGCTCTCAGGCCCACCTCCCCCTGCAGAGGGAAGGCCCAGCAGTGGGAGGATGGGGTGGGCGCCACCTGATTACCTTGGTGACGGCCACAATGGTGAGCACGTCTCCTTTGCAGAAAGGCAGGTCTTGCTCGGCGGTGCCGTGGAAGTTGTACTTGGCAATACATTCTGTACCGGATGGCCAGGCGGCCTGTAGGACAGGTGACAGGTGGGCAGGTGCAGCCTGGGACCCCTCCGGCCACCTGCCCGGACACCCTAGTGGTCACAGCCTCTAAGCTGGCCTCTGTGAGCCTGGGTGAGGTGCTCTGCCCAGAGAACGAGCCCTGGGTCCCTTCCTGTTGAGACTCCCCCACTTCCCCCGGCCTATGTCTGACTGAGTGCTGGGAAAAAGGGGAGTGGGTTGATCTAAGCTGCATCCTCTCTCCTCCACTAAGCACCCCGCCAGGGCTGGTGGGAATGCTTGCATGTCCCAGACCCTCACCCTTGTGGTACCTGTATTGCTGACATCTTCTCAGGAGCTCTGGTGTCCCCGAGTCACAGTAAAGCCGACCTGTCACTTGGTACCATTAGACCTGTGGGGAAGAGCATGCAGAATGAGGAGGGGTGTGAAGAAATGCCCCCCAACTGCTGAGATCTGGCTCCTCACTGGGCGTAAACAGGTGCCAAGAGCATCCTGCGCTGGAATTTGACACACGGGCCATTCTCTCCAGTCCTGGCAGGCTGACGGTACTGGGTAGAGGAGCATGAAGGCTGAGGACCCCCAGGGACAGAGGGAGCCACCAACCCTAAGGCCACAGGGGCCCTTTCAAGACTGACAGAAAGGAGCCAAGGGGGCTTAGAGGGCTAGCAGGACTACAGCCAACTGCCCATCGGCCCCATCAGCCCCAGGCCTAGTTCCAGCTACTGTTCTGTGGGGAAAAGGGCCCTGGGGCAGCTCTGAGAAGGGGCTGTGTGATCTGGGAAAGTCCCTTATGCTGTGGGCCCTCAGGTCCTTCACCTGCAAAAGCCTGCCTGGGCATCTCTAAATGTATACCAACCCCACTTCTAGGTATACACCAAGAGGACACAGGGCATGTGTCTACTTAGACAGACATAGGAGGGCTACAAGCGGCATGCTTAGTAATAAACCTCAAACTGGGAGCTGCCCAGATGCCGATCCAGAGGAAAATGGATAAACAGTGGCATATTCACAAAAGGGACTACGAACGGCAGCAAACTCCAATCATCAAATAAACTCCAACACAAACTCCAACCATCAAATAACCCTGATGAATTTCTTTTCCTTGTTTTTTTTTTTTTTTTTTTTTTTTCTGAGATGGAGTCTGGCTGTGTCGCCCAGGCTGGAGTACAGTAGCACAATTCCGGCTCACTGCAACCTCCGCCTCCTGAGTTCAAGTTATTCTCCTGCTTCGACCTCCTGAGTAGCTGGGATTACAGGCACATACCACCACACCCGGCTAATTTTTGTATTTTTAGTAGAGATGGGGTTTCGCCATGTTGGCCAGGCTGGTCTCAAATTCCTGACCTCAGGTGATCCACCCGCCTCAGCCTCCCAAAATGCTGGGATTACAGGTATAAGTCACTGTGCCTGGCCAATCCTGATAAATTCCGAAACATAATGATGGCCAGGCACAGTGGCTCACAGCTCTAATCTCAGCACTTTGGGAAGCTGAGGCAGACAGATGGCTTAAACCCAGGAGTTCAAGACCAGTCTGGGCAACATGGTGAAACCCAGTCTCTACTAAAGATACAAAAATTAGCTGAGGGCGGTGCTGCGTGCTTTTAGTGCCAGCTACTCAGGAGGCTGAGGTGGGAGGATCACTTGAGCCTGGGGAGGTCAAAGCTACAGTGAGCCAAGGTCACACCACTGCACTTCAGCCTGGGTGACAGAGCGAGATCCTGCCTCTAAATAAATAAATACTGTAATCCTAGCACTTTGGGAGGCCAAGATGGGTGGATCACAAGGTCAGGAGATCGAGACCATCCTGGCTAACGTGGTGAAACCCCGTCTCTACTAAAAAATACAAAAAACTAGCCGGGCGAGATGGCGGGCACCTGTAGTCCCAGCTACTCGGGAGGCTGAGGCAGGAGAATGGCGTAAACCCGGGAGGTGGAGCTTGCAGTGAGCTGAGATCCGGCCACTGCACTCCAGCCTGGGCGACAGAGCGAGACTCTGTCTCAAAAAAAAAAAAAAAAAAAATTAAAAAAATATAAATAAATAAATAAATAAAATGTTAACCAAGAAGCCAGACACAGAAAAGTACATATTATATAATTCCATATGAATAAAGTTCAAAATCTGGCCAAACTAATCCATGCTGTCAGGATAGCTGCTCTTGGTACAGGGAGACTGGAAGGAATGCAAGGGGACCTGTGGGATTGGTTGTCTGTCTGAGCCGAATCATGAAGTGGGTCCACTCTGTGACAGTTCACTGAGCTGTACCCTTGTGATCGGCACACTTTTTGGTGTACAGTTGACCGTTGAACAACTTGGGTCTGAACTGCGCAGGTCCAGTTACACATGGATTTTTTTCCTTTTTTCTTTGAGAAACGGTCTCACTCTATTGCCCAGGCAGGAGTGCAGTGACGTGACCATAGCTCACTGCAGCCTCAAACCCCTGGGCTCAGCCAATCCTCCTGCCTCAGCCTTCTGAGTAGCTGTTACTATCAGCATGTGCCACCACACGTGGCTGGATGTTTTTCAATAAGTTACACCGGGTGTGCCTGCGTTTTCTGCCTCCCTTTCCACCTCCTTCGCCTCCACCTCTGCCAACTCTGTGATGGCAAGACCAACTCTTCCTCTACCTCCTCAGCCTACTCAATGTGAAGGATGAAGACCTTCATAATGATCCCCTTCCACTTAAAGAACAGTAGATATATTTCCTCTTCCTTACGATTTTCTTTTCTGTTTTTTTTTTTTGAGACAGAGTGAGACTCTGTCGCCCAGGCTGGAGTGCAGTGGTGGGGTGACTCACGGCTCACTGCAACTACCTCTGCCTCCCAGGTTCAAGTGATTCTCATGCCTCGACCACCTGAGTAGCTGGGATCATAGGCGTGCCCACCACAGCAGACTAATTTTTGTATTTTTAGTAGATACAGGGTTTCACCATATTGGCCACACGGGTCTCGAACTCCTGGCCTCAAGTGATCCGCCTGCCCTGGCCTCCCAATGTGCTGAGATTACAGGTATGAGGCACTGCACCTGGCCATATGATTTTCTCATTTTATTTTCACTAGCTTACTTTATTGTAAGAATACAGTATATAATATATGTAACAAACAAAATGAGTGTCAACTTTATCTACAAGGCTTTCTGACAACAAAAGGCTATTAGTAGTAAAGTTTTTGAGGAGTCAAAAGCTAATATACACTTTTTTGACTGCAGGGAGGAGGCTGATGCCCTCAACTCCTGTGTTGTTCAAGGGTCAACCGTATATTTACTTCAATAAAGTTGACTCCCCAAAAAAGCTACCCTAGTCAACCCCATTCCCTAAGAGCAGCAACCCACCTATCTGCACACACATACTTTGTAGTCCCAGCCCAGGGCCCCCTTGGACCTGTCTCAGGAAGCACAGGGGCTGGAACTACTATTTCCTTCCTACAGGTGAAGAAACTGAGGCTGAGAAAGAGCCAGTGGCATCTTTGTGGTCACAATGTGTTAGAAGAGAAACTCCTCCACGAGCCTCTTTGCTGGGCTCTTTGATACAATGGATAAGGTCTGGGGGCTAGCCTGACAGTCACAAATATTGCTACCTACCCCAATGGAAGAAGACATTTTATTTTATTATTATTACTGAGATGGAGTCTTGCTCTGTTGCCCAGACTGGAGTGCAGTGGCATAGGAGAAGACATTTTAGTGCAAAGTGCTGGGGGTGCAAAGTAGGCAGGGACTGCAGAGCTTAGGCAGGCTCCCTAGAGGAGGGAGCTCTGGGGCTGAGCCCTGAAGATTGCAGGGCTTAGACACGCAGAGGGCGGGCCAGGGAAGGCACCCGAGTTGGTGTAGCAGTCTGAGCAACAGTGTCAGGCAGGGGACCGGCACAGTGTGAGAAACTGGCCCAGGTGGAAGCCGATGGTGAGGGAAGAGGGGAGGCAGACCCTGCCCATCTGGGGCTCTAGGACCCCACATGCTTCCAGAGTCCACCCTGACCACCGCTGCTCAGGGGACACTGTAGGGGATGGTTTCAAGTGGGCCTGGCATAAACTCTGCCAGGGAGCAGGGGGGCTTCCACTGCCAATGTGAGGAACCAGGGTTTGATTCTGAGGGTGATGGGGCAGGGGAGCATGTGATTGTGGAGAGCAGAAGGAGCTGGGGAGGAGACAGCCAGGGAGAACCAACACTTCCAGGCCACACACCTGGCTCTATAGTCAGGCCTGGGCTTAATACTTGGCTCTGTTGGCTGTGCGACTTAGGGTGAGTGACTCAACCCTTCTAAGTCTCACATCCCTTACTTACACTGAAGGAGAGGACAGGGATCCCCTGCAAGCTGGCTGAGGAGGGGCTGGAAAGAAACCCTGAACTTGGAAGTATCTGGTGCGCACCTGCCCCATCCCCTGGACGAAAGAGCTTCTGTTCCTCCCAGAACACAGGCCCTTCCTATTCCCAGAGGCCAGGCCATCAACTCCTGCTATTTAGGCAGGGACACTGAGGCCCAAGGAGGATGAGCCTGAAACCTGCCTCCATCCACATGACTCAGTCACCACTGAGTACAGGAACCACCCCTTGCCCCTGCCTCCCGTGAACTGTAAGCTGTGGAGGTAGGGATGGCGGGGACCCCTTGCCCCGGCCTCCCATGGACTGTAAGCTGTGGGGGTGGGGGTGGCGGGGAGGGAAGGAGGATTATGAGCTCTTCTAACCCTCTTACCTCCATTTTACAGAAGCAGAAACTGAGGCTCAACTGGTTGAACAATTTGCCTGAAGTCACATAGCTAGTTAGGGGTGACAGAGCTTGAATTAGGGTGCCACTAGGGCTGGCTGGGCCCCCAACCTTTAGGTCCTTCTGAATAGGGGCCCTGCTAGCATTCCACATCCCCATGCCTCCCTCTTCCTCCCCAAACTCCCTGCCACCACAGCGGGGTGCGGAGGCTGCTGCGCTGTTAGTCACCCTTCCAGCTGTCAGTTTGCAAACACTCCCTTCCTGGCCTACAGCTGCTGCCACCGCCGCCTCCTCACTGCCTTGATGATAATAATAAAAATAATAACAGGCCCTGTTTTCTGAGCACTTATTCTGTGCCAGGTCCTGTCCTTGGCACGTTATGGCTCATCATATCCTCTAACAACTCTGAGACAGACAAGCTATTATTATCCCCATTTTGCAGATGAGAACCCCAAATTCTCATCTGGGGTTCTTGCCCCACAGGGGCAAGACGGGCGTCCCTAGGGCCACACCTTGAGTGAGCATCCTGCCCCACTCAGGTGTCAAACTCCTGAGCTGCTGAGCCAGCCCTACCCACAGCCCCGTGCCTCCCTGCCTGACAGGCCCCAGGAGTTGCCATGGGGACCACACTAGCCTAGGGGAAAGAGAGAGGGGAAGGAGGAGGGAGGAGGGAGAAGCAGCCAAGAGGGGCACAGGGGCAGCACTAAGGGAAGGGTGAGCCTAGGAGTGGTCAGGGTGGGCCGCCTCAAGGAGCTGGGTTCTGAAGGCCTCAGAGGGTCTCGAAACAGGGAAGAGGGCTAAACTCATCACCTTTACTCTGCTGGCTGTGACTCTAGGACCCAGCTTTCCCATCTGTGCAATGGACTGGTGATAACCCTTGGCTCTGGGGGCTGCTGTAAGGACTGGAGTTGGGCTCTTAGCACCAGAACGGTGCATGCCTTGCCACAGACATCCTGCAAGTGGGAGCTGCTAACCCTCTTGGACGGTTCCTCCCTGGTGGGATCATGAGCCCCCCGAAGGAATGAATAAATGAACAAACAAAAGGGGGAATCCAGTCTGGCTACATCACACTGAGGTCCCATAACCAATGAGACTATAGTTAACTCCAAAGTTAACCCCAAAGGGATAGCAGCTATCACCCACCCCCACAGAGCTAGGGGACAAGGGGCTTGGGATGTGGCAGGACCGGTGCTTCACTCTGACTTCCTACCCCAAGCCTGGCTCCCAGTAGCCCTTGTGCTGGGGTCCTGGAACAGGCTGGCATTGTACCCAAGTGCTGATGTCAGAGACCGCAGCCAAGATGGCTCAGTGGCCTCCCAGCCAGTGCCTCGGCTGGGGTCCCCTTCTTAAAACATCTCCAGAAGGTGAGACCACCCTCCCACTCCAGACCAGAGGCTGAGAGCCAGAGTGGCTGGGAGGAGCTACTGCAAACTTAGGATTCCACAACTCAGCAGGGGTCAGGCACAGAGAGGCGGTCTTTCCTGGGGTTAAACTTAAGAGTCGGGCTACTCTATGTAGCAGTGCAGGAACATCATCCTGGGTGTCAGAGGCTCTGAGTCCTGCACCTGGCTTTGCCATCAACTTGCTGTGTGACCTTGGGAAAGTCACTTGACCTTTCTGGGACTTGCTGGCTTCTGGTACCTTAGCCAGACCTGTTTCCCATCTGCCGTTTCCAGGACACCTGTGCCCTGTCTCCCTCCCCGCCTTGCCATTCCCTTCCCACTCTCTCCTTCTTTACCGAGGGACTTCCACTCAACCTTGGCGGTGCAGCTGAGGAAATGCTTCTGGAGCACCCATGCCTTAAAAAAACACAGCAGGACAGTCCCTCCAGTGCTGTCTGTAGTAGCAGGAGATGATGGAGAGACAGCCCTTATGTCCCTCAGTGGGGGGCTGGGTGGATAAATTACAAGATGTCCCTAAAAGGGGACAGCATAGCTCAAGCTGTGATGGGGCCAAGGGAGATCTCTAGGTGCCGATAGTGAACACTCCCCATGATAGAGTATGGAAAACGGCAAAACACCAGCTCAAGTCATTGAAGAAAAAGTTGCCAGGGGAGCAGAACAGACACAGCTTCCAAGTCCCATCCCACAGGCTAATTGGAAAGACGAAGGAGCATCTGCTCTACACGGAGACGTGCAGACACCCTTGGAACCAAGGGATCCAGCAAAGCATCACCAGCAAGGCGACACATGGACACTAAGTGCCTCCTGGAGGAGGACTCTGCATCGCCCAGCGGGGTGTGCCGGCCAGAGCTGTTCCACTTGACTCCAACCAGGGAGAAGCAATCAGACAAATCCACAACAACTGGCCCGGACTCTTCATGTCAATGTCATAAAAGAGCAAAACAAAAAAAGGGCTGGAGAATGTTCTAGATTAAATAGGACACTAAAGAAACATGACAACAAGATTCAATGAATGATCTGGAATTGAATTCTATATCAAGGGGTGGTCGGGGAACAGCTATAAAATCACTTGGGGACAGGGGAAATGGACATAACAAATAATATGGAATTAACGTCAATTTTCTTAAGTGTGATCATGACATGATTATGTAAGAGATACACGCTAAAGTTCTTACCGTGAAAGATACAAATGCCTACAACTAACACTCAAATCAGCAAAAAATACACACAAACGCATATGTAGATAAAAGAAGAGCTAGAGTAAATGTGGCAAAATGTTAAGAACTCGCAAATCTGCACGAAGGATATATGAATATTCATTATACTATTACTTCAACTTTTTGGTAGGTTTGAAATACTCAACATAACAGGCTGTGAAAAAAAGCCAGGTGCAGGTTCTCTATGGAATACTACAAGTTGTGTTTTTAAAGAGGTATTAATACAATACCTCCCTAAACTCAAATATGCCTTGATTATCTTTGGAAAGACAGAGGAAACTGGTAACAGAGGTTGCTTCTAGGATGGGAAGGGCGAGTGAGATCAAGTTCAAGGGAAACTTACTTTTTACTGTTCATTTGCTATTTTGTCCTTCTGGGCTTTTAAAAAAAGTATTATTATTTTTTTAAAGCCACATGCATCTATTACCTTCCCCCTTAAAATGAAATAAGAAACTTTTTGTAAACCACCTCTCCCTGGAGCCTTCCTTGGGTCCCCAGCTGTGTTGGGTGCCGAGGCCTCCGAGGCCTCTCACACATCCCTGTGCTCCAGTGAGAACCTCACTGGTTGTGGCCTGTGGTTTAGGGTGGACTGGGAGCTCTGCAGGGGGAAAGTGAGAATCTGATTCACGTCTGCATGGGCTGGGCCCAAAGTGGCTGCTCAGGAAATGAGTGCTGAATGAATGAATGAACCAACGAACAAAAGGGGATGTCAGGCTTGTGGTACATGGCTGTACCACACAGAGGTCTCATAACCAATGGGACTACAGTTAACCCCAAAGGGACAGCAGCTGTCACCCCATTCCCACAGGGCTAGGGGACAAGGGGCTTGGAATGTGGCAGGACCAGTGCTTCACTCTGACTTCCTGCCCCAAACCCGACTCCCAGCAGCCCTTGTGCTGGGGTCCTGGGAACAGGCTGGCATTGTGCCCAAGCACTGAGGTCAGTGGCTGCAGCCTCAGGCAGGCCTTTCTTGGGAGCCCAGGCTGACGAGGAGTGGGGAGAAAGAACTGGGAGCCCAGAAACTCCCAGGCTGCCCTTTTCCTACCCTAGAAGCAGCTGTAGACCCCCAAGGCCAGGCATGTGCTGAGGGCCAGGGGAGGTCAAGGGGCTCCCTTGCCCTTCCCCCGTTGCCAAAACTCTGCTGCCTAATGGGGCGTGGGAGCCTTCAGTAACTGTTTACACCCGGCTAAAAATACCCACTGAAAAGGGAAGTGCACAAAAGACCTGGGGGAACTCAGGGCCATGGCCCCCGGAGACTCTGGTCCTGCCACAGGACCCAGCTGGATGCTCTGGGGGATGGGGACAGCCACTGCAGGCAACAGGCAACAGGCAACAGCAAGGTCCACCTTGCCTTCTCATTCTTAGAGCCAGTGTTCTGGAAGCTTTCCTGTGTGCCCAGAGCCATGCTTGGTGGGCCAGGATATCTGGGTGGAGAAGGAAAGGACTCAAGAGATCCTGCCTTGGCCGGGCGCGATGGCTCACGCCTATAATCCCAGCACTTTGGGAGGCCGAGACGGGCGGATCACAAGGTCAGGAGATTGAGACCATGGTGAAATCCCGTCTCTACTAAAAATACAAAAAATTAGCCGGGCGCGGTGGCGGGCGCCTGTAGTCCCAGCTACTCAGGAGGCTGAGGCAGGAGAATGGCGTGAACCCGAGAGGCGGAGCTTGCAGTGAGCCGAGATTGCGCCACTGCACTCCAGCCTGGGCGACAGACCGAGACTCCGTCTCAAAAAAAAAAAAAAAAAAAAAAAAAAAAAAAAAAAAAAGAGATCCTGCCTTTGGGGACCCAAGGTCACCATTCACCTGCCTCTTCTCTGTGCACAGGCCAGGGCTGGATGCTGGGAACCCCTATAAAATACAGACCTGGCTCCTGTCCTCCTGGTTACTGGATGGTCAACCATGGCCTGGTGTGCTCAGTGCCTCCACAGACTGTGAGACAGGGGCTACCCAGGAAGGCTTCCAGGAAGAAGGGTGAGGGGAGCAGGAGCTAGAAGGCTTTTAGGGGAAAGTGACTGAGAGAGGGGTGCCTTGGAGTAGACCAGGATTAAGACTGCAAACTGTGGTACAGAGCGAGTTAATGAAGACTGAAGAAGGTTCAGGATGGGGGCCCAGGGAGCCTCTGAGCAGGGCCTACAGGTCATAGTACAGATACACGCAGAATTAAGTTTCAGATCTGGGCCCGCCCCTCCAAAGGGCAGTGCACCTAAGGAGGGCGGGGCACCCACCAGCAGTTGGGCAAGTTTGGCAGCAATAAAATCAGCCCCACCTCTGGTTCTGCAGAGAACACCAGGCTGAGGCACTGTGACATTCCCCACCGCACATCAGGCAAGGAAGGGTGCTGGAGGGCTTCTACTGACCCCTGCAGCCTGTGCTGGTGGTCCCTCAGCACCCCCACTGCATAGGTGTCTCAGGGTGGGCAGCAGCAGAATTGGGCGCCAGGACCTTGGAGATGCCTACACCTCCTGGGGGGTCACGAAGGAACAGAAGAATGTCTGCTCTGGCTCCAGTGCACGCTGCCCTACCCCCATCCCGGGGCTCCTGTCAGCACCCTGACCGAAGGAGAGGGGCAGATTTAATGGATAAATACCAAATTACAGCAACTCACTGGCTTTTTTTTTCCTGCCCCCAATGGTTCAGTAGGACCGGAAATCCCGTCTAGCGGTTTGGGAGAGGTGGGGGCTGGGGTTAGAGCAGGCTAATGGGGAGCCTCCTCCCCAGGCACCGCTGCGGCTTGAGGCTGCCATTCCTGGCCCAGAAAGGTTTCTAATTACCGCTCAGGATCCTAATTACCTACGTGCGCTGGGCAATGGGGACTCTGGGCCTCCCCAGGGCCCTAACCCAGGCCTCTGCTCCTCCACCCCCTTAGCACAGGATGTGGTCTTTGCATCTTCATTTGCCTGCATTTACATATAGCCTCTCAGCACTAACCTTCAACGAACGCTTCAAAGTCATGTTCTTGTCCCTCACCCCAAAGTCTCCGGGCCACATTCTAGGTGGGGAGACTGACGGCTGGAGGCCCATGAGCTGTCTAGAACTTTGGCCCCCAGATTTCTGGTCTCCCCACTTCAGAACCAGGACCCGCAGAACACACAGTTCAGAAGGTAAAGCTGTGGGGACCAACACAAAGGACAGACTTGCTGCTACTACTTAAGGGAGATGGGGGCGTTACCAGCACCCTGCTCTAGCAGGAAGGCTGCAGAATGAGAGCATGGGAGTTACAGCCTACTGATCCAGCCGGGTTTGGGGCACTGCATTAGTTACTTAATCCTTCAAACACCCCATGGGGCAAGGACTGGTGATCTCTGGCAGAGGAGGAACAAGCTGTGTGGGGACTTGAGCTCAGAGTTGTCTGAACCTTGGTTAGGGGACCTTTCTTCCCACCTTTCCCTGTGCAGGACAGATGACATCCTGAAAATGGACAGGTGGGGGGCACCGAGGGAAGGTCTGCCCAGAGCTTGGCTGTTCTGCTCTGGGAAGCAGAAGTTCTTCTGTGCCCACTTCTTGCTTGTCTGCACACCCCGGCCTCTCAGAGAGGCCAAGAGCCTGTCGAGGGACACACAGAAAATAGCCAGCAGCCCCAGAGAGGGCAGAAGCTCCAAAGAAGGACCTCTCTCCCTACCATGCTTCTTCTTCAAACGTTTCTTGACTTTCACAGGCCCTTCCCCTCCGGGAGGCCCTCCAGGCTGCCCCAGCCCACGCACAGCCCCAGCTTCAGAGCTCCTACCAGCCCTGCCAGGAAGTGAGAACCACAGGCCTCCCCTCACTGACTCCTGGTTTCCTCCACCCGCCAGCAGAGGCGCTCTCAGGGTTTGTTCTTCATCCTTCCCTCCTGTCTCCCTGCAGCATGGACAGCACAAGCTGCAGATAGACACGCGAGTCTGCATGAGGACCAGGTGTCAGGCTGGGCTGAGAAGCAGCAGCCAGGGTCCAAGTGGGGCAGATTATGCCCAGGTTTTCACCTACCTACAAGGCTTACAACCATGCCATGATCAGGACAGCCAGGGAGGCACCAAGCAGCCTCTTCTACTTGTTCCTTCGACTCTGGGCCCAGACCACAGAAGGAGGGGTGGAGGGAAGCTGCGGTTGGAGGGTGTGTGCACAGCTAGTGTGTGATGAGAAGCTGCCTTCATTTTAGCACCTTAAAACCAGGAAGAGAAACTGAGTAGGCAGAAAGGGCAGGCTGGGCTGCACAGGGCCCTCCAGTCCCTGGGGGCCTGCTGAGGGGAGCTCTCAAATAGTCACTGGACAAACCACTTCTCCTTTCTGGGCCTCAGTTTCCCCATGGGAAAAATGGGATTTTTTTTTTCTAATGGGTCCTGCCAGTCTGCCCTGATTGGTGCTGTCTACACTTAATGGGCCACGTCATGGTAGATAAAAGAGCACCCCCTCAACTGGTGGAGTACTGATCCCGAGGAGCAGGGGCTCAGCCACCCAAAGCCAGCCTCTCCCTGTTCACTTCTCCCCTCAGCCATGCAGGGAGCACCAGCTCTTCCTTCACCAGCTTTTTATTTTTAGGTCTGAATTTGACTTTAATCATTACTTAGCGGATTCTATTTCCAGCCCTTGGATGAAGGGACCCAGAGGGGAGGAGGAAGGGAGGCAGTGCTCCCTGCCGGGCGCTGGGGGTGGCCTGCTCCTCCACCCATCCTGTCCCCAACCAAGGGCGGGGGAAACTGAGAAACACCCAAAGGGTTCTCATCTGAGCCAGGCCAGGCCAGCATCTTGGGACGGACCCCACCCTGTGACCTCATCCCATCCCAAGCTGTGGGACAGGAGGGCAGCTGCTGTCATGCCCACTTCCCTTACACTAAGAGCAGGGAGGAGGGAGACACTCCACGGCCAGAGTATGGCAGCTGGAGTCTGAGGTCGTGTGCCCAAGGGACCTCTGCACTGAATGGGCCACCTGGGGGAGGACCCCTTCCCTAGGTTAGTCCTGGGCCACCCTAGGGTCATCCGGGGCTACAGTCTCTTAGGCCCAGGGTTGCCAAGTAGAGACCGATGTCCTGCTACTGCCCACAGGGTGGCTGTAGGAGGGCACTCCCAGTTACTCTGGTCTCCATAAAAGCAGAACAAGAGGAAGCAGGTGTGTCACAGTGAAACACACTCAGGTTAGACCTGGGGAACACCTGCTGAGAAGGGGGAGGCTAACACATGAGTTTCCTGGTGTGTCCAACTCCCTCCTGGGAAGCTCTGGGAGGCTCCAGAATCCCCCTACCCTCAATCTCCCAGCTTCCTTCCCTTCCTTGGCCACTGGGACAGGGTGGGAAGATGAGGCTGGCATGGCTGTTCTTGGGCTGGGGTTCGGGATGCCTGGGTTCCTTGTCTAAGTCTCAGGCTAAGCAGGCCTCTATTTCCTCTGGGAAAATGCTGAACTGGGCTGACCTAGCCAGAGCTGGGAGGCGGGAGGCAGCCAGGCTCTTAAGAGGCCTCGTTGGCTGGGCGCTGTGGCTCACACCTGTAATCCCAGTACTTTGGGAGGCCGAGGTGGGCAGATCGCCTGAGGTCGGGAGTTCAAGACCAGCCTGACCAACACGGAGAAACCCCATCTCTACTAAAAACACAAAATTAGCCAGGCGTGAGGGCACATGCCTGTAATCCCAACTTGGAAGCCTGAGGCAGGAGAATCACTTAAACCCGGGAGCCGGAGGTTGTGGTGAGCCAAGATCATGCCATTGCACTCCAGACTGGGCAACAAGAGCAAAACTCCATCTCACCAAAAAAAAAAAAAAAAAGAAGAAGAAGATACCTTGTCTATTCAGCTCTGATGCTGGGAGACTGGAAAGGGAAACGGTGGAGTCAGGTCCTGGACCCTAACCAGCAGCCCATCTTCCCAGGGCCAGCCCCATGCCGTAGGCCAGGCAATCACATGGTAATGGGGAAAGGGGAGGGCAGGGAAGGGCACTGGCCATAGTATTCTAGAACCTCAGGGCCAGGGGGGTTCAGAGGGGCTCCCCAGGCAGAGACCACCTCTTTGCCAGGTGAGTGGTCAGCCAACATCGGCTCGTGGCTCAGGCACCTTCCCCACAGGTTGAGGCAGCCAGCAGTTGACACTCCTTCAACAATGCCAGTCCTACTCCTAGAGGGAGTGCAGGAAGGACTGTGCCAGGCACTTCAGAGTCCCTTGGTTAGTTAGTTGACACTGTTCTTCCACCTTCCTCTAAAGTAGGTGTCACCATCCTGTTATTTATATAAAGGCAGCTCAGCAGGTCAGTGACCTGTCTAATGTCCCTCCACCCTGGGTCTAAGTGGTATGTCTGAGCCTGGAACCCATATTCAGTTGGGTGCCAAGTTGCCCGTGCCCTCCAACACCCTGGCTGCTTTTGGGACTCACAGTAATGACAACCACAACAGCAACAGACGGGAAAAATGCACACGCTCCAGTGTATGGGTGATGGCGCTGCAGCAGGCCAGCCTGGAATATTCTGTAGCTTTTTAGAAGCAACGTTACTTAGACCATGTAGCACCATGAGAAAATGCCCACAGACGCAGTATTACATGAAAAAAGGTGTCACAGCACACACACTCCAGTGACAACGGCGATGAAGGAAAAAGATGGGGAAAAGACCAGCAGGGAACTCCAAAATGCTAACACAGTCACTGCCTGCTGAAGAAATAGTGGGTGATTTTTGTTCGTTTTCTAAATTTCCTGTAGCGCTGTTTTGTTATTTTCTAAATCAAGAAAATGAGTACATTCACAGTTTCCCTAGAATGAGCTCAGATTCACTTCCCTGGGACCCGCCTGCTCCCTAGCTCTGGCCCAGGTGTCTGGGACAACTTCTGCCACGGGATGCCTTTCTCATTTGGGACAGTCCCTCAGACACAGGAGAATCTGTCCCTACTTTCTCTTTCCCAGACTCAATCAACATCCCTGGTTCTTTGAAGACGACTTGTCAAGGTTTTCAAATCCTTCAAAAGATGGAGCCCAGAACCGCACCCAGACAGATCTGCCCCCTTTGAGGGGCAGCCACATCACACTGTGGATCATGGGCTTCAACCCCTACCTGTATTTGTTTGGAGGAAGCTGCATTCTGTCCCCAAACTTTCCAACCCTTGCCGTGGGCCACTCTGTGTGGCTCAGCCTTTTGGGGTCTGGCCCCCCTGCAGTGGTAAATGGGAATATTTTCTGGTCTTTCCTTGCCCCTGACCCAATGCAGAGAGAAGAGCAGCCGCTTCTGAGAGGGAGGAGGGCACCAAGCTCACTCCCTCTCAGAATGAATGAAAAGCACATCCCCGCACACGTGCTGGCCAGAAGCCAGACTCCTTTCTTCAAAGGCCCTGGGACCCTGGGTCGTACCCTCATAGCTCACAGCTGGTAAAAATAAAAATAAAATAAAAATAAAAAAGGCTGGCTTGGGGTGGGAGGGAGCCAACCATGTCAGGCTCCAGCCCCAGTCCCTCAGGCTGGAAAGGAAGTTAGGGCTGGGTGTGGGGCCATGTGAGGGGAGTCTCACAGGCCCAGGACATCTGGGTCTCCTCCACTGTGCATGTCAGGACAGCCAAAAAAAAACTGAAAAAACAAAAAAACCTAAATTGTGAGCAGGGACCCAGCAGGACAAAACTGCCAGCAGCTCCAAGGGAGCCCAGACACCACTCAACACCCTCTAGGGCAATGCCTACTCTCCTGGGCCAGAGGATCCTGCCAGGCCCCAACTTCACCCCTGCTGCCCTTGCCCTGTTCCTGCTGTGGCCACAACCAAGAAAGGTACTGGAATGGCCAGGGTACTAGGAGCTTAAAATAGGCCCCCTGGGTGTCCCCACTCTGTAGCCTGCTGCCAGTGGAGACAGGCTTCCACGGTTCCCATCTGACCCCATTTATATTCTGAACTTGGCTGCTCCTGTGCCAGCTGGGCCATAGGTGTGGGGAGCGCTGGGTCATGACTGACCACCAGGTTGTTTCAACTCAGAGCCGGGGCCAGGACCCGGCCTTCCTGCCACACAACACAGACTGGCCCCACACCACACATTGCCCACATCTCCTGCTAGCTGACCCAGCCACAGCTGGGGCCAGAAGCCCTTTCACTCCCTCCAGCCCTCTGCAGGGAAGCACGTGCTCAACCAACAGTCCCTCCGGGGCCAGGCTGGGGGGCCTGTGTACCCACTGGGTGACGGTGCCTGCCTGGTTTCCTTCTACCCACAGTCATCCAGCCCTGCAGAGCTGGGGATGAGAGGATAGCCAGCCTAACTCCACTAGGGGCCTGGGGTAGCAACTTCTCCCTTTGAGCCTCGGTTCTCCGGCGTACAAAATGGGCGGGGAAGTGAACTGGTAGTTAAGCTCCAAAAATCTGCTGGGTGGACACACCCCTTCCTGACACCTGGTCTGGACCACAAAGAGCCTAGGAGAATGGGTGCCCCAGGGTGCCAGAAGGTGGGGGCATGGTACTAACGCTCAGTTACCTCCACCCGGGCGGAAGGCCTGCCCAGTTTCCCACCCAAAGGTCAGAGGTCCCTTGGCTTAGGCCTGGTCTTCTGAGAGGCCAAGGGTGACAGGCTCAGTCCCAGGACCTGGGCTTCTAACTGCTCACCCGAGGTGACTGGGCCCTGGGCTTGCTTGCAGCCCACAGGGTCATGGTGGGATAATGAGGGAGGGGTCAGAACCAAGCAAGTCAGGGCACCTGCAGGGAGGCCCTGGACAGGGAACGGCAGGGGAGTCCAGCACTCTCTCTAGGGACCTGGCCCATACGGATCCTCTTCCTCCAGACTCCAGCCACCTCCTACTCTGAGCTCCACAGACGGGGGACTCGGGATGAGAAGATGAGTCCGTGGAGCTGCAGGGCAGTACGTCCCTCGTGCACTCCCTTCCCATTTGGGTTCTGACAGTGGCTCCTGGGAGAATTCGAACCCTTGCAAGGGAGTAAAGGAGAGAGGGGATAGAGAGGAGAAGGGGGGAATGGGAGTGGACGCGACAGTGGCAGCAACAGAGACCAGACGCGCGACCTCCACCCTCTTCCCTCCAGGGGACACTCCGGGACGGCCAGGCACTCACCTCTCTTGGGGCACTGCGGTCCAGGCCACCCCGCCGCGGGCGGCATCAGCGGCCTGCGGGACGGTCCATGCGGTCAGGGGGAAGGGGAGGGGCACAGGGGTCCCCGGGGGGTGCGGTACAAAGAGGTACGAGTGCGAGGCGAGGGGAGGAGGGACCGCCAGGCAGAGGCAGGGGGACGGCCGCAGGGCCCGGGTAGCGGAGGGAAGAAAGGCGGGGGAAGGGGGCGGGAGGGAGTCGGGGGGAGGAAACAATGTAGCCGGCGCGGACCCGGCAGAGTTCCGCTTCCGAGAGCCGCCACTGAGGTTCGATTTTGGAACGTCGCGCTGGCTGCCGGGGGCCGCCCCGGACGCTCGATCGGGGCCGCGCGGCTCCTCGCGCTCCACGCCCCGCGGGCTCCGGCGGCCAGAGACTGGCTGGGGCGGGAGGGACGGCGGGCCGGGGTATGGCCCCGACGGCGGCGCAGGACCCCGCCCCGGCAGGACCCCCCGGGCAAGGCGCGGGTGGGGCAGGAACGGGAAGGCAGCAGCGGGCTCGGCGGCGGCGGCCAACCTCGGCTTGCCCGGGGCTCCGCTGGGAGGAAGCTCGCAGGCCTGGCGAGAGGAAGCGCGGCCCGGATCCTCCGCCCGCGGCAGCGCGCCTGCGCGAGGGGGCCTGCCCGGCGCGCGGCGGGGCGTGGGCCGGCGGGGCGGCGCCCCCTGCCGGGCGCCGGGGGCACTGCGGGGGGTGTGTCCGCGCCCACGCCCTGCCCCCACTTGCCTGCCTGGCTACGTTGAAGGCTCCAGGGTCTCCCCCACAGCGCACACCAGCCGGCCTGGGAGCAACCTCCCAGCCTTCTCTGGACGCAGCTCTCCCGCTGCCGAAGCGCTGAGGGCCGGGCCTGGGCCCCTCTCCTCAGGTCTGTTTGTGGAGAGTGGGCCTGACTCCCAGCAGAAAGCCTTAATTCATTCATTCACCAACATTTCCTGGCGCTGACATCGTGGCGGAGCCTGCTCTGGAGTCTATTGGCAAGATCATTTCACTACCGTCAAGGCGTTCTCGGTCGGGTCGGGGTAGGCTGACAGGCCAACAGACAATCGCAAGGAAATAATTGATCAAAGTGGAGAGGTGGCGGACACGGTTCCCAGGAGGCAGAAAGAAAGCGAGGGCTAACGGGAAGACCTCACAGAGCCGGGACCAGGCAGAGGGGAACTGCATGCACAAAGGCGGGGAGTGCGGAGGGAGCTTGGTGGCTTCTGGGATCTAAAAATAGCTCAGGCGGCTGCCACTTGCAGTGTGGGTCGGGGAGAGTGGTGGGAGATGGGTTCCTGCAAACAACAGGGGCAAAAAAGATCTAAAGAGCCTCATGGGACTTTCTTGGAGTTTATGTTCAGCCTGGAGGCAATAAAGAAGTTGTCAGCAGCTCCGTGACCTTGGGCAAGTTACTTAACCTCTCTGTGCTTTAGTTTCCCCGTTTGGTAAAATAGGTGATGTATAATGGCACCGACTTCTTAAGTTTTTGTGGGGAGGGGAGGAAATTAGTTAATACATTTAAAGTGCTTAGTGTGCAGTAGTTGGCACGTAAGGAGCCCTCCCTTAAGCAAGAGCTGTTATATCATTGTTAACAAGAAGCAGGGAGATGACCTGCTCTGAGCTACAGGAGAGGACAGCATGCTCAGGCATGAGGCGGGTGGGAGAGTGCAGGGTGGCGGGGGAACAGAATGGGGGTACAGTGATGAGGGCGAGACCGGGGAACAGAATGGGGATACAGTGATGAGGACGAGACCAGAGACTCCAGCGTAGGGAGGAGGTGAAGGTGAGGGACTTTCTAGGGACTAGACTCTGAAGCAAGGGTCAGGCTTATGTGGACAGAAGGAAGAGGCACTCTTGGGCTTGGTGGGGAGGAAGTGGGGCATGCTGACAAAGTCTTGGAACACAAAATAAGCATGAAGAGGCCCAAGGGAGCGAGAAGAGGGCAAAGAGCCCTGCGGGAGACAGAGCTGGGAGACAGTATGGCTGCAGTTGTTTTAAAGAGCCTCGGATGCCAGGAGCAGGAGCTGCCCCCAAAACCACAGGTTGGCCCTCTGACCCAGGGCACCCTTAGGCCGGTTTCCCAGCTGAAGCCAGCCCTTTGGGGAGGGATGTCCTTTGAGGAGACAGCCATGAGTTTCAGCGATAGGTGTGATGTGATAGAAAAAAGATGAATTTGGGGTTCAAGTCTCCAAGTTAAATTTCAACCCGTCCACTTACTAGCTGTGTGACTTAGGGCTAGTTACCTAAGGTCTCTGAGCTGTTTCCTCTTTTGTAAGATCAGGCTCAAAATACTTCTTCTCTCATGATAGATAGTGCAGATTCAGCAAGATAACGGCCGGGGGTGAGGGAGTGGAAAGGGTGCTCAGCAGAGCTGGTTTCCCTTTCTTTCCTCTGAGGTCAAGATGGAATGATAATATGGGGTGGGATGGGGGGCCGCCTCTCAGCCTAAAAGAAAGCACTTTAGCAGCTCTGCAAAGGCTTCTGGGAGGAAGAAATTGACATCTCCCCTCCCCTGGCTGAATCAGCTAGCAGAATGGGAAAGAAAGGACTAGGGATTTGGGGAAAATACTCTAATCCCTGTTCCAGTTTTGTTACCAACCATTCTTTATCCCCAAATACACTTGACTTTTTCCCCTGCGTGTGCTGTGGCCCAGCTGTGAACTTTGGAGTCAAATAGACCTGCATTTGAATCCTGGCTCCACCTCTTCTCAGCAGGGTGAAATAAATTTTTTAATCTTCCTGTACTCCAGACACTGGGGATAAAACCATAAACAAATCGATAAAGGGCCCCACTCCCACAGACCTGTCCTCTGGTGGAAGAGCCAATTAACTTCTTTTTTTTTTTTTTTTTTTTGAGACGGAGTCTCGCTCTGTAGCCCAGGCTGGAGTGCAGTGGCCGGATCTCAGCTCACTGAAAGCTCCGCCTCCCGGGTTTACGCCATTCTCCTGCCTCAGCCCCCCGAGTAGCTGGGACTACAGGCGCCCGCCATCTCGCACGGCTAGTGTTTTTGTATTTTTTTTTAGTAGAGACGGGGTTTCACCGTGTAGACCAGGATGGCCTCGATCTCCTGACCTCGTGATCCACCCGTCTCGGCCTCCCAAAGTGCTGGGATTACAGGCCTGAGCCACCGCGCCTGGCCAATTAACTTCTAACATCATCATTCATTCATTCACTCATTCATTCTCTCAACAAATGCTTATTGAGCACCTACGAAGTGCTAGGTGTGAAGTGCTAATTAGGGAAAGGGAGTCAGGTCGGTGGGAGCAAGGGAAAGCAAAAAGAGAAATTCGATAAGCTATGAGTCTGCCTTTCTTCATGTCCAGGACATAGCTCTCTTCATGTCCATTGCAAAGAGCTCTCCTGTGTAAGCAATTCACAATCTTCCTGTGCCTACCTATCACCAGACTCCTGCAGGTTAGCTCACTACACCCTCGGCGTTGTCGATACTGCACAAAAACCTCAACAGATAGCATAACACTATTCTATAAAATCTCCAACAACCTTTTGTTTCCTGGCAGTCAGCTTCTCTTCTACCTTCTTGCAATGTATTTTCCTACTTTTTCTAATAAATCTGCCTTTATCTACAACTGTCTTAGTAAGTTTTTTATTTTGTTTTGTTTTTGTTTTGAGACGGAGTCTTGTTCTGTCACCCAGGCTGGAGTGCAGTGGCATGATCTCAGCTCACTGCAACCTCCCGCTCTAGCATCCAACCATTCTTCTGTCTCAGCCTCCCACGTAGCTGGGACTATAGGTGTGTGCCACCATGCTCAGCTAATTTTTTATTTTTAGTAGAGATGGTTTTCACCATGTTGGCCAGGCTGGTCTCAAACTCCTGACCTCAAATAATCCACCCGCCCTGGCCTCCCGAAGTTCTGGGATTACAGGCGGTAGCCACCACGCCCGGCCTTGGTAAATTCTTTTACCACCGCACCACTGGTCACCCGCTACACTAGGCATTGTTCTGGATGCTGGAGATGAAGGAGTGAGCAAGATTGCCAAGGTTCCTGTCCAAGAGGATATGGAAATAAAGAGAGCAAGCAGACACATGTGTGAAGGCAATGAGCTATCTTCATCCATGGGTGAGAGACATGGAGACATGGATGAGAGAGGACTAGGGCGGCAGAGCTCAGCCTCCAGATCTCAGGAAGAGGTCTGGGCCAGTGTTGGAGGAGTGGGGGAGGGTATTCCAGGTGGAGAGGAAGATAGTGAAAGACCCTCAGGCACAGAAAGCCTCAGTGGCTCAAGGAACAGCCAGAAGGGCAAAGTGATGAGACCGGCAAGCAGGGGAGAGTGGAGTTCCAGGAAGGGACAGATCCTATAGGGTGTTGTGGGCCAGAGATTTTTATTACAGGAGTTTGGGTTTTATCATATGAGCAATGGGGAGCCATTGAAAGATGTTTATAAGCAGGGTAATGATGTAATAAAGAGTGAAAGTCAGCCTGGTGCTGTGGCTCACGCCTGTGATCCTAGCACTTTGGGAAGCTGAGGCAAAAGGATCACTTGAGGCCAAGAGTTTGAAACCAGCCTGGGCAACAGAGTGAGACCCTGTCTCTACAACAACAACAAAAACATTTCTAATTTCTAATTAGCCAGCCTCCAGGAGGCTGAGGTGGGAGGATCACTTGGATTGGGGAGGTGGAGGCTGCAGTGAGCAACTTAAGCCTGTGCAACAGAGCAAGACCCTGTCTCCAAAAACAAAACAAAACAAAACGAAAAAAAGAGTGAAGATCAAAGGTCAAAGCCCTAGTGAGGAGGCTGTTGCATGGCCTGGACCAGGGCTGACGGGTCTGGCCCTGGTGGAAGCAGCGGGATAGAGAAGTGAATGGACAAAGGAAAGTCCCAGGACAGCTCTCTGTGAGGGGTTGTTTGTGGGGAGTGAGGCCACAGGAGAAATCAGACGTGACTTCTCAGTCCTCAGGTGTGGCTGGAGCACTTGGGGAGATGGTGTGAGATGGGAGAACCTGGGGAGAGTGCCAGGCTGGGGGAACACTCAGGAGTTCGGTTTTGGACAAACTGAGTTTGGGATGCCTGCGAAACGTGGAGTCAAGGCAGCGTTGGGAACTGAGCACTAGCTTTCTGAGGCTGGACCACTTCTGCCTGGTTATGGGGCCTGCCCCAGGAGAACAGAGAAGAGAGGAGAGGTTGGAGGCCCACTCCTGGATGTGGGGAACCAGACAGAAGCTTCTGGTCGCATGTTGATGACACAAGCGCCAAATGGGCTAGCTCCATGCAAAGTTGGGTTGGCCTGCAGCAGTCCGAAGCTTATGCACATGTATGTGCATTTATACACTTATGGGGTCCCCTGGGAAAGGAAGGGCTGCTCCTCCCTCCACCAGCCTCCTTCCCTCCCCCAGACTCTTTGCACAGAGATGACAGTTTAGAGAAGCTGGTGTGAAATAGCTTGAAACTCGGACAGTCTGGGTAGTCCCCCAGGGCAGAAAACAGGAAGCCAAGATTAAAGGCAGATTTCCAGCAAAGTCCCCTTCTACTTCCTGCAGAGCAGGTGCTCAGGCTGAGCTGGCTGCTAGAAGAGGGGCAGGGCAGCTTCCCTTGCTGACAGCACTTCCAGGCCTTCCACAGTGACCGGCTTTCCAGCTTTGGGAGCTGTCCTTTGGCCCTGTCATCACCATCCCCACCAGGCCCTTAAGGAATGCGCCTCCTCTGGACAGAGGCTGTGGTGGGAGTCATCACTAGGAAAGACTCTTAATAGTGGCACAGACAGGAAGCAGCATTTGGGGGCACCTGGGAGGCAATGGGACCAAGCAGAAAGGGCATGGGCCGTGGGGGTCACTCAGGCCTGGTATGAATCCAGGGTTCAGGGTGCAGGGTCTCACTGAGCTGTGGGGATGGGTTGAGAGGTGAAAGCAGGGGAAAAGGGGCCTTCAGGGAAGGTGGCCAGGGAGATCCGGCCAGTGCTGGGGGCTGAGAGTCTCTAGGGAGAAACAGGGAGAAGCCAAGAGGCCACACTAGCCCCTGTCATCTTGTTGCCAGGGGCCTGTTGGCTGAGTGCCAAGCTCAGGCCCACAGGTATCAAAGACTCAGGGAACCAGGGGCCAGGACAGGCCTCCCCTGTGACTTCTGCCCCTTCCTGACTCACGGGAGAGCAGGCTCTTGGGGATTCCATCAAGTCAAGCGGCTGAGACTTCCTCATGCAGAGATAAACCTTGGCCTTCCTAATAACCCCCCTTGCCTTCTTTAGGAGGCCTGAGTTCCCATCCTTCCAAAGCTGTCCTTTGGAGGAAACATGTCTGCCTGAATCCAGGCACAGAAAACCTTCCTCCTAAGGCTGGACAAGTTTATTATGAGGATGAGGCATTGGCCCAGGAGACCCAGGTTCTAGGGACACTGCTTTCTTTCTTTTTTTTGTTTTGAGACGGAGTCTCGTTCTGTCGCCTAGTCTGGAGTCCATGGCATGATCTCGGCTTACTGCAACCTCCGCCTCCCGGGTTCAAGCAATTTCCCTGCCTCAGCCTCCTGAGTAGCTGGGATTACAGGCGCCACCACCACGCCAGGCTAATTTTTGTATTTTTAGTAGAGATGGGGTTTCACCATATTGGCCAGGCTTGTCTTGAACTCCTGACCTTGTGATCCATCCACTTCGGTCTCCCAGAGTGCTGGGATTACAGGTGTGAGCTACTGTATCCGGCCGACACTGCTTCTTACTTTGGGCTAGTCCTTCTCCTCTAGGCCTGTTTCCCTACCTAAAAACTGAAGGGTTTGGATTTGGCGATCCGTAGGTCTGAATCCCTGTGTACAGGTGGAGGGCCTTGGGAGTAAGGTGGGTGACGGGCTGTTGACTGCCTCTAATTTCTATCCCCGTGGGACCAGAGAACTACCATTTACTGAACATCTGCTGTGTGCCAGGTACTTTATTATTATCATTGATAATAGCTGCTAATATTTATTGAGCACTTACTACGCACAACCACTTTTCATGTCAGACCAAGGTCGGCTCTCTCCACTGCACCAGTTTGGTCCAAGGAGATTTCCTGGGAAGTTAGTTTTTGTTTCTGGTCATGATGGTGGTAGAAGTCCTGATCTGGTGGCTTGGTGGCTTGAATGGTGTGGTGGTGATCTAACTGAGAGGCCATTGGGAGCTGGAGGACCCCACGCTCAGGGCCTGAGGCAGCCAGCACTCAGGGGTTAACTGGCAGACCCCTGATCGCAAAGGTTGTGGGTCCTGGGCTTCCTGATTTGGTATCTCCCTGGAGAGGGCAGATCCAGAGACAAGTCTATGATAAGAGTTGGCCGAGGTGCCTGGGATCCCTGCAGGCTGTCCCAGCGCCTCCCCCATGCACACAATTCCCTCCTCCTTGGTTCCTATCTTCTTGGAATGTTCTGTCTTGTGGGGGCAGAGGTGTTCAACAAGGCGATGAAGTTCCCAGAGGGTTGTGCACGTGCAGTGTGAGTGCAGAGCAGAGACCTCTCCTCACCTGAGCACTCAGACCCTGCAGGAGGAGAGGTGGTGCCTGGGGGTCTGGCAGAGGGGGCAACAGGAGCAGAGGCCCTGGAGCTGGAAGGGATTAAGCTTTGGGCAAAAGGAAAACAGGCCAGGATGGGATGGGGTCAGAGCCGTGGAAGCAGAGGCACAAATGGCCAGAGCCTGTAGGATCCCCTGTGGAACAGGGGAATCTTTGGACTTCATCCTTAGGGCATTGGGGCCCTGCCCCCGTGCTATTTGAGGGTTCACCACAGCCTTAGCTGATCAGATTTACATGTTAAAAATATTACTTCTGCTTCTTGTTGGAGAATTGACTAGCTGTCTTCGAGAAGCTTTGATGACCTCTTCCCATATCCCAAGGCTGGAAGCCTCCCCTCTGCTATTGTCCCTCACTGGCCCGCTTCTTAGTATTATAGCACTGACTACCCCCTTTGTACTTGTGTCCTGATCTGCTCCTGGAGGCTGAAGCCTGGTACTCAAACGTTTGTTGAATGAATGAGTGATATAAATTTCAATTAATAATAATAATAGGCAATGCTAATGTAGGCGTTACATGTGCTAGCATCATTCTAAGCATTTTACATGTCTTTTTGTTTGTTTGTTTTTGAGACGGAGTCTTGCTCTGTCGCCCAGTCTGGAGTGCAGTGGTGTGATCTCATCTCCTGCAACCTCCACTGCCACCCCCCTCCCCCTGCCCTGGGTTCAAGCGATTCTCCCACCTCAGCCTCCCGGCAAGTAGCTGGGACCACAGGCACGTGCGTGCCATCACACCCAGCTAATTTTTGTATTTTTAGTAGAGACGGGGTTTTACCATCTTGGCCAGCCTGGTCTGGAACTCCTGAGCTCAAGTGATCCCCCTGCCTTGGCCTCCCAAAGTGCTGAGATTACAGGTGTGGGCACCGCATCCTGCTGTTTACTTTTTTTTTTTTTTGAGACAGGGTCTTGCTATGTTGCCCAGGCTGGTTTTGAAACTTCCAGGCTCAAATGATCCTTCCGCCTCAGCCTCTCAGAGGAGCTGAGACTACAGGGGCCTGCCTAGCTATTCTACATGTCTTCAGTGTCATTAGATCCTCCCAATCTCTTTACAATGTAGGTATTATTATTACCTCTATTTGCAGATACGAAAACTAAAGAGGGATTTAAGGAGGAAACAGTCACCAGATCCCAGCTGGGGGAAAAAGGACCCCGGATGCCATCACATCATTCTTGCTCAATTTATTACAAAGGCTTCCAAGGTTAGAGTCCTGGCTGCATCCCTTCCCAGCCTTGTGACCTTAAGCAAAAGTCACTGAACCTTTCTGAGCCTCAGTTTCCTCATCTCTAAAGTGGGACTGGGAGGACCCATGTCACAGGGGACTTATGCTAAACTGAGATGATCTAAAGTTGCTTGCTTAGCAGGGTTCTTTGACACAAGGCAGACTTTCCCACCACGGCAGTTACATGAATATTTTTTCTCTCACTCCTGAAACAGGCTTTGTAGTTCTGGCTCTCCCCTGCTGGGTGCAGTCGGGCTTTCCAAGGGTAGGGCCAGGCCTTTTGTCTGTTCCTAGGCCTACAGTTTCACAATGGCTGATGAATTGAAAACCCTCATTCATCCATTCACTAAATATTGAGGGCGTGTTTACTAATTTCCAGGCACTGGAGCAGCTGGAATTGGGCAGGGCCAGAGCTAACTGGTTCCCACCTGGAGTCCTGGGCTCACAGCAGGCTGACACATCTCCCTCCGTGCTGTCAGGGGTCATTTTTGTGCTGGACCCAATAGTCCCCTGGCTCTGCCTTGCTGACTGGAAGCCGCAGTTGGTACTGTTCTGGCTTCCTCCTGGGAACTCTGGGCAAAAGCAAGAAAAGAGGCCCTGGGGTTCTCTGCAGTGCAAAGGTTAGAGACCTGGCCCAGGGTGGGGCATGTGAGAAGGAGCAGGAGGTTTGCTCTGCGAGGGCTGGGAAGAGAGAGCAACTGGGCACTGTGAGCCTCAGGCCCAGCTTTTGCAAAACCTATGCAAATGCCCCCGCCCAGGTATTACACCTGTGAAGAAACCTGTGTGCCAACATTGTCCCTGTGAGAGATCAGGGGAGCTTTTGAAAGACCTCCTTGCCTGACTGGGGGTGGAGAGGAACTGGGCTGGGGGCTGGGGCCAGGGGTAGATCCTCCCTGAGCCAGAGGAGATTTTGGAAGACGCTGTGAGTCAGGGCGAGGCCTGGAGGACCCTTTGTCAGGGGACTCCAGAGGACCTGGAGGGAAATGCCCCTTCCTTTTGGCCCGTATGCGCCCCAGAATTTTGTTCTAAAGAGTGTGTGTTTGGGTGAGGTGCGCTCCGTGAGGACAGGGACTGGCTCCCTTTCCTCTGTCTCTCCGTGGGAAGGCACAGATCCTGTAGCCATAAATGTGTGCTGAATGAATACGTGAGTGATCGAATTCTCCCCAGGGGTCTCAGGGCTCCCGTTCCAAGGAGAAGCTCCTTGCCTGCATCCCTATTGCCCATCCCCCAGTCTATCTTCTCGAATCCCTAACTGGAAGCTTTGGGTCTCCAGGAGTGCTCTCCTGACGTTGAGGTAGCCCCGGGAGGTCCCAGTCACCTCTCCCTCCAGCCAGGGCTGGTTCCTTCTTTTTTTTTCTTTTTTTTCTTTTTTTTTTTTTTTTTGAGACAGAATCTCACTCTGTTGACCAGGCTGGATTGTAGTAGAGCCATCTTGGCTCACTGCAACCTCCATCTCCCAGGTTAAAGTGATTCTCCTGCCTTAGCCTGCTGAGTAGCTGGGACTACAGGTGTGTGCCACTATGCCTGGCTAATTTTTGTATTTTCAGTAGAGATGGGGTTTCACCATGTTGGCCAGGCTGGTCTTGAGAACTCCTGACCTCAAGTGATCCACCTGCTTTGCCCTCCCAAAGTGCCCTCCCAAAGTTTGGTGTGAGCCACCGAACCGAGGGCCGGTCCTTTTTTTATTTTTTTCTGAGTCAGGGTCTTGCTGTGTCACCCAGACTGGAGTACAGTGGTACAATATCAGCTCACTGCAACCTCCGTCTCCTGGGCTCAAGCAATCCTCCTACCTCAGCCTCCTGAGTAACTGGGACTACAGGCACGCACCACCATGCCCAGCTACTTTTTGTATTTTTAGTAGAGATGGGGTTTCACCATGTTGGCCAGGATGGTCTCAATCTCTTGACCTCATGATCTGCCTGCATCGGCCTCCCAAAGTATTGGGATTACAGGAGCGAGCCACTGCGCCCGGCCTGTGGCCAGTTCTTATCCCGCAAAGATTCCCACCCTCACCCTGCAGCCAGGCTTGACTCCTGCAGCCTGCAGCCCTCAGCAACTCCAAGTCCACTGCAGCCGGTGGTGTAGCCGGCTCTCAACGCCTGTCTCCACCGAGGGACCAGCCAGCAGGGTGCTTGGCAGCTTACTGAGGAGGCCCACCTTGTGTGGGGCCTGGCGCGGGTGCTGACACCCACTCCCCACCCTCGCTTTGCTGAATGAGTGAGGACTGATGTTGGGGTGACAGGACCAAAGCTTGGGAGGAGTCAGGCCGGCTAGGGCCGGGGTGTGACTGGGGCCCAGGGAGATGATGTTTGGTGGCAGTGCCCTGTTCCAGCCACACTGGAGCCCTCACCTTCCCTGGGTGACTGCCCTATCCCCAGCTTGGTTCTCTGCCTTTGTGAGCAGGGCATTTATTTTCTGCTAATGTTAGCTGGAGGTCAGTCTCTGTTGTTTGTGACTTAGAAGCCTGACTGGTGCCCCCTGACCCCACCCCCATCGTGGCGGGTGGGAGGATGAGGTCAGGTCTTGTGTGGGAAGTGCCAGATTCACAGTGATTAGACAAAGGCCATTGTCTTCCCTTGCACTCCGGGTGATCACTTGCCTCCTGCCTCTTTCAGAATCCAGAATCCAGGCTGGGCTTGGTGGGTCATGCCTGTAATCCCAGCACTTTGGGAGGCTGAGGCGGGCGGATCACTTGAGCTCAGGAGTTCAAGACCAGCCTGGCCAACATGGTGAAACCCCATCTCTACTGAAAATACAAAAAATTAGCCAGGTGTGATGGCTCATGCCTGTAGTCCCAGCTACTCAGAGACTGAGGCAGGAGAATCGCTTGAACCCAGGAGGTGGAGGTTGCAGTGAGCAGAGATCGCACCACTGCACTCCAGCCTGGGCGACAGAGTGAGACTCCATCTCAAAAAAAGAAGAGAAAATCTAGAATTCAGTCTGGTCTCTGGTGGCGCTGGCCTGTTGGTCTACTCGGGTCTGCGGGAGAACAGCCCCACCTGGTGGCCACAGCACAGAGCCCAAGGGGAAGGGATGAGAGAGCCACAGAGAGGCAGACAAGGTCAACCGCCATTAGGCAGGCCCAGAGGCACGCCTGGAGAGCAGGCGCATGTCTGCTCTGGGAAAGATGAGCCATTTGGCTTCTGGGAGGACCATGTCCCAGACTTACCTAGGTCTGGAGCCAGAGCTGACTGTTCCCGATTGGGAGCATCACAGGGCAGGTGCTGGGTGGGTGAGGGCAGGGAGCTGGAAGGTGCCCCATCTGGCTATGGAAGAACTTTTCTAGGTGAGGTGCTGGGGAGCGGGTGAGCCAGATCAGCACATGGCTGCTGGTACTCCACAGGGCCCCGTACCATGGGCTGCTCCCTGATTTGAAGGCCACCACCACACTGGCCCCTGGGGATCCTGGATTGGCCTCAGTGTTGCTGACATCCTCAGATTTTCCTGAGCAATAAGAGCAAAGTGAGGACAGGTAGGAAGGCACACTTTGTTGAACACCTGCTGTGTGCTGGGTGTTTGCACATTTGCTCTCATTTGATCATCTCCCTTCAAGGAAAACAGTAGCATCTAGATCTTATCTGTAGGGTAAGGGACACCCACAGAGGGTGATTTACAGAACCACCCCAGAGCCTGAACTCTTTTTCCTGCCCCATGAGGAGGTTACCAGATGGCAGCTGCAGAGACCCCAGACCCCAGGTCCTAGGTTTGCTCAGCAGTGAAGGGCTGCAAGCTGGGGGAGATGTTTGCCTTCTGCCTGCTAGCCCTCCATCTAGGCCTTCAGAAGCTTCTGGTGCAGGGGCCATCTCCTGCTGGACATGGTTTGGGTAGGAGGGTCTGGTTGCAACAGTCCTGGACCTCAAGGTGGGAGGCAGAGATAGGGCACAGGTGGAGGCAGGGCCAGGAAGGAGGAGCATGATGTAGCCGACTGGGGTCAAACTCCTGACTTCACACTCTGCCCTGAGCCTTCTCCACAGCTTTCAGCTTGGCCCAGGCCCTTTGAGGGGAAGCACAAGTATTGATGCCAAGTCGGAGGGTCATGTGTTGCCTCAGTCACTTCTGCATGGGCTCCAAGAGCCACCAGCAAGCTTGAGGCCAGATCCAACTCTGCAAATGACTAGAGATGTCATCCTGGGCAAGTAACCTCCTGTGCCTCTGTCCCTATCTGCCCAGTGGGCATTAGCGCGTCGCTATTCCAGTGAGCTGTAAGGACTAAGTGGGGCAAAGCGCCAGGAGGGACCTGGCATAGAGCAGGTGCTCAGGGAACTCTGGCTGATTCTCAAGTGAAAGCAGAAGCAAGGGGACAGCTGGACTGCAGTCATCTCCAAGATCCTGGAATTTAATCCCTTTGAATATAAGATCCCTGAGGAGAGGCAGGTGGGGGTGCAGGTCCGTGAAGAACTGGCTGCTCTCATCCCCATGCCTTTGGCGCACTGGCAACCCTCGTTTTCTCACCTGTTGCTCCAGCTAAGTGGGCAGTGTGAGAGTCCCAGGAAGTTACAAATGGATCTGCACCATCAGTGTTCCCAGTGCCCCAGCACAGAAAAGATAATGGATCAGCCTTGAGGGTAGTGAGCTCTCTGCTCTTGAAAGTATGAGAACAGAAGTTGAACTCCTGGCAGGGAATTGGATGAGGAAAATTTATTTATTTATTTATTTATTTGAGATGGAGTCTTGCTCTGTCGCTCTGCCTGGAGTGTAGTGGCGTGATCTTGGCTCACTGCAACCTCTGCCTCCTGGGTTCAAGCAATTCTCCTGCCTCAGCCTACTGAGTAGCTGGGATTACAGGTGCCTGCCACCATGCCTGGCTAATTTTTTTTGGTAGTTTTAGTAGAGACAGGGTTTTACCATGTTGGCCAGGCTGGTCTTGAACTCCTGACCTCAGTTGATCAGCTCGCCTCAGCCTCCCAAAGTGCTGGGATTACAGGTGTGAGCCACCACGCCTGGCTTCATGAGGAATTTCTACTCCAGGTGGGTCTATGAGGACCAGGCCGGGGAATGAGGGAGGGGAAGTGGGGGGCTGTTCTCTGGCCACTCTTAGTGGCTTCTCTAGAATTTCTGCATAGGACGGACTTGAGACTTGTCTTGAAGTTGTATTTGCAAAACAAAGTCGCTTATTCCTTAGGTTGCCTTTTTATTTGGGGTGGGGTCCCCAAGACACTGGGTAAAGGCTAGCAGCTATGAGAAACATGTGCTTCTCTAACTGCCCACGAGGGGGCAGCCTACACTGCATTTTCGGCTCTTGTTCTTGGCTGGGGAGAGTGACGCGGGCAGATCGTGGCCTGAGGACAGGGCTGGGGGCCGACGGATCGGGAAGAATTGGGCAGCAGATGAGTGTGGGGGCGGGGGTTGTTATTCTCCCCATAGATCACAAGCCCGACTTTTTTGGGGTTAGGAGGAACAGGCAAGGTGGGAAGCTTTCCTTTCAACAGTAGATCCTGCCACTGGAAAAATTTAGTAGAATTTGAAGACCACAGTTGTAGCAAGTGTCCAGGAAGCCTTTCAGCTTGACATTTCGGGACAGATTCCTGCTCCCCCGGGGCAAGGAACACGTGACAGCATGGCTGCTGGGAGGAAGGGAGCCTCGTGCACAGGAAAAGAAAAGTCCCCGGAGGGCAGCACTGAGCTCACACAGGACAGTTAAGCAGGGCACTTGAGGCACGGTGGTGAGCAGAAGCCCCTCTGTCATCCCCTGGGTGGGAGGACCCTGGTGTTGGCTTGTGTGTAGTGCGCATTTGCCCACTTCAGCCTCCCAAAGTGCTGGGATTACAGGCTCACTGCAGAGCTCCTGGCCTTTTCCCCGGGCAGCCACTCACAGCAGGCCCAGTGACATCCTGGGTGGATGAGGGGAGGGAGAGCGGCTGGAGGGCAAGGAGATAAGAAAGGACCATTTCTGGAAAGCATGGGCGGATTGGTCACTCAGAGAACGGCAGAAGCCAGCCCTTCCAGGAACCATCCCCAGAAGCCCCTTCTGGCTCTGGAAGGGCTTTTCTAGATGGGGTGCTGCAAGGGTGAGCCTGATCCATATGTGGCTGCCAGGACTCCCCACAGTCCCCTGAGTCTGAGTCCCTGTGCATCCACAGCTTATGCATGTAGCATTTTCAGCACAGGATGCTCACACTGGTTTAGTACAGTGCACCTGTAGGCACCAGGAAGTTCTGACCCTCTCTTGGAGTGGGGCCGGAAGCCCCTCTCTGGGTGAGGAGATGGCCTCACCTCTCTCTGGGTGAGAAGGCAACCCCTTCTCAAACTTATCAGGTGCCTCCCTGGGAACACAGGGCAGAGAGAACAGTGACCCCCTTTGGGCTCCATGTTGGGGGTGCAGGGCAAAGGCCAGAGAGCTCAGCCAGAGCCTAGCAGACTCCAGGCACGCAAGGAGGAAATCGTGCCCAGTCCCACCCACTGCCTGTTTGCCCAGCTGCAGGGGAGCCTGGCAGGACCCAGGATAGGATTCTGCAGCCCTGGGGCAGCAGGGACTAGGAGGGGCCTGGCCTGGCAGGATGAAGGCTGGGTTTTAAGCCTTGCCCATACACCACCTTCCTGGGTGCCTATCTAGACCTCAGTTTCCCCATCTGTGCCACGAGGCTTACTCACTCATTTATTCATTGCACATTTACCTAGTGTTCAGCTAAGCACAGGGGCCTTGCCATTTTACACCCCTGGCTTTGATCCCTCCTCTGCTACTTACTTTCTGGGCAGTTGTTGGCACTTTTTTGTAACGTCTCTGAGCCTCAGTTTCCTTACCTGTAAAAAGGAGCGTGTGCCTCATAAGATTGCCGTGAAGATTAAATTGTTGTTATTATGGAATAAGGAAAGTGAGACCTGGTTACTGTCCTCAGGGAGCACTCAGTGCAAACACACTGAGAACACCAGGCACGTAAGCTTGTAGATGCACAAGAACATACATGTTCAGGTTTTACATCAAGGAAGCAGCATTTTAAGAGAGGTACATTTCTTTTTCTTTTTGTTTTTCTTTTTTTTTTTTTGAGACGGAGTCTTGCTGTGTTGCCCAGGCTGAAGTGCAGTGGCATGATCTGGGCTCACTGCAGCCTCTGCCTCCCAGGTTCAAGCAATTCTCCTGCCTCAGCCTCCAGAGTAGTTGGGATTACAGGCACCCACAACCTCACCCAGCTAATTTTTGTATTTTTTTTAGTAGAGACGAGGTTTCACCATGTTGGCCAGGCTGGTCTCGAACTCCTGACGTCAGGTGATCTACCCTCTTCAGCCTCCCAAAGTGCTGGGATTACAGGTGTGAGCCACCATGCCCAGCCAAAAGAGGCACATTTCAATGGCTAGGGTGCAGGTGGGGCAAAGAAGAAGAGGGCCTGGCTGGGCGCAGTGGCTCACACCTGTAATCCCAATGCTTTGGAAGGCTGAGGTGGGTGGATCACTTCAGCTCAGGAGTTCAAGACCAGCCTGGGCAACATGGTGAAATGCTGTCTCTACAAAAAATACAAAAAAATTAGCTGGGCATTGGTAGCATGCACCTGTAATCCCAGTTACTTGGGAGGCTGAGGCTGGAGAATTGCTTGAGCTCGGGAAGGGCGGTTGTAGTGAGCCAAGATTGTGCCACTGCACTCCAGCCTGGGCAACAGAGTGAGACCCTGTCTCAAAAAAAAAAAAAAAGAAAAAGAAGAGGAGGGTTAGACTCCAGGTGCAAGGTAACCCAAGGTAAGTTAGGGGCTCAGTTGTCTGTGGCCATGGTTGGTGCTCATGACACGTGTGTAGACATTCAGATATGCCTGCAGCTTCTGATGTTTTGCTCTCCCTCAGTCCTTGAGATGGGGAAGACAGAGCCAGGAATCAACTTCTTCCCCTCTTTCCTTCCCGTGCTGGTCTTTACAATCCTGCAAAAGGTCCCCAAATGCATAGCTGGAATACTGCTGAGTTCATAGAGCCAAAAAGATCTAGGTTTCAGTTCTGGCTCTTCTGCTTTCCTGAAGAAGCCATCTTCCCTCTCTGAGCCTCTGTCTCTCCATCTCTAAATTTGGGTTATTTCACAGGTGAGGCTACACCTTTCCTGAGAGGGGTGATAATTTGTCTACAAGCACACAATAACCCTTTTCCTGCCTTAGGACCTTTGCACAGGTTGGTCCCTGTCCCTTTTTCCTCTTTACTTCCTTCAGGCAGACTCACTCCGTCACCTGGGCTGGAGTGCAATGGTGTGATCTTGGCTCACTGCAACCTCCACCTCCTAAGTTCAAGTAATTCTCCTGTCTCAGCCTCCCGAGTAGCTGGGATTACAGGTGCATGCCAGGACGACCAGCTAATTTTTGTATTTTTAGTAGAGATGGGGTTTCACCATATTGGTCAGGCTGGCCTTGAACTCCTGACCTCAGGTGATCTGCCTCCTCAGCCTCCCAAAGTGCTGGGATTACAGGTGTGAGCCACGCGCCCAGCAATGTGCTCTTCTTTAATTTTAACTCTGAGAAGCCCGTCCTACTTAACCCATCTAAAGTCTTCGTCTCTGGGCCAGGCACTGTGTGGCTCACACCTATAATCCCAGCACTTTGGGAGGCTGAGGTAGGCGGATCACCTGAGGTCAGGAGTTCAAGACCAGCCTGACCAATATGAAGAAACCCCATCTCTACTAAAAATACAAAAATTAGCTGGGTGTTGTGGCATGTGCCTGTAATCCCAGCTACTCGGGAGGCTGAGAAAGGAGAATTGCTTGGACCAGGGAGGTGGAGGTTGCAGTAAGCTGAGACTGCACCACTGCATTCCAGCCAGGGTGACAGAGTGAGACGCTGTCTCAAAAAATAAAATAAAATAAATACAAAATAAAGTCCTCACCCCTGTTTATCCCTTCCTAGTAGCCTTGCTGCTTTTTTTTATAGCACTCTTTATACTTTGTAATTGGGTATTTCTTTGCATGCTTACTGTTTTAGTGTCTGTCTCTTCACTAGACCATAAGCTTTGTGAGAGCAGAAGGTATTCATGTTGATCTTGTTCACTGTCACATCTCCATCAGCTGGCACAGCACAGCGTCTGGTATGTAATAGATGTTCAACCAATATAATGTAAATTGCTTTTTTTAAATAGAAAAATCTATATACATGTTACAAAGCACAAAAATTACAAAAGGATAAATCTCCCTCAAACCCATGTCCCCCCTCCCCTACACATCTGTGAGCTTCCCTAGAGATGAAACTTACTTTTTATAGTACAGCCTTCAGGATAGTCCCTGCATATATATATATATATATATTTATTTATATATTTATATATTTATATTCATGCATATATAATATATTTATGCATATATATTAGCACATACTTGTGTTTAAAAACAGAAATGGTAACAAAACTATATAGCTTACTCTCATTCCTTTAAGCTGCTTTATTTTAAAAAATTTATTATTATTTTTGAGATGGGTCTCACTCTGTCACCCAGACTGGAGTGCAGTGGCATGATCTGGGCTCACTGCAACCTCTGCCTCCTGATGCCCAGCTAATTTTTGTAGTTTTAATAGAGACAGAGTTTCACCATATTGGCCAGGCTGGTCTCAAACTCTTGACATCAGATGATCCTCCTGCCTCCACCTCCCAAAGTGCTGAGGTTACAGGTGTGAGCCACTGTGCCCAGCCAACCTCTTTTTTTTTTTTTTTAATGGGCTGTCGTTCTGTCGCCCAGGCTGGAGTGCAGTGGCCCGACCTCGGCTCACTGCAAGCTCCGCCTCCCGGCTTCATGCCATTCTCCTGCCTCAGCCTCCGGAGTAGCTGGGACTACAGGAGCCCGCCACCTTGCCCGGCTGTTTTTTTTTTTTTTTTTTTGGTATTTTTTAGTAGAGACGGGGTTTCACCGTGTTAGCCAAGATGGTCTCAATCTCCTGACCTCGTGATCCATCTGTCTCGGCCTCCCAAAGTACTGGGATTACAGGCTTGAGCCACTGCGCCTGGCCCACTGTGCACTTTTTAAGTGCACAGTTTAGAGGTATTAAATGTACTCATAATGTTGTGCAACCATCACCACTGTCCATCTTCAGGCCCTTTCCAGCTTGTAAACCTGAAACCCTACCCATTAAACAGTAACTCCCCATTCCCCCTTCTCCCCAGCCCCAGGCAGCCACCGTTCTACTTTCTATCTGTATGATTTAGACTAACCTAGGTACTTCGCAAAAGTGGAACCATATGATATTTGTGTTTTTGTAACTGGCTTATTTCACCTAGCATAATGTTTAAAGTTTTACTTTTTAACTAAAATTCACTTTCACCAATGATGAATATGAGTGCCTACTTTTCAGCACCCTTGCTAACACCATACATCTTTCTCAATCTAATTGGTTAAAAATTTTATTTGTAGAGATGGAGTCTTGCTCTGTCACCCAGGCTGGAAGGCAGTGGCGCGATCTCGGCTCACTGCAAACTCCGCCTCCCGGGTTCATGCCATTCTCCTGCCTCAGCTTCCCTAGTAGCTGGGACTACAGGCGCCTGCCACCACACCTGGCTAATTTTTTGTATTTTTAGTAGAGACGGGGATTTCACTGTGTTGGCCAGGATGGTCTCAATCTCCTGACCTCGTGATCCACCCACTTCTGCTTCTCAAAGTGCTGGGATTACAAGCGTGAGCCACCGTGCCTGGCTAGCAATGACTTGACTTGAAGAACTCTAAGAGACTGAAAACTTACAAGATAGGAAGTTACCTTGGGAATTTTTTATATATTTTATACAATTTCTGTCATGGAATCAGCAGGCATGTGAATAAAACCTAAAAGGGAAAAAAAATTATATTTGTGGTTTTAAGTTATAGTTCACTGATGCCAGGCATGGTGGCTCACACCTGTAATCCCAGCACTTTGGGAGGCCAAGGTGGGTGGATCACTTGAGGTCAAGAGTTGGAGACCAGCCTGGCCAACATGATGAAACCCTGTCTCTGCTAAAAATACAAATATTAGCCAGGCATGGTGATGTATGCTTGTAATCCCAGCTACGTGGGAGGCTGAGGTGGGAAGATTGCTTGAACCTGGGAGGTGGAGGCTACAGTGGGCCAAGATTGTGCCACTGTTCTCCAGGCTGGGTGACAGAGTGAGACTTCATCTCAAAAAAAAAAGTTGTAGTTTGCTGATTGTAAGTGCAGCCAAGCATCTCTTTATATTTTAAAATGTATTTGTGTCTGTTAACAGTTCATGTTCTTCATCTATTTTTTACTGGATTTTTTTTTTCTTTTTGTTTTTTGTTTTTTTTTTTTGAGACGGAGTCTCGCTGTGTCGCCCAGGCTGGAGTGCAGTGGCCGGATCTCAGCTCACTGCAAGCTCCGCCTCCCGGGTTTACACCATTCTCCTGCCTCAGCCTCCTGAGTAGCTGGGACTACAGGCGCCCGCCACCACGCCCGGCTAGTTTTTTGTATTTTTTAGTGTTGGCCAGGCTGGTCTCAATCTCCTGACCTCGTGATCCGCCCGTCTCGGCCTCCCAAAGTGCTGGGATTACAGGCGTGAGCCTTTGCGCTGGGCCTGGATTTATTATTATTTTTTTAAATAGGAACTCTACGTATTAAAGAAATTAACCTTTAATCTGTGCATTATTCAAGGTCCCAGCAGGAACAGTTTAATTCGAGGAAGGTTTAATATAGAGAATATTACAAGAGAGTAGGCAAGGAACGGTGGGGTCCTAGTGCCCAAAGAATGCTGCAGGAGGATAGAGCTGCCTGGAGAGGGCTGCCTCAGAGGACACATCCCCATCTCCTGTGAGAACCTCTGTTCCATGAACCCATCTAGGAGCCAGAGGGCCAGGGAGCCTGTGGATGGATGCCCCTCAGGGCATCCCACACGGAGCACAGGATGGAAGGGGACTCTGAAGGGGAGAACTGGAAGCCAACCAGCTTATGTTCCTTGTGTTGCTTGTATGTCTTCTGACTTGGTTATGATTCTTTGGAAGGCAGAAATGATTGATTTTTTTTTTTTTTTGAGATGGAGTTTCGCTCTTGTTGCCCAGGCTGGAGTGCAATGGCACGATCTCGGCTTACCGCAACCTCCGCCTCCCAGGTTCAAGCGATTCTTCTGCCTCAGCCTCCCTAGTAGCTGGGATTACAGGCATGAGCCACCGTGCCCGGCCTAAAACGATTGATTTTTATGTCGTGGAATCAATCTTTTCTTTTACCGCTTCTGGACTTGTGTCAAACTTAGAAAGGCTTTCTCCACTCATACTGCTTTAAAAAATCGATTTCTTTCTTTCTTTCTTTTTTATTTTTTGGCTTCTTATGGTTTTATTTCCATTATTATTATTATTATTATTATTATTATTATTATTATTATTTGAGATGGCGTCTCGCTCTGTCACCCAGGCTGGAGTGCGGTGGCGTGTTCTTGGCTCACTGCAACCTTCTCCTCCCTGGTTCAAGCAATTCTCTTGCCTCAGTCTCCTGAATAGCTGGGATTACAGGCATGACCAGTGGCCAGGCTGGTCTCGAACTCATGACCTTGTGACCTGCCTGCCTCGGCCTCCCAAAGTGCTGGGATTACAGGGGTGAGCCACAGTGCCTGGCCATGGTTTTATTTCTAACATTTAAATCTTAGATCCATTTGAATTTATTTAGGTAGGTATCCTTTTTTTAACATTAGGTATTCAATAACAGATCATTTCCCCACTGATTTGTTACTTTTAATAAAAACTTCTGAATCAAAGAATGAATTGATAGCATTGCTGGGAATGGGTACTCACTGCTGTATCATCTACCCCACAGCGTTGCACCCCATTCCCAAATCCTGCCCCACCCTCTAGTGTCCTCTGGGTCTCCCAAGTGGCAATGGCATGGGGTCTACCACAGGTGAGGTTCCTGGGGTGGCCCAGCTGAAAGTGCCAGTGGGCCGGTGGGGGCTGGGAGCAGGCGTGGGCACGCATTTTGAACAGTAGTCTCGGGTGTGTCGATAAGGCAACAACAGATGTGAGTGCCAGCTCTCAGTGGGTGCGTGTGTATGGGCAGATGTGGCCTGGAGTGATCAGGAGAATGCCTGTGCGTGAGTTCTCCAGGTGTCAGTTCAGGTAGCTCAGCACGCAGGCCAGGTATGTGCATGTTTGTAGCCAGGCATGTGTTTACAGGTGTGCCTCTATCTCCTGTGCCCTCAGGGCCAAGGGAGCCGCTGGCTTGCATGTCTGAGAGTCCTTCCTGCCGTGAGAATAGTGGAATCTCAAAGTCCCCAGATTAGTGCTTCCTCCAAGGTGGGGGCTGGAGTGGGTGTGTGGCTGGCCGGGTAATCGGGCAGGTTTGGGAAGCATGCTTCTACTCCTGCTGGCGGGTCATGGTTACATCTGACGGCTGGGAGACCTGGACTGGTAACACTACCTCCTTGGACAGTGGTAGTGGTGGCTGGGAGCTGAGGCCCTGCCCAGAGTTTTGGGGGTCCGCAGTGATAAAACAGGTAGCTGAGCACAATTGGGCAGATTTCAGCAACCATCGCACACCAGACAGGCTGCGCTCTGGGCCAGTTCCTCCACCACACTCCAGGTCAGCAGGGCCCAGGGCAGGGTCAGTTTCAGCCAGGCCCCCCAACTCTCCATATTTTCTAGCTGGGGAAATTGATGTCCAGAGTCTCTGGTCGGCAGCCAGCCTTATGGGAACCCTCTGAGCTATCCTGCTAAGTGTGGATAGGCACAGTGGGAGAGCAGCTCCTCATCTGCTCCTGGCCTCCTCCCTGACCCCTGCCTCTAAGAGCCCCCATCTGATGGTGGAGCTGCTGAGACCCCTGGAATGAGTGTGATTGTGCGTGAGACACAGAGAGAGGAATGCAGGGCTGTAAGGGAAGTGTAACTACACAAATGAAACTGAGCTGAGTGTTCCAAAAAATTTGAGGGGAGAGCATCCTCCAGCCCTTAACAGCATACCCTGTACTCTCCAGAGGCATTTCTAGGACCTCACCACTATCTGCAGCACAGGCGTTTTGGCCACTCTGAGCTGGGCCCTTCTCTCTCTCATGTTTTCTGGCTCAGCTGCTGGGTCCCTGATCACCGCTGGTCTGGCTCCTTTCCCTCAGCCTCTCATGCAGTTGGCCAGCATTCCTCGAGACAACTCTGGAACAGGCTACACGCGAGGGACACAGAGATGAATGAGAACAGGGCCCTGGACTCTTGGGGGGAACCCAGCTCAGCCCCAGAGAGAGGGTCGGGGACTATCTTCTCTGAAAGAAGGGGCGGGGGACGCCAGTCCAGGTGGTGAAAACAGGATGTCCCAAGGGTGACAGGCCTGGAGCGCACAGAGGCCCACCCCTTGAGCAGCATGGGGGTCTCCAGGCTTCCCTGGGGCAGACGTCAGGGGGGCGGTGGCCTGTCCCACTGGGAGGTGAGTTTCCTTCCGGCAGCTCCTTCTCACGCAATGGGCAGGAAGGGGTTGGGGGCCCATTGTTCCCTGGCACGCTAGCACCCCCAGCCCTCCCCAGCTTCTGGGTGGGGGGAGCAGTGGAAGGAAGTGGGCTGAGCCCAGGCCCTGGCAAGACCCCAGTGAGAGAGCGCAGGGTTTGGAGAAATGCTGGCTCACATGTGGGCCTGGTGTGTGCACAGCTGCACATGCCACACATGTGTCGGGGGTCCATCTTGCCCTGAGACCACCTTCCTCAGGATTTCTGGTGTGCGTGTGCGTGCGTGTGTGTGTGTTGCACCCTGACCTGTAACTTGGCACTTTACACACATTATCTCATTAAACCACCCACCCAACCTGTAAGGTAAGATTATCATCCCCAGTTGTGAGATGAGAAAGTCTAGACTCAGAAAGTTTATGTCACTGGTCCAAGGTTAGTGGGTGAGCTGGGATTTTCTTCTGGATCTGTGAGTCAGACTCCAGCCTCATCCTCTTTCCCTTTCCTGAGCCCTGTAATTATCTTAATACAGGCCTGGGGTGGAGGGATTAGTACAGAGGTGAAGACCTGGGGGAACCCACTGAGTATTACCTACACCGCCACGTTATCCTAAACCCAGAAAAACCCGTTGGGCTGCAGAGCCCACGGGTAGAGCGCAGGTCCCTCAACGCAGAGCAGAGTCGGCTTCCCTTATTAGTGCAGAGTGACGGGCATCGGGCAGGTTCCTTGCCCAAAAGTGCCCCCCTCCACCCCATTGCACTGCTGTTCTCCAGAGGCCCCATCGCAGCTGTACTCCAGAGTACTCTAGTGAGTCTGGTGTTATGTCATGGTGGAAGGGTGGGCAGAATGCAGGGTCTCAGAACTAATTTCGAGGGAGATCATTAAGGAATGGGGAGCTTGGCTCAAGGTATGGCTACCTCTGGTGGCAGTCCCCTCTCAGGGACAGGAGCCAGTGATAAAGTAGAGGGCAAGCTCATGGACTGACACTAAATTGCATAAACTCTGGTCTAGCCAGTCTCTGCTTGGTTCCCCCATCCGGATGGTGTGCTCACTACCATTCTTTCAGACAGTCTGCACCCTCCTCAGTTTCCTTTGTCAACTGGAAAATCCTTCCTTGGGAGGCAAGTTATTTTAAGACTGAGATTTGGCTGGGCGTGGTGGCTCACACCTATAATTGCAGCACTTGGGGAGACCCAGGTGGGTGGATCACTTGAGGTCAGGAGTTTGAGACCAGCCTGGACAACATGGTAAAATCCCATACTCTAATAAAAACACAAAAATTGGCCGGGCATGGTGGCGCATGCCTGTAGTCCCAGCTACTTGGGAGGCTGAGGCAGGAGAATTGCTTGAATCCAGGAGGCGGAGGTTTCAGTGAGTCGAGATCATACCACTGCACTCCAAGCTGCGTGAGAGTGAGACTCCATCTCTAAAAAAAAAAAAAAAAAAAAAAAGAGAAAGAGACTGAGATTTACCTGGGCAGATGTGGGTGAGGGGGACCCCAGTGACTGAGTTCATTTGCATAGGAACTGAGGAGATCCTGGGAGGGAGGTCACCCTGAGGGAAAAAAGAGCCAGGCAAGACCACCTGACCCAGTGTTCCAGCCTCCTTTAGAGCAGGGTGAGCTGGTTTGCAATAGGAGCTGTGATAGATCTTTCTCTAATTTGTTGTTAGGAGGCCCAGCCTGGGAGTCACAGGGAAGGCTGAGAGCAAGGGTGATTTTCTCTGCAGTGGGGTCGTGAGGAGGGGTGGGCAGGGCAGAAAAGCAACAAATGGTGGCTCTTGTGTGTTCTGCTAGCTTTCCACTGTGCCATTGTCTTTCCCGGGACTTATGTGCAGGGGTCCCCTGCTGAGGTAGCCTAGACCCTGTGACCCTGACCCTGTTGGCTATGGCTATTTACCAGGGTAAACACTGCTCCAAGGGGACCCAACCACTGACTGACTGTGGCCTCTGACCTGTATGGCCTGGCTGAAAAAGATGAGCTGAGCCAATCAAACCCCTCTCTCAAGAAGCTGAACTAGCTTGGCACAGTGGCAGGAGACTGAGGCAGGAGGATATTGCTTGAACGCCAGGAGTTTGAGGCTGCAGTGAGCTATGATTTGCCACTGTACTCCAGCCTGAGTGACAGACCCTCATCTCTTTAAAACAACAAAAAACAAACAAACAAACAAACAAAAAAAGACCCGTACTAAGATATAAACGAAAGATCTGGTATCTGGTTGGTGGTAGATGCTTGACATACAGGGAGCTGGGGATCTGAACTGAACAGTTGGGGAGGCCTAGAGAAGTCTTTTAATTTTCCCTACAAGGCAGAGGTGGGATTCCCAGCTCAAGGTTTTTCCCATCATTCTACCGTCTTTCATTCCACCATCTTTGCCAAAAATCACCCCTCCCCGGGTGCACTGCGCTTCAAAATTTGCCAGACCCTCACTGGATTTGCCCACAGCCTTATTAAGCAAGAGGCTGGCAGAGCATAGGTCATTGCCAGTGGCCTGAACTTCAGGCTAATGGTGTTGGAGAAGACCTCACAGGAGGCTGAAGATGGGATCGAGGCCTGTGAGGGGTGGGACTTGCCCAAGGTCACCCACACTTGGAACCTGAGCGCAGATCTCCTAGCCCTGTGGCCAAGAGCTCTTTCTAACTCTCCATGCCGTTCCTTGATCGTGTGTTTCCAGGCTGCCCTGTTCCAGTCCCACAATCCTGACTCAGGGAGAGATACAGGTAGGGAAGAGACCCTGGAGGTGGTATAGAGCAAATGGTGCAGTCCTGAGTCCCTCCACCACCCATGCCCTCCTCGTGCTTCCTGAGCCTCAGGCTTCTCATCTCTAAAGTGGGTATAACAGTGCCCATCTCCTGTGGTTGTTGTGAGAACAGCTTGAGATGATGCGTGTCCAGGGCCTACCGGGAAGAGATAGAACAGGCTGGTCCCACCTGCCTCCTGCCTGCTGTGGGAGGCAGGAATGGCAAGCAGCGGGGTGAAGTCTCCAATTCCTCCTCCCTTGGCTCTGGCCAGAGGGGAGCTCTAGGCCAACCGGTTAAAGATTGGCCAAGTGTGCGTGAGAAGCTCAAGCCATCTCCAGACCACAGTGAGCCAGATGGGGCAGTGGCCGTATGGTTACCATGGAGCCAACTCAGATCTGTCCTGAAATTACCTCAGGGATCTGGGCCCTGCTGAATCTTAGGTTGGCAAAGTATGAAAATACCTGCTTGTGGCTTGCTGGGAGATTTTTGTGTGTGTGTGTGTGAGACAAAGTTTCGCTCTTATCGCCCAGGCTGGAGTACAATGGCGCGATCTCGGCTCACTGCAAACTCTGCCTCTGGTGTTCAAGCCTCAGTCTCCTCCTGCCTCAAGCCTCTCCTGCCTCAGCCTCCAGAATAACTGGGAATACAGGCACCCGCCACCATACCGGGCTAATTTTTGTGGTTTTAGTAGAGATGGGGTTTCACCATGTTGGCCAGGCTGGTCTTGAACTCCTGACCTCAGGTGATCCACCCACCTTAGGCTCCCGAAGAGGTGGGATTACAGGTGTGAGCCACTGTGCTCGGCCTGCTGAGAGTCTTTATATGTGACATTAGTGAGCTTGCCAGCAGTCTGAGGGCTCTGGAGGATAGGGCCATGTCCCCCTCAGACTGCAGGTCCCAGGGCCAGGCCATGTTTTCTCTCTCAGACCGGGACAACTTGTCCTTTCCTGAGGTTCTCAGGGCTGGGCTGCCTGTGATGGAACCATGTTCCTTTCAGTTTAGGGATCTCAGAGAAGGGCTCTGCCTCCCCACTGAGATTGGACTCTCAGGGCAAGGCCATGCATGTGGGCTCTCCCAGGACAAGGCTATGTTTCCTCTCTCAGATAAGGGGTCTCAGAACAGGGTTTTTTGCTGACACTCCAAGGGCTGGGCTGCGTCTCCCTCCTTAGATGGGACTCTCAGAGCAGCATAATTTTCTCCTCAGACTGCAGCCCTCAGGCAGGGCTTTGTCTACTCTCCCAATCTGTGATGTCTAGGGCAGGGTCATGCCCTGCTCAGCCTTGGGATCCCTGGACAGGACTCTGTCTTCCCCTTCAGACCAGGGCTCCCTAGCTCTCCTGAGGATGCTGTGCCTTCCTGAGTCTGAGAGATGAACTGGGCCTTCTCTCAGATGGCGGTTTCTTGAGGAGTTTGCTTTGGGTTATAGGACAGGCATGGACACAGACCAAGCTCAAGTGAGGCACTTTCTCCCTCTGGGATTTTAGCATAGACTCCAGTTGATTTTACTTCCTCCTCTTCCTCTTCTTCTTCTTCTTCTTCTTCTTCTTCTTCTTCTTCTTCTTCTTCTTCTTCTTTCTTCCTTCCTCTCTCTTCCTCTTCCTCTTCCTCTTCCTCTTCCTCTTCCTCTTCCTCTTCCTCTTCCTCTTCCTCTTCTTCTTCTTCTTCTTCTTCTTCTTCTTCTTCTTCTTCTTCTTCTTCTTCTTCTTCTTCTTTTTCCCCCAGAGATTGGGTCTTGCTATGTTGCCCAGGCTGATCCCAAACTCCTGGGTTCAAGTGATCCTCCCACCTTGGCCTCCCAAAGTGTTGGGATTATAGATGTGAGTCACTGAACCTAATGATTTTACTTCTCAAATGTACTATTTTTTTCAAACTCACACAGTCATTATTATTTTCAGAATGTTGAGGCAAAAATACCACTGGAAGAACTCTTTATATATATAAATAATTTGTTTTTTGAGGTGGAGTCTTACTCTTGTCGCCCAGGCTGGAGTACAATGGCATGATCTCTGCTCACTGCAATCTCTGCCTCCTGGGAAGAGATTCTCGTGCCTCAGCCTCCCAAGTAACTGGGATTACAGTCGCCTGCCACCACACCTGGTTAATTTTTGTATTTTTAGTAGAGGTGGGGTTTTGCCACATTGGCCAGGCTGGTTTCGAACTCCTGGCCTCAGGTGATCCTCCCACCTTGGCCTCCCAAAGTGATGGAATTACAGGTGTGAGCCACTATGCCCAGTCTCAGATCTTCATTTCTAAAGAGTTCATCTAGGCTGGGCACAGGATGAACCCGGGAGGCGGAGGTTGCAGTGAGCTGAGATTGTGCCACTGTACTCCAGCTTGGATGACAGAGGGAGACAACATCTCAAAAAAAAAAAAAAAAAAGAAAGAAAGAAAGAAAGAAAGAAATGAAGATCTGGTTCATTATTATTCCACCTTAGAGAATAATAATTTGTAGGACAGATACAGCTGAGCTTTGATTAATAATAAAGACAGCAAACATAAACTAAAGGAACTTTTTGGCATATATTAGACAGCAGCTCCTGTTGGTCAAGGATGGCATTGCAGCCAAGCTCTATTAGTCTTTGTGAAAAAGTGGTAGCAATTAAGGTCCAGCAGGCATGTGCATGGTGACATAAAGAGGGCTCCTTGGAAAAGGGTGCTAGGAGGGTCAAAGCCCTATAAACTCACTCCTAGGACTATGGCACCCTGGGGTTGGTCACCATTTGAACTACCTTCTTACTAAATTTTCAACTTGAATTACCAGTGGATATTTCTTCTGCAGAGCACATCTCTAATACAGTTATAAAAAAGACAATAGGAAAAGAGGGTTTGCTTTGTAGAGATTCATTCCACGGCCCGTGTGGCTGGGTAGTCCATTCCAGACAACAGGGTGTCTAAGTCAATTTTCTGTTGCTATAACTGAATACTACCAAATGGATAATTTATAAAGTACAGAGATTTATTTAGCTTATGGTTCTGAAGGCTGGGAAATCCAAAGCTGGGGGACCACATCTGGTGAGGGACTTCTTGCTGCTGGTGACTCTCTTCAGAGTCCCAAGGTGACTCAAGGCATCACATGGTGAAGGGCTCACAAGAGACTCACTCTCATGATAACTAACCCACTCCCTTGATAACCTGTTAATCCCTTAATCCATGAATGGATTAGCTCATTCATGAGGGCAGAGCCCTCTGACCCAATCACCTCCTGAAGGTCCCATCTCTCAACACTAATGCACTGGGGACCAAGTTTCCAACATGAGAACTTTTGGGGACACATTCAAACCATAGCACAGGGGGTCATGATAGATGGGTGGGCACAGCCATTCTTTTCTGTGTCATTTCCCTTCTACCTCATTCTTGGACTCTGAGTATTCCACCATCATTTTTTTTTTTCCTTTATCTCCCACACCTAGGAGGTACCCTGGAATTGCTCTATAGCCAGGTGTTCCCTCCAAGCATACAGCTGTGTCTTCAGAAACTAAGGGGACTGGCTGGGCACGGTGGCTCATGCCTATAATCCCAGCACTTTGGGAGGCTGAGGCAGGTGAATCATCTGAGGTCAGGAGTTCGAGACCAGCCTGGCCAACATGGTGAAACCGTGTCTCTACTAAAAATACAAAATTTAGCCGGGCATGGTGGTGGGTGCCTATAATCCCAGCTACTTGGGAAGCTGAAGCAGCAGAATTTCTTGAACCCGGTAGGTAGGCAGAAGTTGCAGTGGGCCAAGATTGCGCCATTGCACTCCAGCCTGGGAGAAAAGAGCGAAACCCTGTCTACAAAAAAGAAAAGGAAAAGGAAACTAAGGAGACTAAGGAGGAGGCAGAGAGACAGTCAGTTCAGATGTGTGTGGGTGGCGAGGGGAGATGCCCAAATCTCAGCGTCTACAAGCTCTGTCTTCCTGTCTCTATTTTTCAGTGGAGAGGGGCCTGGCTCCCACATAGGAGATAAAACACAATGAACAGCCCTCTCATTTTGTAAAGAACACAGCAGATTCATAGTGCACTTATAACCCAGGGCTCTTATGAGAGCAACTAATCCAAGTCTGCCTCATTTTGTAGGAGGAAGCACTGGGGGTGAAATTAGGGAGCAGCAGAGTAGAAATAGGGGCTCTGTCTATGGGTGTGCACAATGTACCCAGCCCTGGCTGGGTGTGGAGTAAGGGGAAGGCCTGCACTTAAAAAAACAATTAATAGGAGCCTTTTTTTTGTTTTTTGTTTTTGGTAGACGGAGTCTCACTCTGTCGCCCAGGCTGGAGTGCAATGGTGTGGTCTCGGCTCACTGCAACCTCCGCCTACTGGGTTCAAGCAATTCTCCTGCTTCAGCCTCCCGAGTAGCTGGAACTACAGGCATGTGCCACCACACCTGGCTAATTTTTGTATTTTTAGTAGAAACAGGGTTTCACTATGTTGGCCAGGCTGGTCTCAAACCCCTGACCTCATGATCTGCCTGCCTCGGCCTCTCAAAGGAGATTTTTAAAAAGGAGTTTTAGCAGCCGGGTGCGGTGGCTAACACCTGTAATCCCAGCACTTTGGGAGGCCGAGGCAGATGGATCACCTGAGGCCGGGAGTTCAAGACTAGCCTGGCCAACATGGCGAAACCCCATTTCTGCTAAAAATACAACAATGAGCTGGGCATGGTGGCGCATGCCTGTAATCCCAGCTACTAGGGGAGCTGAGGCAGGGGGATCACTTGAACCTGGGAGGCGGAGGTTGCAGTGAGCTGAGATCGTACTACTGTACTCCAGCCTGGGCAATAGAGCGAGAAACTGTCTCAAAAAAAAAAAAAAAAAAAAAAAGAGTTTTAGGGTACAGAAAAATTAGTGGAAAGTACAGAGCGTTGCCATATACCCAGTTCTTCTTATTATGAACATCTTGCATTAGAGGGTATATATGTTACAATTGACAAACCAATATTGATAGATTTTTATTAACTAAGACCCATAGTTTACATAGTTTACATTAGGATTCACTCTTTTTTTTTTTCCTGAGATAGAGTCTTGCTCTGTCACCAGGCTAGAGTGCAGTGGCGCAATCTCGGCTCACTGCAACCTCTGCCTCCCAGGTTCAAGCAATTTTCTGCCTCAGCTTCCTGAGTAGCTGGGATTACAGGCGCCTGCCACCACGTCCAGCTAATTTTTTGTATTTTTAGTAGAGATGGGGTTTCACCATATTGGCCAAGCTGGTCTTGAACTCCTGACCTTGTGATCCACCCACCTCGGTCTCCCAAAGTGCTGGGATTACAGGCGTGAGCCACTGCCCCCGGGCTTTTTTTTTTTTTTTTTGAGACAGAGTCTCCCTCTGTTGCCCAGGCTGGAGTGGAGTGGCGCGATCTCAGCTCACTGCAACCTCCGCCTCCTGGGTTCATTTGATTCTACTGCCTTAGGCTCCCGAGTAGCTGGGATTACAGATGTGCACCACCACTCCTGACTAATTTTTGTATTTTTAGTAGAGATGAGGTTCCACCATGTTGGCCAGGCTGGTCTCGAACTCCTGACCTCAAGTGATCCACCCACCCTGGTCTCCCAAAGGGCCAGGATTACAGGCATGAGACACTGTGCCCGGCCAGGATTTACTCTTAAAAATTTTTTTGGCTTGACGCAGTGGCTCATGCCTGTAATTCCAGCACTTTGGGAGGCTGAAGTAGGTGGATCGCTTGAGATCAGGAGTTCGAGACCAGTCTGGGCAACATGGCAAAACCCCATCTCTACAAAAATCAGAAAAATCAGCCAAGCCTTGTGGCCTGCATATGTTGTCCCAAGGTGGGACGATCCACTGAGCCTGGGAGGTTGAGGCTGCAGTGAGCCAAGATGGTGCCACTGCACTCCAGCCTGGGCGACAGAGCAAGACCCTGTCTCAAAAAATACATACATATATATATATATTTGAGATGGAGTTTTGCTCTTGTTGCCCAGGCTGGAGTGTAATGGCGTGATCTCGGCTCACCTCAACCTCCGCCTCCCAGGTTCAAGCGATTCTCCTGCCTCAGCCTCCCGAGTAGCTAGGATTACAGGCATGTGCCACCATGCCCAGCTAGTTTTGTATTTTTAGTAGAGATGGGGTTTCTCCATGTTGGTCAGGCTGGTCTCAAGCTCCTGACCTCAGGTGGTCTGCCCGCCTTGGCCTCCCAAAGTGCTGGGATTACAGGCGTGAGCCACTGCACCCGGCCTATATTTTTTTTTTTTTTTTTTTTTTTTTTTTTTTGAGGCGGAGTCTCGCTCTGTCGCCCGGACTGGAGTGCAGTGGCCAGATCTCAGCTCACTGCAAGCTCCGCCTCCCGGGTTTACGCCATTCTCCTGCCTCAGCCTCCCGAGTAGCTGGGACTACAGGCGCCCGCCACCTCGCCCGGCTAGTTTTTTTGTATTTTTAGTAGAGACGGGGTTTCACCGTGTTAGCCAGGATGGTCTCGATCTCCTGACCTCGTGATCCGCCCGTCTCGGCCTCCCAAAGTGCTGGGATTACAGGCTTGAGCCACCGCGCCCGGCCTATTTTTTTAAATTTAAATTTAATTTTTATTTTTTGAGACGGAGTCTTACTGTGTCTCCCAGACTGGCGTGCAGTGGCACGATCTCAGCTCACTACAACCTCCACCTGCCGGATTCAAGCAATTCTCCTGCCTCAGCCTCTGGAGTAGCTGGGGTTACAGGTAACTGCCACTACACCTGGCTAACTTTTGTAAAAATTTCAAATTAAATTTTTTTTTTTGAGACGGAGTCTCACTCTGTCGCCCAGGCTGGAGTGCAGTGGCCGGATCTCAGCTCACTGCAAGCTCCGCCTCCTGGGTTCACGCCATTCTCCTGCCTCAGCCTCCCGAGTAGCTGGGACTACAGGCGCCCGCCACCTCGCCCGGCTAGTTTTTTGTATTTTTTTAGTAGAGATGGGGCTTCACCGTGTTAGCCAGGATGGTCTCGATCTCCTGACCTCGTGATCCGCCCGTCTCGGCCTCCCAAAGTGCTGGGATTACAGGCTTGAGCCACCGTGCCCAGCCTCAAATTAAATTTTTGTGGGTACATAGTAGGTATATATATTTATGAGTTATATGGGATATCTTGATACAGGGATACAATCAATATATCTTCTTTACATAAATGTCTATTCAAGTTCTTTGCCCATTTTTTAATTGAATTGCTTTTTTGTGGTTGAGTTGTAGGAGATTTATATATATATAAAATATACATATATTTTTATTTATTTATTTATTTGAGACGGAGTTTCACTCTTGTCGCCCAGGCTGGAGTGCAATGGTGTGATCATGGCTCACTGCAACTTCTGCCCCCGGGTTCAAGTGCTTTTCCTGTCTCAGCCTCCTGAGTAGCTGGGATTACAGGTGCCTGCCACCGTGCCTGGCTAATTTTTGTATTTTTAGTAGAGACAGGATTTCACCATGTTGGCCAGGCTGGTCTCAAACTCCTGACCTCAGATGATTCACCCGCCTTGGCCTCCCAAAGTGCTGGAATTACAGGGGTGAGCCATCATGCCCGGCCAGGAGTTCTTTATATATTCTATATATAAATGCTTTAACAGCTATATGTTTTGCAAATATTTTCTCTCATTCTGTGGGTTGTCTTTTCAGTTTTTTTTTTTTTTTTTTTTTTTTTTTTTTTTTTTTTTTTTTTTGAGACAGAGTCTCACTCTGTAGCCCAAGCTGGAGTGCAATGGCAGGATCTCAGCTCACTGCAACCCCCGCCTCCTGAATTCAAGTGATTCTCATGCCTCAGCCTCCTGAGTAGCTGGGATTACAGCCTTGTGAGCACCTGGGATTACAGTCTCCTAAGCAGCTGAGGCTAGCCACTATATTCAGCTAGTTTTTGTATATTTGGTAGAGATGAGGTTTCACTATGTTGTCCAGGCTGGTCTCAAACTCCTGACCTCAAGTGATCCGACTGCCTTGGCCTCCCAAAATGCTGGGATTACAGGCGTGAGCCACTGTGCCTGGCCTCCTTTCAATTTCTTGATAGTGTCCTTTGATGAGACCTGGGCCTTTTTCAAATAACCCAAGCACTTCTGGGAAGCTTATCCGCCCCTGGGCTGTGAACGAAGAAATCAAGGCCTTGTGAGAAGTCATGCGTTCTGCCTTTTGAGAATGGAATGGGGGGATCCCCATCCACCCAACTGGGTTTGGCCCTGAGACTGGATCCCTTTCTCCTTGTTCCCTTCAATTGTTCAAAAACTGGGGTCAAACAACATGAAAGGAGAGAAGAGAGAGGAGTGAAGGAGGTGCCTATCAACGACTGAAGAGAGCACAGACCTAGACCCGGTCTCAGGACTCAAGCACCAAGGGCTTACTGACACACACCACAACACACATGAGCCTTGAAAACATTGTGCTAAGTGAAAGAAGCCAGTCACAAAAGACCACTCATTGTGTAATTCCATTTATATGAAATGCTTAGAGAAGGCAAATCCATAGACACAAAGTAGATTAGTAGTTGCCAGGGCTGGTGAGGCAGGGGAGGAAGGCTAGGGGGAAATGTGGAGGGACTGCTAATGGGTGCAGGGTTTCTTTTAGGGGTGATGAAAATGTTCTAAAATTAATTGTGGGCCAGGCACAGTGGCTCACACCTGTAATTCCAGCACTTTGAGAGAGGTCGAGGCAGGCAGATCACTTGTCACCTAGGAGACAAAGGAAGACTCCGTCTCAAAAAAAAAAAAAAAAAAAAAAAGGCTGGGCACGGTGGTTCACACCTGTTAATCCCAGCGCTTTAGGAGGCTGAGGCGGGTGGATCACGAGGTCAAGAGATGGAGACCATCCTGGCCAACATGGTGAAACCTCATCTCTACTAAAAATACAAAAATTAGCTGGCCATGGTGGCACACACCTGTAGTCCCAGCTACTTGGGAGGCTGAGGCAGGAGAATCGCTTGAACATGGGAGGTGGAGATTGCAGTGAGCTGAGATCGCGCCACTGCACTCCAGCCTGGCAACAGAGCGAGACTCCATCTTAAAAATAATAACAACAATAAAATTAATTCTGGTGATGGTTGCACAATTCTACACTAGAAGTCATTCGACACTTTAAGAATGTGAATTAGGCTAGATGTGGTGGCTCATACCTGTAATCCCAGGACTTTGGGAAGCCAAGGCAGGTGGATAACTTGGGGTCAGGAGTTCAAGACCACCCTGGCCAACATTGTGAAACCCCATCTCTACTAAAACTACAAAAATCAGCCAGGCATAGTGGCTCATGCTTGTAATCCCAGGTACTCGGGAGGCTGAAGTGGGAGGATCACTTGAACCTGGGAGGTGGAGGTTGCAGTGAGCTGAGATCACGCCACTGCACTCCAGCCTGGATGACAGAGTGAGATTCTGTCTCAGAAAAAAAAAAAAAAAGGAAGGTGAATTATATGGTATAAGGATTATATATATACACACACACACACACACACATATATATATATATATTTTTTTTTTTGAGACATGGTCTTGCTATGTCACTCAAGCTCTTGGCTAATTTTTTTTTTTTTTTTTTTTTTTTTTTTTTTTTTTGATAGAGGCAGGGTCCCACTATGTTGCCCAGGCTGCTTTCCAACTCCTGGGCTCAAATGATCCTCCAACCTTGGCCTCCCAAAATGCTGAGATTACAGGCCCTGCACTTGGCTAAAGCTGCTATTTTTTAAAAAAGAAAGGAGGAGAAACAAGGGCTGAGTCCCCGTGGTTGGCCCCCACTCGCTTTCTGGCCTCAGCATGGTGGCGTCTCCTTCACTTGATGGAGAAGCGCAGTCGCACCTGGAAGTGTTCACAGTGGGCGTGCTTCATGGTCAGCTCGTAGATGGGAGTCAGGTTGACTTTCACGCCCGGCGGCAGGCTGAATTCCAGTTGCTGTAGCAGGATGGCCAGGAAGAGGAAGACCTCCCACTTGCCCAGGACCTCCCCGATGCACCGGCGCTTGCCCAGGCCAAACAGCATTATCTTCTCACTCAAGGGCTTGTTAATGGTGGTGCTTCGGCGGTGAGGAACCCCTCCGGCCGGAACTCAGATGGGTCCCCCCACAGCTCCCTGCAAGAGGAACAGAGGAGATAGAACTTCAGGGCTGGGGAGGCCCTGGGAGGAGGGGCCTGGGGGAGGGAGACTTCTGTTGAGGTCACAAGTGTGAGGACATGTTGAAAGCAATGAAGGATAAGTGGGAAGGAACCAATCTGAACTTTGATGCTTATTCTTTTTTCCTTTTTCTTTCTTTCTTTTTTGTTTTTAGACAACCTGTGGCTCCTATAAGCTGGGCTGGAGTACAGTGGTGCCATCTTAGGTCACTGCAGTCTCTGCCTCCCCAGCTCAAGCCATCCTCCCACCTGAGCGTCCTGTGTAGCTAGGACTACAGGCACCACATCCGGCTAATTTTTTTGTGTTTTTTTTTCTTTTTTTTGCAGAGACGGGGTTTCAGGGATCTCAGACTCATGAGCTCAAGCGATCCACCTTCCTTGGGCTCCCAAAGTGCTAGGGTTACAGGCATGAGTCACCACACCTGGCCTGATGCTTATTTCTTTTACAAAGCTCTCTCTAAAATGACCAGCCTTAAAGATAGTGCCTTTTAATATTAATTTACTTTAAATAATACTTTATCTAAAAGGAATTTAAAGAATTAAAACAGGCTGGTTTTGGTGGCTCACATCTGTAACCCTAGTACTTTGGGAGGCTAAGGCAGGAAAATCCCTTGAGCCCAGGAGTTCAAAACCAGCCTAGACAACATATGGAGACCTTGTCTCTATTTAAAAATTAAAGTTAAAAAAAAAAGAAAGAAAGAAAGAAAGAAAAACATACGTCTCTTCATCCTACTGAAAATATGCCTCCCGGCCGGGCACGGTGGCTCAAGCCTGTAATCCCAGCACTTTGGGAGGCCGAGATGGGCGGATCACGAGGTCAGAAGATCGAGACCATCTTGGCTAACCCGGTGAAACCCCGTCTCTACTAAAAATACAAAAAACTAGCCGGGCGAGGTGGCAGGCGCCTGTAGTCCCAGCTACTGGGGAGGCTGAGGCAGGAGAATGGCGTGAACCCGGGAGGCGGAGCTTGTAGTGAGCTGAGATCCGGCCACTGCACTCCAGCCTGGGCGACAGAGCGAGACTCCTCAAAAAAAAAAAAAGAAAATATGCCTCCCAAGGGGCCTCAACAGTATGTCCTGGCTTATGTTTATTGTTTTGGAGTAATGATGACTAGCATAAACATTGATAGCGTTTTCACACTCAAGTGTCCCAGTGTGGATGGTAAATTATATGGTCCCCCTACCCATACACCAAAGTGGGGCTTTCCAAAGAGAGGTCTCTGGGCCATTCACATCAGAATCGCCTGAGGCACCCCACCTGACACCACAGTAGAATCCTAGGGGAACCATCAGCTGCAACAAACATCTTGGTTGATTTTTTTTTTTTTTTTTTTTTTTTTTTTTTGAGGCAGAGTCTCACTCTGTCACCCAGGCTGGAGTGCAGTGGCTCGATCTCAGCTCACTGCAACCTCTGCCTCCGGAGTTCAAGCGATTCTCCTGCCTCAGACTCTGGAGTAGCTGGGATTATAGGTACACCACCATGTCTGGCTAATCTTTTTCTTTTTTTTTTTTATTTTCAGTAGAGACAGGGTTTCACCATGTTGCCCAGGCTGGTCTCGAACTCCTGACCTCAAGTGATCTGCCTGCCTCGGCCTCCCAAAGTGCTGGGATTACAGGCGTGAGCCACCACGCCTGGCCATCCTGGTTGATTCCTGTGCACTAAAGTTTGTGAAACCTTTGTAAATATTGTCATTTAGAGCAGACTATACAGCAACTGAGGTTCCCTCCTTTCATTATATAAACAGTTCCTAGCGGGGACAAACAGCCTTCCTGACTGCTGAACCTGCACACATTTTTCCATGAGGGGTGTGTACTCACGGGTTGTGGTTGACCTGCCACTGGTTTATGAAGACACAGCATTCCCTGGGGATGTAGAAGCCGTTCAGTGTTGTGTCCCTTGTTGTGCTGAGGAGGGAAGAGGGCACTGTGAGACTCAGGGCTGGAAAGCTGGGGTGTGTGTTGTTCCTACCTCCACCCCATCCTGATAGCCTGCCCACTGCCATCTCCATCCCTACACTGGGAGGAGAGGGGAGGAACAGGGAAGGGGTAGAGTCATCCTCCCTCTTCCTTGCCTCCTGTTCTTTAACTTCAGCAAGTATTTACTAAACTTCTCTTTGTGTCTGGCTGTGCACTTGGCTGTTCTCTGGAGCCAAGAAACAGGCAATTTCAGATAAATGCTTTTCTATTTTCTATTAAAAAAAAAAAAAAAGCAGCAGGCAGCCTGGGCCAGCCCTGGGGAGTTTCTAGCCTGGCCGGGGATTCAGGCCTCTTACTCTAGGAATAACTGGAACAACATTTGGGCGGAAGTAAGTGCTCACTAACTCTCTTGACATTGTTAAAATTTCGGGGCATGATCAAGTGCTGATGGCTGAAAGACCTATAAGACATCAGGAGTGGGCCGGGCGCGGTGGCTCAAGCCTGTAATCCCAGCACTTTGGGAGGCCGAGACGGGCGGATCACGAGGTCAGGAGATCAAAACCATCCAGGCTAACACGGTGAAACCCCGTCTCTACTAAAAAAAAAATACAAAAAACTAGCCAGGTGAGGTGGCAGGTGCCTGTAGTCCCAGCTACTGGGGAGGCTGAGGCAGGAGAATGGCGTGAACCCAGGAGGCGGAGCTTGCAGTGAGCTGAGATCCGGCCACTGCACTCCAGCCTGGGCAACAGAGCGAGACTCCGTCTCAAAAAAAGAAAGACATCAGGAGTGAAGCAGTGCCAGCTGGATGAGTCAAAAGGCTTCTGCGGAGAGGAAGCTCGCATCAGCATTGACTTTGAGCAAGGGTAGGATTCTGGTGGTCAGAGAAGAGACTAGAAGGCATTCCAGGCAGAAGGTTCAGCGTTACCAAAATTCGAGGCCAGTAGGGTCATGCTTGTGAGGCTGAGGCCGACCTGGCTGGCACGGAGGGCACTGGGAGGGAGGGAATATGAGCAGAGGGGAATGAGCGCTGAGATCACAAGTGGAACTTTCTCCTGAGAGCTGGGGGTTAGATTATGTTTGGACTGGATGGGGGCAGACTGAGGCTGGGATCTGTGTGGAATGAGGTCGGGAAGGAGATGCTGAGCCAGGGCCAGGGCTGAGAAGCCAGGAAGAGAAAATATGGCAAGGACTTCAGAGGGGGGAGGGCAGAACCGGCAGCCCTCACGGTGAAGGGGCCGAAGGAGGAGTGTCGGAAGGTCTCCAGGATGAAGGCCTCCAAGTAGGGCAGCTGGGGTGTGTCAGAGAGCCGGGATCGCCACCCCCTGCCAATCACAGCATCTGTAGAACACAGAGGGCAAGCAGAATTCATGGGCTGCCCTAACTGCCCCATGAATTGTCCCCTCTTATACCCCATGTCACTCTATACAAGACTGTCTATTCACAAGTCTGCGACCCCACTAACCTCCCACATCTTCTAGGCAAGGGCAGGCACTACTGTGTGCCCAGGGCTTGCACACAGTAGGCACATAACAGGTGTTTGTAGACTGAACGCACAAACTGGGTCTCAAGGCTTCTCCTGGCCATAAGGTTGGGGGCCCCCATGTACCCAGCTCCTTCTGGATCTTCCTCTGTATCTCGGGCCTGGCCACAAGGTACATGAGGCTCCAGGAGATGGCTGTTGCAATTGTGTCAAATCCTGGACTGTGTAGGGTAAGGTGAGGAAGGAAGGAAGACAGAAACAAGGAAACCAGCATTTCCCAATTATCTACTATGTGTGTACCCAGCATTAGCTTTCTCTCGCCTTAGCCCGTGAGTTTCCTGAGGACAGAGGCTGGGTCTTTTCAACATAAACTTGAGATACAGGTTTCAGAATTAGCTGCCAGAATTACAGGGGCCTAGATTTACAGGCCAGAGAACACTTTATTGTTCAGATGGGGAAACTGAAGCCTAGGGGAGGAGAAGGACTTTACTGTGTCTCCACTGGGAATTGGTGGCACAGCCCAGGCTCAAACCCTGATCCTAGGCCATGTCTCAGTATGTTGTACCATCTGGTGTAGGGTTGGCGGGTTGTTTGATGGACTGAGGGACTGGGCAAGACTGTGGGTGAACAGCAGGCATTGTTGGATGGAGGGGCAGGGTTCTGACACCTGCTCCGAAGATGTCATTGACAAGGTTGACAATCTTCTCCTGGGGGATGAGGTTGCCGCTGGCTCTAGGCCCCTTCTTGCTGTGCTTGAACAGGGCACCCGTGATGTCCTGGACACTGTTCTGAGGGGGCACACGCTTAGAGGTATCCCTGGCACTTCCAAGGTCAAAGGCTGAACGTTGCTCCACACCCCTCGCCTGTCCCTGGGGGCTACTCCTCCCACTTGGTCTCTAGGCAGGGGGCTGTAGCTCGCAGCAGGAGCTGGTAGCAGCCCTGGGTATGATGTAAAGTGTCATTTTATGCCCCATTGGCCCTTCTTTCCAATAACCCCAGGGGTCCAATTTCAAAGGAGGAAAAGGTTAGTGTGAACACAGGGAAGCAACGTGATACCAGAGCTGGGGATTAGCCTCTGTTGAGATTCAGGTTTCTGCAGAATGAAAGCCTTCTCACTCATCAGCCCCCTACATTTCAGGGCTCTGCTAGGGCCCCATTTCCAGGACTTTTTTCTTGGGGGCTTTGAGGAGCCCTGAGAAAGGGGCTTCAAGGATGAGGAAACTGAGGCCCAGAGAAGGGGAAGAGTTGGCTCCAGGTCACACAGCTGGTCTGAGGTATCCAGAGCCTTCCTAGGCCTTGGCAACACAGCAGCTGTCTGAGCATGCTAGAGCTGGGAGGGAGGGGCCATACCCAGGCCCTGCAAGGTGCCCCTCGCCACCTGTACCCCGGGCTCACCTTGTCAAAGTCCTGATAGTGTTCCTGAACTGTTTTCTGCAGGAACCGCTCGAACCTCTGGTTGAAGGCCTTGAACCTCTGCAGGGCAGGGTTGGGCAGATAGCGAAGGATGGGGAAGAAGTCCACTGGGTTCCCGGAGGAGGCACTCTCTACGAACTCATGACTGTTCTTCACGAGGCTGAGCATCTCATCACTGCTCTCAGGGAAGTGCTGTCCAAAGCACATGGCACCAATGACGTTGGCCACTGACACCACCACTTGATTGTAAGGGTCGAAGTGCCCAGGCCCTACCATCAGCTCCTGCAACCTGCTGATCAGGGCCTCAGCCTCCTTGCTCACATGCTCCTCCTGCTACCCGGAGGCTGGGTCAGAGGCGATGGAGAAGGTGTTGAGGGCTTTCTGGGCCAGGTGCCGGCGGGCAGCCCACACCGGTCCAGAGTCTGGGCTGAAGGACATGCTCTGGCCATCAGTGATGAAGGTGAAGCTGTAGAGGTCAGGCCGGCCCTTGAAATTGTCGCCCTGCCGCACCAGGGCCTGCCGGATGGTATCCAGGCTGCTCAGCACCAGCACGGGTGTGGAGCCAATGCGGATCTGCAGCATGTCTCCATAGAGCTGGCTCATCTTTGACAGTGCCAGGTGTGGGTTCTTCCCCAGGGTCAGCACATGCCCGAGCAGGGGCCAGCCCCATGGCTCTGGTGGACTTTTCAGGCCTTTGAGGACCCGAGGCCTCGAACCCCTGAGCACCCAGAATACCAGGCAGAAGATGGCAGAGGCCAGGAGAAGCTCTGTGGCCGAGAAGGGAACAGACTGGGACAATGCCATCTGTACCAACTACAGGGAAAAAAGGAAGGAGGGACCAGGCTGAGGGTTGAGATGGAGACATTCATTCATTCATTTCCTCAGTCATTTGATAAACACTGATGTGTGTTCTGTGCTTGGCTTCCAGCTGGATACTAGAAAGACTAAGATTCATCTACCATGTGTCCTGTGCCCCCAGAGCTCACCCTTTGAGCATCACAGAATCTGAGAGCTGGCAAGAAGCCTCAAGATTCCCAGCCTGAACCCTGGCTCTCTCCTCCACCCATCCTCTCAGTTTCTGCTTCTGGGGCTAGAGTAGAGGCAAGTGACCACCCCAAAACGGGGAAGCCAAGGACAGCACCCTTGTCAGCCCTTGGCACAGCATGCATGTGTGGCACAGGACCAAAGGGTCCCTGCCAGTGCTGGCTTTCTGCTGATACCATCTACACACCCAGGGGACCAGGAGCTCCCCCTACCCAGTGACAATGAGGAGGCCAAGGTCCCAGGGCTGATTCAAATAGCCTGTGATGCCCCCTTCCCAGGGCACTCTTTATCAATACCAGGAAGGGCATCTCCTCCAGGGATGAGTCCCCATCCTCTCATAGTCTTGGAGGTTGAGGTTGGGCTGCAGCCAGGGCCAGGGCTGCCCTTGTGCTAAGGGGGAAGCCCTCCCCATCTCTCTCCTTTAAAATGGCTTAGTCCAAACTGCTCATTTAAAATGGGGAAACACAAGTCAAGAGCTGAGTAGCAAAACCTGGAACCCAGGCCCCCTACACCTAGCCCAGGCTCCCCATCTTTCTGTCTCCACTAGCTTCCAAGTTCTATAATTGGGGATCCCAGAGATTAGAAACTGGTCCCAAGAAAGCTACCTGTAGAGGCAGGTGCTTGAGATTAGCAGAGTTGTAGTGGCTGGTCTGGAGCATCTGGCTCTAGGTGGGTGGCCTTTTTATAAACACCACCCGCTATCGGATTGGCCTGGTTGTCCTGGTCACCTAATATCAAAGCTGGATCACTGAACAAAGTTGGAAGGATCAACCCTTGACCTTGGGCCATGATCCCTCAACTCCACCTACTACCCAAGGCCCAGGGTGATTCTTTGGGGATAGGCCAGAAGGGGTGCTGGGTCCCTGGGGATGAAGGTACAGCTTTCTTCAGGGTTCAGGGTAGGGAGCCTATTTCTCTGAAGAGTAGGGTAGGGTCTGGGAGTGTGGGTTAGGCCTTTGGACTGATCTGGGCGTCTTTCCCATGCACACATGAGGAAGAGCTCTGCCAGGGCACTCAGTCTAGGCCAACCAGGCTCACGGCCCCTCTCCAGAAGGATGTTCTTCTGTATATCCTCCAACAACCTGCAAAACCAGACAGTAAATGGGCATGTTCCAGCCACTCCTGATTTTCAGCCCAAGTCCCCAAGTGGAAAAGAAGAGATGATAAGGATTTTGCATACTAAAGAGAGGCCTCCCTCATGCAAAAAGAGACATAACCAAATGCAATATGTGAACCTCGACTGGATGTGGCATTTAACCAAAAAAATTTTTAAAAATTTACAAAAGGCTTTTTGGGGACAATTGGGGACATGTGAGCATGGACTGGAGATTAGATGATATTCTGGAATAAATGTTAATTTTTTTAGGTGTGAACAGAGTGTCATGGTATGTGGGAGTGTATCCTTGTTCTTAGGAGATTAATGCTGCAGTGTGGAAGTGTCAAGATCCCTGCAACCTCCTTTTGAATGGTTCTGTTAAAAAATGTATACCTTTAGGGCAGGTGCGGTGGCTCACACCTGTAATCCCAGCACTTTGAGAGGCTGAGGTGGGCGGATCACCTGAGGTCAGGTGTTTGAGACCAGCCTGGCCAACCTGGTGAAACCCCATCTCTACTAAAAATACAAAAATTAGCCGGGTGTGGTGGTGCATCCCTGTAATCCCAGTTACTCGGGAGGCTGAGGCAGGAACATCGCTTGAACCCAGGAGGTAGAGGCTGCAGTGAGCTGAGATCGTGCCACTGCACTCCAGCCTGGGCGACCGAGTGAGACTCAGTCTCAAAAAAAAAAAAAGTACACCTTTAAAAAGTATAATTGGATTGTTTGTAACTCAAAGGTTTACCTTTGCTTGAGAGGATGGATACACCATTCTCCATGATGTGCTTATTTCACATTGCATACCGGTATCAAAACATTTCATGTATCCCATAAATATATATACCTACTATGTACCCATAAAATTTTAAAAAGTATACCTATCTATCAATAAATCAAGAGAAAGTAGATATGAGAAATGTCAGCTATTCATGGACTTACGTGAGGATATATGGTGTTTGTTATACTAAAGGAGTCTTTTTTTTTTTTTTTTTTTTGAGACGGAGTCTCGCTCTGTCGCCCAGGCTGGAGTGCAGTGGCCGGATCTCAGCTCACTGCAAGCTCCGCCTCCCAGGTTCACGCCATTCTCCTGCCTCAGCCTCCCGAGTAGCTGGGACTACAGGCGCCCGCCACCTCGCCCGGCTAGTTTTTTGTATTTTTTAGTAGAGACGGGGTTTCACCGTGTTAGCCAGGATGGTCTCGATCTCCTGACCTCGTGATCCGCCCGTCTCGGCCTCCCAAAGTGCTGGGATTACAGGCTTGAGCCACCGCGCCCGGCCCCTAAAGGAGTCTTTAATGTGGACCCAGATCTCAGTCAGGTCTAAGAGGAGGATGAGGGCAAGCCTTAAATTGGATGTGAAAAGGAAGTTTTCTATCTTTTTTTTTTTTTTAAGATACAGAGTCTTGCTTTGTCACCCAGGCTGGGGTTCTGCACCACAGTCATGGCTCACTGCAGCCTAGACCCCCTGAGCTCAAACAATCCTCTTGCCTCAGCCTTCTGAGTAGCTGGGACCACAATCACAGGTGTGTGCACCTTGCCTGGCTAATTTTTTATTTTTAAACATTTTTTTTTGTAGCGAGGAGGTCGGACCATGTTGCCCAGGTTGGTCTTGAACTTTTGGGCCCAAGCAATCCTTCTGCCTTGGCCTCCCAAAGTGCCGGTATTACAGGTGTGAGCCACCGTGCCCGGCATGGATGTGAGAGGGAAGTTTTGATTTAGACGTGAGTGGGCTTTTATTCCTGAAAATGAGAAAACTGTGGGATCAACCTGTGAAGATGCCAAGGCACACGGATGGGGAGTCCAGAGGAACAGAGCATGTTGGAAGACCATGAATGGGAGAAGAGGAAGGTTGTTTTCTGCCTATATCTCCATTGGGTTCGGATGACTCAATGAAAAAGGTTAAGGTTTGAGGTCAGGCTCAGTTTTATAGAAAATGGACTTTTTCTTTCTGTCTGTCTCTCTAATTAACTAAAGTCCATGGTTTACTTAGATTCCCTTGGGTTTTACCTAATGTCCTTTTCCTGTTCCAGGACCCATTGGATATCACATGACATTTAGTCATCATGTCTCTTTGGACTCCTCTTGGCTGTGACAGTTTCTCAGGATATCCTTGTTTTTGATGACCTTGATCATTTTCAGGAGTACTGGTCAGATATTTTGTAGGATGCCCACTATTGGAATGTGCCTGATGTTTTTCTCATGGTAAGCCTGGGGTTATGGTTTGTTGGTAGGAAGACCTTGGAGGTAAGGTGCCATTCTTGTCACATCATATCAAGGTTACATCCTATCAATATGACTTACAGGAGTTGATGTTGACCTTGATTACCTGGCTGAGGTAGTGCGTGTCAGGTCTCTTCACTGTAAAGTTACTCCTTTCCTCCCTTTCCATGCTGTACCCTTTGGAAGGAAGTCACTATGCACAGCCCACACCAAATGAGTGGGGGGTTATGCTCCTTCTCCTTGAGGAGGGATTATCTCCATAAACTATTTGAAATCCTCCTGTGTGAGAGACTATTTATCTTTTTATTTTTAATGTTTTCTTAAAACTTAAAAATATTAAATTACAGGATACAATATAGAAAAGTGCATATGTCAGCTGGGCCCAGTGACTCATGCCTGTAATTCCAGTACTTTGGGAGGCCGAGGTGGGAGGATCACTTGAGTGAGGCCAGGAATTCAAGACCCGCCTGGCCAACATAGTGAAACCTCATCTCTACTAAAAATACAAAAAAAATTAGCTGGGCATGGTGGCGCACACCTGTAATTCCAGCTACTCAGGAAGCTGAGGCATGACAATTGCTTGAATCCAGGAGGTGGAGGTTACAGTGAGCCAAGATCTCATGACTGCACTCCAGCCTGGGTGACAGAGTGAGATTCTGTCTCAAAAATACCTAAATAAATAGAAAAATGCGTATGTCATGTATAGCTTGATCATGTGTAGCTTGATGAATTTTTGCAAATGTAACAAACACACATATAACCAGCTGTAATAAAGAGACATCATGAGCACCCAAGAAGTCCCGTTGTGTTCTTTTCTCAAGGGTATCCATGACCCCAACGTCTATTGCATGAATTTGTTTTGCTTGTTTTTGCATTTTATGTAAATGAGATCATGTCATATGTACACTTTTTGGAGGGGAGCCAAGGAATTTTAAAAAGCTAATAGATTTTTTTAGAGCCGTCTTTGGTTTACAGAAAAATTGAGTGGAAAGTATGATGAGGGAGGTAAAAGCGCCCATTTGCCACCCCCACTCTGCAGTTTCCCCTATTATTAACATGTTGCAGTGCTATAATATATTTGTTACAATTGATGGGTGAATATTGATACATTCTTGTTGTTGTTTTGAGACAGAGTCTCAGGCCTGTTGCAATGGCTGACACCTGTAATCTCAGCACTTTGGAAGGCTGAGGCGGGCAGATCACTTGAGGTCAGGAGTTCTAGATCAGCCTGGACAACATGATGAAACCGCATCTCTACTAAAAAATACAAAAAATAAGCCGACCGTGGTGGCGCATGCCTGTAGTTCCAGCTACTCAGGAGGCTGAGGCAGGAGAATCATTTGAATCCCGGAAGCGGAGGTTGCAGTGAGCCAAGATTGCACCACTGCACTCCAGCCTGCGCCACAGAGCAAGACTTGTCTCAAAAAAATAATAATAATAAAAAAATAAAATAAAGAGAGACAAAGTCTCGTTCGGTTGCCGAGGCTGAAGTGCAGTGGCACAATCTCAGCTCACTGCAACCTCTTCCTCCCAGATTCAAGCGATTCTGGTGCCTCAGCCTCCCGAGTAGCTGGGATTACAGGCACACACCATCATGCTTGGCTAATTTTTGTACTTTTAGTACAGATGGGGTTTCACCATGTTGGCCAGGTTGGTCTCAAACTCCTGATCTCAGGTGATCTGCCCACCTCGGCCTCCCAAAGTGTTGAGATTACAGGTGTGAGCCACCACGCCCAGCCTTTGATACGTTATTATTAACTGAAAACCATAGTTTAAATTAAGATGCACTTTGTGTTGTACAGTTCTGTGGTCCCCCACCTGCACTTTTTTTGTTGTGGTGAAATAATATACATAACATAACATTTAACACTGTAGGGCCAGGCATGGTGGCTCACACCTGTAATCCTAGCACTTGGGAGGCTGAGGTGGGAGGATTGCTTGAGCCCAGGAGTTCAAGACCAGCCTGGGCAATATAGTGAGACCCCATCTCTATTAAACATTTTTTAAAAATTTACCATTTTAACCGTTTTGAGTATACATTTCAGTGGGCAGTGTATACTCTTGTGTCTGGTTTCTGGTTTCTGTTACTTAACATTCCTTTTCTATGAGACTCATTCATGATGTTGGGCATAGTTATAGTTCCTTCTCATTGCTGCACGATATTCCATTATAACATGAGTACTCAACATCTTATTCATTCATTCAATTGTTGATTGATACTTTGGTTGCTACCTCTGTTGGGCTAAGATGAGCCCTGCTGTCAGGAGCATCTTTTTTTTTTTTTTTTTTTTTTTTTTTTTTTCTTTTTTTTGAGACAGAGTTTAGCTCTTGTTGCCCAGGCTGGAGTGCAATGGGGTGATCTCGGCTCACAACCTCTGCCTTCCGGATTCAAGCAATTGTCTTGCCTAAGCATCCCGAGTAGCTGAGATTACAGGCTACCATGCTCAGCTAATTTTGTATTTTTAGTAGAGACGGGATTTCTCCATGTTGGTCAGGCTGGTCTCAAACTCCTGACTCAGGTGATCTGCCATTCTCGGCCTCCCAAAGTGTTGGGATTACCAGTGTGAGCCACCGCGCAGGTCCAGGAGCATTCTTGAACATGCTTTTGAATGCATGTTTGCTGCTCAGGCTGGAATTGCTAGTTCATAGGACAGGTGAATGTTCAGCTATAGTGGATTCTACCAAACAACTTTCCTGGCTGGGCGCAGTGGCTCACACCTGTAATCCCAGCACTTTGGGAGGCTGAGGCAGGCAGATCGCTTGAGCTCAGGAGTTTGAGACCTGCCAGTCCAACATGGCGAAATCCTATCTCTACTAAAAATACAAAAATTAGCTGAGTATGGTGGTGTGCACCTGTAGTCCCAGCTACTCGAGAGACTGACATATAAGAATCACTTGAATCCGGGAAGTGGAGAAGGTTGCAGTGAGCCGAGATAGTGCCACTGCACTCCAACCTGGGTGACAGAGTGAGACCTTGTCTCACAAACAAACAAACAAACAAACCAAAAAACCCTCCAACTTTCCTAAGTAGTTGAACAAGTTTATATCCCCACCCGCTGTGTATGAGGGTCCAGCTGCTTCTCATCCTCGCCACCACTGGGTATTTTCTTTCTTTTTTTTTTGAGACGGAGTCTTCCTCTATCACCCAGGCTGGAGTGCAGTGGCACAATCTCGGCTCACTGCAGCCTCCGCCTCCCAGGTACAAATGATTCTCCTGCCTTAGCCTCCCGAGTAGCTGGGATTACAGGCGCCCACCACCATGCCCAGCTAACTTTTGTATCTTTAGTAGAGACAGGGTTTCACCATGTTGGCCAGGCTGGTCTTGAACTCCTGACCTCAGATGATCCGCCTGCTTCAGCCTCCCAAAGTGCTGGGATTATAGGCGTGAGCCACTGCGCCTGGCTGCCACCGGATATTTTCAATCTTTTTCATTTGAGCCACTCTGGAGGTATGTTGACTACTTCCCTTTTAAAAGTGCTTCAATATTCCCCAGAAATTTCAGGATAAAACCAACTCTTTTGCTTAGCACCCAAAGGCTTCAGCAGAAGTTCCTGTTCACCTCTCTGGCTCTGTTGGCCCCCATGTCACCCTTGCCCCCACCTTTACTGTCTTTCTCCAAAGCTGATCTCTTTGCTTGAAACCTTCTCCCCACCCTGCATTCCCTGGCCACTTTGGTTCATCGTTTTATACCCTGCTCAGCTGTCACCACACTGGCTGGGTCTCAATACCCCCACAATTGAGTTCCCACAGCCTCCACACTGCCCTCCTTAGCAGCATCCATAACACTGTCTCCCCTCTGGACTTTGAGCTCCTTGAAGGTCAAGGCAGCCTCTGCCTTTCTTCCTGTCTCTAGTCTCCAATGCAGGGGCTGGCACACAGCCACACAGTTGGCCGTCGTATCTGTATGTTCCATGGATTCAACCAACCACAGATCAAAAATATTCGGAAAAAAAGATGGATGATTGCATCGGTACTAAGCGTGTACAAACTTACTTTTCTTGCCATTATTCCCTAAATAATACAGTATAACTAACAACTCTTTTTTTTTTTTTTTTTTTTTTTTGAGATGGAGTTTCACTCTTGTTTCCAAGGCTGGAGTGCAATGGCGCAATCTCGGCTCACCACAACCTCTGCCTCCTGGGTTCAAGTGATTCTCCTACCTCAGCCTCCCGAGTAGCTGGGATTACAGGCATGCACCACCATGCCAAGCTAATTTTGCATTTTTAGTAGAGATGGGGTTTCTCCATGTTGGTCAGGCTGGTCTTGAACTCCCGACCTCAGGTGATCTGCCTGCTTTGGTGTCCCAAAGTGCTGGAATTACAGGCGTGAGCCACCATGCCTGGCCAACAACTCTGTATATAGCACTTACTTTGTATTAGATACTACAAGTAATCTAGAGATGATTTAAAGTATAGATTATATGCAAATACTATGCAAAAATTATATGCAAATATTATGCCATTGTATATCAGGGACTTTGGCATCCATAGATTTTGGTATCTAGGGGGGAAGGTCCTGGAACCAATTCCCCATAGCTACTGAGGAACACCTATTCAGAAAAACATTTATTTTATTTATTTTTATTTTATTTTATTTATTTATTTATTTATTTATTTATTTATTTATTTATTTATTTATTTTGAGATGGAGTCTCGCTCAGTTGCCCAGGCTGGAGTGCAGTGGCGTGATCTCGGCTCACTGCAAGCTCTGCCTCCCGGGTTTATGCCATTCTACTGCCTCAGCCTCCCGAGTAGCTGGGACTACAGGCGGCTGCCACCACACCTGGCTAATTTTTTGTATTTTTCGTAGAGACGGGGTTTCACCGTGTCAGCCACGATGGTCTCGATATCCTGACCTCGTGATCCGCCCGCCTTGGCCTCCCAAAGTGCTAGGATTAAAGGTGTGAGCCACCGCACCTGGCCCAAAAAAATATTTATTGAATCAATTGGTGTTCACAAGTAAGAATGCTCACCTGCACAAGAGTTTTAGGAAGACTCTGCTTGAGGTCATTTCCTGCATTAGTTTTATGGAAACTGCAAGGAATAATACATTAAGATTTATTGAGCACCTGCTATGCCCCTAGCTCTGTGCTACATGGTTAACACCAACCATCTCTGTTTTAGCTTTATAGCCACCCTATGAAGTGAATACTAGTTTTTTGTTTTGTTTTGTTTTTTTAAAAGGGTCTCATTCTGTTGCCCAGGCTGGAGTACAGTGGCACGACCTTGGCTCACTGCAGCCTTGACCTCCTGGACTCAGGTGATTCTCCCATCTCAGCCTCCCAAATAGCTGGGACTGCAGATGCATGCCACCACACCCAGCTAATTTTTTTTTTTTTTGTTTTTTTTTTTTTGCAGAGAGAGAGTTTCACCATGTTGCCCAGTCTGGTCTCAAATTCTTGGGCTCAAGCAACAAACCCACCTTGACACTGGGATTACAGGCGTGAACCACGGCGCCTGGCCTAATTTTAAGTTTAAATAGCCACACAAAGCTCTAAGGTTTCCTGCCCCCTAATCCTTCCAATCCACACTCCACACTGCCACTCAAGTGAAGTCTCTGAAATGGCAAATCTGAGCATGTCAGATCCCTAATCAAAATCCCCTGGCAATTTCTTCAGGCATTCAGAAGAAAGCTTGAACTCCTCAGCCCAGCATGTGAGCCAATTCCTACTGTCTTCTCTCACCTCATTTCCCATCCCTTCCTCCTCACACAATTTTCCCACCAGCCAGAGGGGACAATTTCTCTAGTTTTCGGTCTTTATGCATGCACACGTGATGCTCCCTCTGTCTGGAACACCCAACCTTCTTTCCAACCACTTCTTCCTCATTCAGCAAACATCCTCAAGGAAATGCATTGCTTTTAGGTTAGAGATACTTACTCATACTGCAATATTATGATGCATTAATGACAAAGCATCCTCACTTCTCCATTAGAACAAGTCCTTCAACACTTGGTACCAAGCTCACCTCCTCCAGGCCCTACTCTGGTCAGAGCCTCCTTCCTTGGACATGTCTCTTTCCTGGTATGACACCAAGATGCCATATTGCTTTGGTTTTATCTCCCTCTCCAGCTTGTGAACAACTGAGGCACACTATGTTTTATTCATTTGATTTTTTTTTTTTTTTTTTTGGTTGAGACAGAGTCTCGCTCTGTCGCCCAGGCTGGAGTGCAGTGGCCGGATCTCAGCTCACTGCAAGCTCCGCCTCCCGGGTTTACGCCATTCTCCTGCCTCAGCCTCCCAAGTAGCTGGGACTACAGGCACCCGCCACCTCGCCCGGCTAGTTTTTTGTATTTTTTTTAGTAGAGACGGGGTTTCACTGTGTTAGCCAGGATGGTCTCGATCTCCTGACCTCATGATCCGCCCATCTTGGCCTCCCAAAGTGCTGGGATTACAGGCTTGAGCCATCGCGCCCAGCCTCATTTGATTTTTTATTTAGAGTCTTGCTCTGTTGCTCAGGCCGACGTATATTGGCACCATCATGGCTCATTGCAACCTCAACCTCCCAGGCTCAAGCAATCCTCCCCTTCAGCCTCTTGCATAGCTGGGACCACAGGCACACACCACCATGCCTGGCTAAGTTTTAAAAATTCTTGTAGAGCCAGGGTCTCATCATGTTGCCCAGCTAGTCTTAAACTCCAGGGCTCAAGCAATCTTCCTGCCTAAGCCTCCCAAAGTGCTGGGATCATAGTCGTGAGCCACCACACCCAGCTTCATTTGATTTCTAGTACAGTGCCTGCCACATGGTGGGTGCTCAACCATATCTTTTGAGCATAAGTTGTGCAGCCATCCACTATTCTAGGAGGAAACTTACAGCAGTAAGACAGGTCCTGCCTTCAGGGAGGAGACTGCCAATATGCAGGCAAGCAAATGAAAAAGATAACTGCAGGCCCAGGTAGTGCTGAAAATCCTTTGTCCTCCAGATCACTCTGAGAGGCTGTGTTCTGGGAGGCTGACCTCTGCATATTGTCCAGGGGCTCCCCGCCCACTGATTTCTTGTTGGGTTCAGCCAATGGAAGGCACTGGCATAAGATGGGTGGGAAGGAGGAGAATGAGGTTGGGGTTGTTCCCCTCCAGACCCTCTCGCTGAAGACACCTGCCAGGCAGCTCTCCTCTCCTTATAGTATCTCTCTGCGTTCTGGAAAAGACTCTCGCCCCTTGCTCCTTCAGGCCCAAGGTGGTGAGGGCTCCCTTCTGTTACTAGTCCAATGGTACTACACTATCCTGGGTTAGTTTCTCTATGCTATGCTCTGCCCGCACTTTTGTAAATAGCCCCCTTACTAAATTATCCTAATAATCCAGTTTGAGTGGATCCTCTGTTTATTACCAGGATCCTGAAAAATGCAGGATCTTTCTGCATTTTTGCACTGCCAATCTTTGAATGTAGCTTCCCCCCATGCTGGCTCCCTTGTGGTCACAAGATGGCTGCTGTAGCTCTGGCTATCACATCACCCAGACCTGACAAAAGTCAGAGAGACTACAGTGTATCTCTTGCCACGTATCCCCCTTTCAGAAAACTCCCCACACCTTGCAATTATTTAATTAAATTAATTTATTATTATTATTATTATTATTATTATTATTACTGAGATGGAGTCTCGCTGTGTCGCCCAGGCTGGAGTGCAGTGGCATGATCTTGGCTCACTGCAAGCTCTGCCTCCTGGGTTCATGCTATTCTCCTGCCTCAGCCTCCTGAGTAGCTGAGACTACAGGCACCCACCACCATGCCCGGCTAATTTTTTGTATTTTTAGTAGGGATGGGGTTTCACCGTGTTAGCCAGGATGGTCTCAATTTCCTGACCTCGTGATCCGCCCACCTCAGCCTCCGAAAGTCCTGGGATTACAAGTGTGAGCAACAGCACCTGGCCTATTATTATTATTATTTTTTGAAGACGAAGTCTCACTGTTACCCAGGCTGGAGTGCAATAGTACGTTCTTGTCTCACTGCAACCTCTGCCTCCTGGGTTCAAGTGACTCTCATGTCTCAACTTCCCAAGTAGCTGGGATTACAGGTGCATGCCACTACTCCTGGTTAATTTTTGTCTTTTTAGTAGAGACAAGGTTTCACTATGTTGGACAGGCTGGTCTTGACCTCCCGACTTCAAGTGATACCCCCGCCTTGGCCTCCCAAAGTGCTGAGATTACAGGCATGAGCCACCGTGTCCAGCCTAATTTTAATTTTTAAATTTTATGGGTACATAGTAGATGTTTATGGGGCACATTAAATATTTTGATACAGGCATACAATGTGTAACCACATCAGGGTAAATGAGGTATCCATCACCTCAAGCACCTATCCTTCCTTTGTGTTACAGACATCTATTCTTTTAGTTATTTTATAATGTATAATAAATTTTCATTGACCAATATGGTTTGGCTGTGTCCCCACCCAAATCTCATCTTGAATTCCCACATGCTGTGGGAGGGACCCAGTGGGAGGAAACTGAATCATGGGGGCAGGTGTTTCCTGTGCTGTTCTCATGATAGTGAATAAGTCTTATGAGATCTGATAGTTTTAAAAAGGGAGTTTCCCTGCACAAGCTCTCTTCTCTTGTCTGCCGCCATGTAAGATGTGCCTTTCATATTCTGCCATGATTGTGAGGCCTCCCTACCCACGCGGAACTGTAAGCCATTAAACCCCTTTCTTTTGTAAATTGCCCAGTCTCGGGTATGTCTTTATCAACAGTGTGAAAACGGACTAATACATTGACTGTAGCCACCTTGTTGTGCCATCAAATACTAGATCTTGTTCATTGTATCCAACTATACTTTGTACCCATTAATCATCCCCACTTCCTCCCTGCTCCCACTACCCTTCCCAACCTCTAGTAACCATCATTCTCCTGTCTATCTCCATGAGTTCAATTGTTTTAATTTTCAGCTCTCAAATAAGTGAGAACATGTGAAGTTTGTCTTCCTGTACTTGGCTTATTTCACTCAACATAATGACCTCTGGTTCCATCCATGTTGCTGTAAATGACAGAATCTCATTCTTTTTTTTTTTTTTTTTTTGAGACGGAGTCTTGCTCTGTCGCCCAGGCTGGAGTGGAGTGGCGTGATCTCAGCTCACTGCAAGCGCCACCTCACAGGTTCACACCATTCTCCTGCCTCAGCCTCCTGAGTAGCTGCGACTACAGGCGCCCGCCACCATGCCCAGCTAATTTTTTGTATTTTTCGTAGAGATGGGTTCTCACCTGTTAGCCAGGATGGTCTCAATCTCCTGACCTCATGATCTGCCGGCCTCGGCCTCCCAAAGTGCTGGGCATAAGCCACCATGCCCAGTCGGATCTCATTCTTTTTGCAGCTGAATAGCACTCCATCGTGTCTATATACCATATTTTCTCTACCTATTCATCTGTTGATGGACACTTAGGTTGCTTCCAAATCTTAGCTTTTGTGAACAGTGCCCCAGCCAACATGGGAGTACAGATATCTCTTTGACATACTGATTTCCTTTCTTTGGGTATATTTGTAACAGTGGGATTGCTGGATCGTATGGTAGCTCTATTTTTAGTTTATTGAGAAACCTCCAAACTGTTCTTCATCGTGTTTATACTGATTTACATTTTCAGCAGTGTACAAAGCTCCCCCTTCCTCCACATCCTCTCTAGCATTTGTCATTGCCTGTCTTTTGGACAAAAGCCATTTTGACTGGTGAGAGGATATCGCTTGTGGTTTTGATTTTCATTTCTCTGATGATCAATGATGTTAAGCACCTTTTCATATACTTGCTTGCCATTTGTATTTCTTCTTTTGAGAAATGTCTATTCAGATCTTTTGCCAGATGAAATTTAAAAACCGGATTATTTGACATTTTCCTATTGAGTTGTTTGAGCTCCTTATATATTCTAGTTATTAATCCCATGTTAGATGGGTAGTTTGCAAATACTTTCTCCCATTCTGTGGATTGTCTCTTCACTTTGTTCATTGTTTCCTTTGCTGTGCTGAAGGCTTTTAACTTGATGAAATCTCATTTGTCCATTTTTGCTTCGGCCTGTGCTTGTAAGATATCACTCAAGACATCTTTGTCCAGGCCAGGGGAAGTGGCTCATGCCTATGATTCCAGCACTTTGTGAGACCCAGGTAGGAGGATAGCTTGAGCCCAGAAGTTCGAGACCAGCCTGGGTAGCATAGTTGAGACTGTGTCTCTACCAAAAAAAAAAAAGAGAGAGAGAGAGAGAGAAAAGAGGAACTTTTGTCCAGTCCTGGAGAGTTTCCCCAATGTTTCCTTTTAGTAATTTCATAGTTGGGATCTTAGATTTAAGTCTTTAATCCATTTTGATTTGATTTGTGTATATAGTGAGAGACAGGGGTCTAGTTTCATTCTCATGTGTCCCTTTGAAGAGTGAAGAAACCTTCTCCTAAAAGTTGTCCCAGCAGATTATTTTCCACATATCACTGGCCAGAATCATGTCACAGATCTATGTTTAATTAAATCACCAGCAAGACAGCAAGGGCCACAATGACTGGTTCAGATCAGCCAAGACCCACTTTCTGAAGCTGGGGCTGGGGTCAGCTTCCCCTAAAGCGCATAGTTCTAGAAAGGAAGATGGAGGGTTCCTAGACAAAACAAGAGTGGTGAGTGCTAAGGAGGAGGAAAAATCAAGATTAGGGGAAAGGGCTATTGGGTGTCTACAAGTGTCGGAGCAGTTGAGTTGGAAAAGGATTCGTAAATTGGCTGAATGGCCCTCACCGGCTGGACACCCCAGTGGATCTGAATAGGTTACCTCCTTGGCAGAGACCATGGGAACATGTCTGTCTCAGTCTGTTCTCGGTTGCTATAACAGGATACCACTGACTAGGTCAGACGTGGTGAATCACACCTGTAATCCCAGCACTTTGGGAGGTTGAGGTGGGTGGATCACTTGAGGTCAGGAATTCGAGACCAGCCTGGCTAATGTGATGAAATCCCCGTCTCTACTTAAAAAAAAGCAAAAATTAGCTGAGCATGGTGGTGCATGCCTATAATCCCAGTTATTATAGGCTGAGGCAGGAGAATCACTTGAACCCGGGAGGTGGAGGTTGTAGTGAGCTGAGATCACACCATTGCACTCCAGCCTGAGTGACAGCATGAGGCTCCATCTCAAAAACAAACAAATAAACAAACCAAACAAGCAAAAACACCAAAACACAGAGGGGGACTTTACATGGTAAGAGGGCAAGAGTGTGGTGTTAGCTCAGGTCTCTCTTCCTTTTCTTATAAAGCCTCCAGTCTCATCATGGGAGTACCACCTTGATGACCTTATCTAATCCTAATTACTTCCCAAAGCCCTCACTACCTCCAATCAACATATGAATTTTGGGATTATGTTTCCAACACATGAAAATTGGGGTGCACATTCCAACCAGGGCAGAACACTTCTAGGAGCACTCGGCTGATAGAGAAGTGTCCCCAGAGGCTCTGCTTCGATGACAGGACATGAATGTTCATTATCAACAAACCTCAGTGTTTATATGTAAAGAGGTATTACTAAATTGGAAACAGAGTGTTCCTTTGATCATGCCGAATATGCCCTTCAGTAGGTCAAACGTTCCCCTGCAAGGCTGTTTTCACAATTCATTGGCTTGGGAAACATTTGAACAATAATAAACTGCCAACGTGAGAAGAATTAGTTAAATTCTCATCTATAATATGGACCTAAATTAATCATATTTGATGTTATTAAAAGAAGAAGAGAAAGGAAAAAGATCTCCTTTCATCTCCACTGCCCTCCATCTAGGGCCAGTCCAGAAGCTCTGGGCCACCCACTCCCCAGCTTTCTCTGGGCAGCATCCCAGAGGCTGGATCTTCATAGCCCTTCCCCACCTACCAAAACGTGGAGGATTTTTGTCCCAATCCTGCTGAGAGCAGCTGCAGAGCCTGATCTCCCCTGATTACTGTGGTGTATCTGGAGTGTGGAGAGAGGAGCCATCCTGTTGGAAGGAACCTGGAGACTAAAATTGGAGGAGGGTGGGAAAGTCTGAGGATTATGGTCATGTGGTTGGCGGTGAGACCCAGCCCAGATGTTGGCCTTGGATAGAGTGAAGCTGGCACAAGGCAGGATGCTAAGCTAGGCCAGACCAAGATGAACTTCTTAAGGCAGGAGTGTATCTGATCACCTATCTCCTGGGAGCAAAATGATTAATGCCCATTTAGCAGGCATTAAAAAAAGTATCTGAGCTGAGGGGATCCATTCAGCTGACTGTCTTAGACTTGGTGCCCTGCCTACCAGGAACCCAGACTCTCACACAAGGCCTCTGCCACTTCAAATCTTGTGTATTTTCCCACTTGGGGGCCTGCCATGCTTATATTCAATTATTTAACAGCTATCTATTTAGCATCTACTATGTGCTAGGTGCTATTGATGAAGCGTTGATCACAACAGATCAAAGTGCCTGCTCTGTTGGAGTTTACATTTTAGTTGAGGATATAGCCCATCTGCAACATAAATATGCAAAATATACAGTATGTTTGGAGTCTCTAAGTGCTATAAAATTAAGTAGAGAGAAGGATAGAAACTATGGGTCAGGGTAACAGTTTTAGATGGGATGGCCAAAGAAGGTGTATTAGGCTGTTCTTTCACTGCTATAAAGGAATACCTGAGACTGGGTAATTGATAAAGAAAAGAGGTGTCATTGGCTCATGGTTCTGGAGGCAGTACCAGCATGGATGCAGCATCTGCTTCTGGTGCGGGTCTCAGGAACCTTACAATGATCCCAGAAGGCAAAGCAGGTGCAAGAGAAACCAGGAACAAGGGTGGGGGGAGGTGCCACATACTTTTAAATAACTGGATCTCACATGAACTTAGGGCAAGAACTCACTTATCACCAAGGGGATGGTGCTAAACCATTCATGAGGATCCAACCCCATGGTCCAATCACCTCCCACCAGGTCCCACCTCCAACACTGTGGATTACATTTCAACATGAGATTTGGAGGAGACAAACATCCAAACTATATGAGAGGCTGGGCATGGGGACTCACGCCTGTAATCCCAGCACTTTGGGAGGCCGAGGAGGGCAGATCACCTGAGGTCAGGAATTCGAGACCAGCCTGGCCAACATGTTGAAACCCCGTCTCTACTAAAAATACAAAAATTAGGCTGGGCACGGTGGCTCAAGCCTGTAATCCCAGCACTTTGGGAGGCCGAGACGGGCGGATCACGAGGTCAGGAGATCGAGACCATCCTGGCTAACCCGGTGAAACCCCATCTCTACTAAAAAAAAAAAATACAAAAAATTAGCTGGGCATGGTGGCGGGTGCCTGTAGTCCCAGCTACTCGGGAGGCTGAGGCAGGAGAATGGCGTGAACCTGAGAGGCAGAGCTTGCAGTGAGCTGAGATCCGGCCACTGCACTCTAGCCTGGGCGACAGAGCGAGATTCCGTCTCAAAAAAAAAAAAAATTACATGAGCATGGTGGTGGGCACCTATAATCCCAGCTACTCGGGAGGCTGAGGCAGGAGAATTGCCTGAACCCAGGAGGTAGAGGTTGCAGTGAGCTGAGGTCACGCCACTGTAAACACAGCGAGACTCTATCTCAAAAAAACAAAAACTATAGGAGAAAACATACTGAGAAAGTGATATTTGAGGAAGTAAGACGTGAGGATTTTGGGAAAGAAGAGTTTTCTGGTAAAGGGTGTAGATGATGAGAAATTACTTACTGGGTAATTGTACAGTGTTTTTGGGTACCTTAAAAGTCCTGACCTGACCACTATACAATCTATGCATGTAACAAAATTGCACTTGTACCCTATATATTTGTATGAAAAATAAATAAATAAAAATTGGGGAAGGGGGAAAAGGCAGATGCAAGCACACTTAAAAAAAAAAAAGTTTGCTGGTGAAGGGAGGAGCAAGTGCAAAGGCCCTGGGGTAGAGCCCTAGCTGCTTTCTACTTGTCTCTCCAGACTCACTTTCCATCCTTCTCTACCCACTGTCCTAGAGGGCTAAGTTTTGTAGGCTGCATTCATGGACTCTTTGCATCCTGGCCTCCAGTTAGGTTCCACTGATGGAAGGCACAGCAGGACAGAGAGCAGGAACAGAGTGAGGTCGGAACATGTAGGCTGTTTCCCTGCAGGGTCTTTGAGAACTAACTGCAATCCTCTGCTGAAGGCCACAGCTCCTGTCTATACCCTTTCCATAGCAACCCTCTCTGGGTTCTGTTTTCTGCTTCTTTCCCTTGTTGGCTGTTTGCTTGGAGCCAAGGAGCCTCCACCCTCCATGGTGGTGAGCTCTGCTCCCAGACCACTGGGAGCACAGGAGGAACTGCACAGTGACACGGCGCACACTCAACTGATTAACAATGTCACACGTATGGCTTCTCTCACAGGAACTGGCCAGCCAACAACTCGACAGCATCACGGGGTCTTTTGGAGACACAATTTGCCTCCCAAAGTGGTTTGGATGGTGGCCATTTAGGTGCAGAGGCAGACCAGTGGGAAGCTGCTAGATGGAAGTAACCTCTTAGGACTGTGTTCAACCTAGGTAGGTCTTCTTGGGGCCTGCAAGTACCGGCTTTAGTCACTCAGAGAGCTCTCCCAGGTAAGCCTTCCTGGCTGGCAGGTTTGGGTTATAATTCTTGCAGTTGCAAGTCCCCCAAACCCATCTCATACTAGAAAAGAAAGAGGAGGAGTAGAAGGAAGAGGAGGAAGAGAATGAGGCAGGGGCGAAGAAGAAGGAAAAAGAGGGAGACAGGAAGAAAAGGGGGAGGTAATGGTGATATTGGTTTTTTCACAGGGACTTTCTATGGATGAACCTCATTGACTTCAGGAATAACTGGATGTAGAGGCTTAATGTCTTCAATTCTTTCCCCCACTTCCCTCATCTCCCAGATCTGCTTCTCCTTGAGTAGGTATCATTCTAAGGCAGGCTTCCTTAAAACATGACTACTGGCAGCTTCAGACTTATTTTCTAGCCAGTATAGCTACCCCTGACAGAAGGAGAACCTCTTTTCCAATGATTTCATCAAAAGTCCCATAGGGGGCCAGGTGTGGTGGCTTATGCCTATAATTCCAGCACTTTGGGAGGCTGAGGCAGGGGGATCACCTAAGATCCGGAGTTCAAGACCAGCCTGGCCAACTTGGTGAAACCCCGTCTCTACTAAAAATAAAAATAAAAAATAAAAAAAAATTAGCCAGATGTGGTGGAGGGCACCTGTAATCCCAGCTACTTGGGAGGCTGAGTGAGGAGAATTGCTTGAACCCAGGAGGTGGAGTTTGCAGTGAGCCAAGATCGCACTACTGAACTCCAGCGAGCAACGGAAGGCAGGGGTGTTGGGAAACTCCCATAGGGTTCTCATTGCCTTGGCCTGGGGTGGGTCAGCTACAGTAACCCAATCGACTGAGAGTAGGGGTGAGGTGATCCCGAAAGGATAATTGATGTGGTATTGCCAAAAGAAGGGAGAATAGATGCTGGGCCCCTAAAACTCGCCCATGCCCACCATCACTGGGGTGACTCTATAACTTATTATTATCCAAGCCAGGATCTTTTGAGAGTGAAAGAGGGCACTTTAAACAATTCTGCCAGGACAACAGGCTTAGACTGTCCTGGGAAAGTACTGTCATCCTAACTATAGCAGCCAAGAGCCAAGGAGCCAAAAACTGCCCCGTCTGAGCACTGTATCCTGCAAACTCAATCTCTTGGGCTCTCTGGGCACAGGCAGGAGAGGAAGGGAAGGTGCTCAGGCTCAGATCTCAGGAGGAGAAGAGGGTGGCTGGGTAGGGAGAGGACACATTGGGAGACAAGTCCCAGTTCTCCACATCTACCCAAACTGCCTCACCCCGACCTTCCACTACCACCTGCTGTTCACATTGTGTCTCTTCCCTGTGCTGGGAATGCCCTTCCTATGTTCTTCAGACTCCAGGGCTCTTCTCTAGTTCTCCACTCTCTGGGGGGCATCCCTTTAATACCTGTCCTGCCCCAGCCTCCTCACAGCTCCTGCAGCATCTCCAGACTCATCACAGGATCTGTCTAGGGTATGACTCCCATCTCTACCATGGGGCAGGAGTTTGCTGTGGGTCTTGCTTGTCTCCCAGTCCCCTTTGCCCACAGCCCTCAGCAGGGCTCACTGAAAGTCCTGGACTGATGATTCTGCTGGGCTAAGCCCTCTCAGTTGTCTCCATCTCTCCAGCCCAGAGCCCTCTCCCCTCCCCAGCACTTCTGCCCCTGCTCCTGGTATTGATCACTAGGGAATCCTAGCCAAAGAGCTTCTCACGCAAAGGCGTGCAAACTTTGACCCAGGATTGAGTGTACAGCTCCAGGCCAAGGTCCTCTAATCTCCTGCTCAACTCCCTCCTTCTCTGCCCATTGCTCAGTGTGGGCCCCCTTCCTGTTACTGTGAACTATTAGCCAAGACAGGGCTTGGTGATGGGAAGTGCAACATCTCTTATAACCCCAGTACACCAGTCCAGGGGTATGGAGAGGTGGGGGGCCCTCGCCCAAGGGCTGAGTCTGTCTACCTTTGGCTCCCTAGGGCTTCACTCATAATCTGGGATGATAAGTTATAGTGAGAAGAACCCTGGCCTAGAAGCAAGAAGCCGGAGTTCTAGGCTCTGCTGTGATTTGCCATGCGTACTTGGGCCTTTTCTTTTCTGGCACCCATCTCTCCACCTAAGAAGTGAGAGGAATTGGCTTTATTAGTTAATGAATTTTTAACGAGTCAAGAGCCTCTTAGATAATGCAAGCAAAGCAATGCACTTTCTATCAAGAGAAGGGTCCCTGGTTGGGAGCCCCGGCACTAGATGGTCTTCCAGCCCTGGTGACCAGGCTGCCATGATTCTTCAGAGCTGGGGCATTGGCGGGGACCCTGGGAAGCTGAAGAAGAGGTTGTGCTGCAGAGAACGCTGGAGGATCTAGGAGTGCCTTGCTTTCCACTTCTTTGCCATGGCTTCCACACAGGCTCATTCTACTCTCTGTGGCTCTAGCTCCAACTAGGATTGAAAGACAGACCTCTCTTGGGTACCATGAAACTCCTCAGATGGAATCAAAGATGCAGAGGGTAGAATGATTGGAAGGATGCTGAGAAAGCCCAGCAATACTTCCCTTGTCTCCTGCCTGTTCTGTTGCCTAAATTCCACCATTATAGCATCAGCACTTTGGATTCAACATCTCTCTTGCCATTTGGCCTGTGTATAGCATAGCTGTGTCTAACTCCTTTACCAGTTGTTAATATCTTGCCCGGACTTGGCGTATCAGATCAATTTCCCGCAGGTTGGTTTTCCTTGTTAGAGCATACAGAAAGAAGTGGCAGGTTGGGTCAGGATTACAGCAAGTATCCAGTGTCCTAAGAATTACCATGGAGAAGTGCTGGAAACAGCGACCAGGAGAAACCTTTTTCTGTGGGGAGAATCCAGAAAGGCATACCAGAGGAAGGAATGTTTTATCTGAGGCTCAAGGTAGGGGACACTAGAACTAGAAGGATGCAGGCCTGGTAGGTTCTGCTAAAGATTCTCATTCCCGTCTTCAGAGTGGTGGGAGCTACCAAAGAGGTTTAAGCAAGGTGGTGATGGAATGAGATTTTGCGTTTTTAACAGGAACACTCTGGGTGCCACAGGATGGAGAAGTAATTGGAAGGAGCAAAAGGCAAATGGAAACCTAGGTGGAGGCTAAGTACTCCAGGGAGCAATGATGGGCCCTGGATGAGTTGTGGCAGTGGAGCTGGATAGATGCCAAAGCGGAGAAATGTGCCTCCTATTCTTAGCACAGTAGTCCGAGTGACCTTGCTTCTCTTACACCCCAGCCATGTCTCTACCTCACACAGAGGAAGTCTGATGTTTCTCAATGGGGTGCTCCCTGCACATGGGGCAGGGCGCTGTCCCTCATGGGCATCCCATCCCCCTGGACTACATGCCAGGAGAACTCCCCTGTCAGATGACCTCTGCACATCCCTGGTACTGCTCTGTCCTTCAAGAACCACTGTGGTGGGGTTTGGGGGAGGCTTTGATTTTGCTTGTTCCCTCTGACAGTTGCAGTCTTTTTTATTTTTTTTATTTTTTATTTTTTATTTTTTTGAGACAGAGTCTTGCTCTGTCACCCAGGCTGGAGTGCAGTAGCATGATCTCAGCTCAGGGCAACATCCACCTCCCAGGTTCAGGCAATTCTCCTGCCTGACTCCACACCCCCCAACCACCCCCCCCCCACCCCCCACCAGTATCTGGGATTACAGGTGAGCAACACCATGCCTGGCTAATTTTTGTATTTTTAGTAGAGATGGGGTTTTGCCATATTGGCCAGGCTGATCTTGAACTCCTGACCTCAGGTGATCCTCCCAACTCGGCCTCCCAAAGTCCTGGGATTACAGGCATGAGTCACCGCACCTGCCCAGGTACACTCTTTATCCAGATATCTATGTGCCTTAATTCTTGACTCCACACTCCTGCCTCTCTCCGCAAGGCCGTCCCTGACCACCTTGTTTTGAATTGCAATCTGCCCTCACATAATCCCCACGCCTTTTCTGTTTATTTATTTTCTACAGCTCTTTTTACCCTCTGACATTCTCTAGATATGGGGCATACTACTTGTCTCCTTCCATCAGAATGTAAGCTCCACGAGATTAGGAGTTCTGTCAGCCGTGTTCCCTTCTCTGTCAATCGCCAGTGCCTCCGAACAGCTCATGGCTTGCTCGGTAAACATTTGTGCAATGCATGAGGCCGCTTATGACCGGAATGGGAGGTGAGGGGATTGTTTTCTGGCCTGGACCAGCGACTGATGGTGGTGTCATCTGGTTGGGGAGGACGTCGGGGATGGCGGGTAACGATGTTAGTTGGGGCCAGGTTGAGCTAGACACGCAAATACAACTTTTTTTTTTTCTGGAAACCCTGGAGGCTCGGGAGGGCGGGACAGCGTCGGAGGCAGGCAGTTAGACCATGCCAGGTGGCGCTGGGGCTTGGTGTCCTGCCACAGGCGTGGACCGAAAATGTGGACACATGCAGACTGCATCTCCTAGAAGGCAGAAGCCGCATGCTCACCTGGACCCTTTGCACCGCACCGCCTTATTCAATGGCGCACCCGCCACCCTTCGACAGTTCCTCTCCCTCCACCCCAACCCCACGCCGCGCGCGAGGCTGGCCCTTTAAGAGCCCAGCCCCGACTCCCTCCCACCTCGCGTGACTGCGAGACCCGCGCCGGGCCGGGGAATGGGGCGGCCGGGTGGCTGCGCGGGCCTCCGGTCCTTCTCACGCAACGCCTGGGCACCGCGCCCCCGGGCCAGGTGGGGCGGGGACGGGCCGCCTGACCTCTGCCCCCTAGAGGGATGTCGCCAGCGCACGCAAGCTAGCCGGGGGTGGGGTGGGGGCTCCGCGCCAGATGTCCACTCCGTGGTCCCTGGCCCCCAGAGTCTTTCCTCGGCCCCCAGCCGCAGGATTTCTGTGCTCCACCAATCAAAGCACTAGCAACTCCAGGAGCCAAGAGGGACCCTCAAGGGCCGGTGGTGGATCCTGGCTGGAGGGACCGCGGGGTTGCAATCCAGACTAAGGCGATACTAGAGGCGCTGCGGAGCCGCTAGTGAGCGCTCAGCGAACCTGCGCCTTTGCCATCCATTCCGATCCTTCAATCAAGAGGCGCGAACCTCAGCTAGTAGCCTGGGCTCTGGGGGACAGGGCCAGCCACGCGGCGCCTCTGGCCTTCCGGCGCCCGTGACCTCAGGACCGGGGTCGCAGCGCTTCTCACGCGAGCCGGGACTCAGTAACCCCGGGAAGGAGGTCACCACGCGGCAGCCCCGCCCCCGCCTGCCGAGTCCGGGTAGGCTGTAGCGCTGGGGAGGCATCTGCACGCCCAGTGTTCTGGTGGGTGCAAAAATGACGAAGAGAAGTCCCCGCACCCCAGGATGGAGCTTCCCGTACACTCTCTTAGGTCTGTCCTGGGACTTCTTCCTTAAACCCCCTTCTCGGCTGGGTTCTGCATTGCCCTTGGGACGCCTTGGAACTGGGGCTTCCAGGTGTCCCCAGCCCTCACCCCTCTATGTACAGGCACCGAGATGAGGTGTCCCATAGTGGGTTCCTGCCCACCCCCTCTGCCCTCCCCCACCCCCATCCCTCCCCCACCCCCCCACTCCCCGCCCTCCCCCATCCCCTTGCCCTCCTCCACCTTTTCCTCCTATCCCAGAGAGACCAGCCCGGTTCAGGGGGCTCCTCCCTCCATCTCAGCACGCTCCAGGGAAGGAGGCGTGGCCACACGTATGAGCCCGCCTATAAAGGTAGCAGTGCCTTCACCCTCACCCTGAAGGTGACAGTTCCTTGGAACCTTCCTTGATCCTTGTGATCCCAGGCTCTAAGAGTCCACTCTTCCCAGCTCAGCTCAGTACCTCCTTACAGCCACAGGTGAGTTGCTGGGGGGCTTCTGGCTTGCCCCTTCTCTCCCGATAAAAGGAACATTTTGGTGCCTCCAGGACTTCCTAGGTAGCTACCTGTCTAGCACCTCCAAAAAGGGAGGCTCAGAGTGTTTTTAGTGATCAGGCAGTCTAGCCCCCTAGTGGGGAAACTGAGGCCAGGGGAAGAGGAGGACTTGCCCATGGTCCCACAGCTGGTACCAGACCTCTAGATATGGATGGCATCTCATTCAGGACTTCAGGACCCAGGCTCCAGCTCCATCCCCTAGTAAGTGACTCCCTGCCCACCATGGGGCTTCCCCATCAAGGCCACCTGGCAGGCTGGAATATGTGCAGCCCCTCCCTCAGGCTTTCTGATGACAGGCGCTTCTCCTTGGGTGGGCAGGATGAAAGGAGGGGGTTGGCTGGGTTCTTACCAGCTATACCCTGCCCTAGCCTAAGAAGCTACCCCTGGCAGATTTTACCCTCCCAAGGGTGGCTTGTCAGTGCTGAGATGTCCTAGACAGCTGAGACAATAGAGGCAGATCTGTGCAGGAGTCCCAGGCCTTTCCTATCTCATTGACCATCTTCTTTGTCCTTTGCTGGTAGACAATCAGGGTGACAGATTGCCAACTGCAGGGAGCTAGAAATACCAGTCCCTAAAAACTCACCAGTCACATCTCCCTTGGCCTCCTACCATCTTACAAAGGCTGCAGGTCCTTGGGACACCCATTGTGCAGAAGGGGACACCATGGCACACCAAAGCCTGGTACTGTCCTCTGTTCACTCTGGGATCCAGTGTGATTTAGCCCCTCCAGGAAGCCTCCCTCCGCTATAATACTTGTGGTAGGAACCATCCATCTCCCTGTCTTGTGGTTCTCCTGTGGGGAGCCTCACTGTTAAGACTGTCAGCTTCCCCATGGCAGATCTGAGTTTCCTCTTCCCTCTGGATCCAGCTGGGCACTCTGAACTGAGGGATCTTGTCTCACCCTCTCTCAAGTGTTGAAATTGGACCCCAGAAAAGTAAAATGTGCAGTCCAAGATCACTTTGACTATAATGTTGGGTCTACTGACCTCCAGTCCAGGGTAGCGGGCAGATGCCTGATATGTTGGAGAGAGTGGTTTATGAATTTAAACACTTTTTTAGGTCAAGCTTACAGAGAAAGTATTGTCTCAGTTTCCTTTCAGTTTAGATCCATTCCTGGTTTCCCTGATTCCAGTCTGGGGTTTTCTTACAGCCTAGTGGGAACCTTCCATTTATTCTCTGTTCTCTGGTAACCTGCAAAAGGGGGAGGTCCAAACTGTTCATTCATTGAGAATTGAGCCAAAAAAAAAAAAAAAAAACCAAAAAACCTTGGCCTGGATTTCTCTGACTAAAGAGCTCAATCTAGCTGGTCTCCAGCTGCCTTTAAACTGTGGGTCAGTTGAATTCAGAGAGCTGGGGTTGAGAGCAATGTGGTTTGGGAAGTGGCCATCCTGTCCCCTGTCTCTTCTTTACTCTGTCCTGGGGTCTGGTGGGATTTCCTGCATCCTGGGATTGAGCAGCAGAGAACTGAGGGTTCTGGGAAAATTCCTTCATTGATCTGACCACTCTTCAAAAGGAGGTACATGTGACAGCAGCTAGAAATTTCCAGGGAAGTGTCCCTAAAGAGTCTGAGTCCTGGCTCTGTCACTGATTGCTGGGGGACTTTGGGCAAGTCAGTGCTGCTTCCCCCAAATGTTAAATGAGGCTAAAGGATCAGATGATCCCTAATTCCCCCTGAGAACATGGTTTTCCTAAGTGTGGTGGGTAGGACTTGGGGTGATACACATTGATTATGTGTTTATTTTAATGTGTTAGGGGAAAAATCAAAGTTGTACTTTCACACATATATTGTTTATGATGATATGTAGATAGATTTACAGTCGATTTTAGGAAAATGTGAAGTAAGTAACAGTACTGGTACTATGTGAAAATCACAGATTGACATTGGAAGATGTCATTTTAGATTGGTACAGCAGTTAAGAGAAAGCATTCTGGAATTAGGCAACTTGGCTTGGGAGTCTGCATCCAACACTTTCTGGGTGTGTGACCTTGGGTAAGTTACTTATCTTCTCTGAGCCTCACTGCAGCCTACTTCATAGATTTGTGGCTGGTGCTGAATGAAGAAGGACTGTGAAATTCTTAGCCCACAGTGGTAGCTCAACAACTTCTCCCCACCTCATCCTCTTCTTCATGCTCAGTAAGCAATTCTGATGGAAAAGTTTCCCCTTTCCCTGATACTCTAGGATGTTGGCTCTTCTCATTCCTCAATCTGATGGCTTGATTTTTTTTCTTCCTGCCCCTTCTCTCAGCAGCCACCTCCAAGATCCCTACACTGATCATGCTTTTCCGAATCTCCATGTCGGCCACGGAGTTTCTTCTAGCCTCTGTCATCTTCTGTCTAGTATTCTGGGTAATCAGGGCCTCAAGACCTCGGGTCCCCAAAGGCCTGAAGAATCCACCAGGGCCATGGGGCTGGCCCCTGATTGGGCACATGCTGACCCTGGGAAAGAACCCACACCTGGCACTGTCAAGGATGAGCCAGCAGTATGGGGACGTGCTGCAGATTCGCATTGGCTCCACACCCGTGCTGGTGCTGAGCGGCCTGGACACCATCCGGCAGGCCCTGGTGCAGCAGGGTGATGATTTCAAGGGCCGGCCCAACCTCTACAGCTTCACCCTCATCAGTAATGGCCAGAGCATGTCCTTCGGCCCAGACTCTGGACCAGTGTGGGCTGCCCGCCGGCGCCTGGCCCAGAATGGCCTGAAAAGTTTCTCTGTTGCCTCTGACCCAGCCTCCTCGTCTTCCTGCTACCTGGAGGAGCATGTGAGCAAGGAGGCTGAGGTCCTGATCAGCAAGTTGCAGGAGCAGATGGCAGGGCCCGGGCACTTTAACCCCTACAGGTATGTGGTGGTATCAGTGGCCAATGTCATCTGTGCCATTTGCTTTGGCCAGCGCTATGACCACGACCACCAAGAACTGCTTAGCCTAGTCCTCCTGAATAATAATTTCTCGGAGGTGGTTGGCTCTGGAAACCCAGCTGACTTCATACCTATTCTTCGCTACCTGCCCAACCGTTCCCTTAATGGCTTCAAGGACCTGAATGAGAAGTTCCAAAGCTTCATACAGAAGATGATCAAGGAGCACTACAAAACCTTTGAGAAGGTACAGTCTGGGGAAAGGCAGGTGGATGGTGGGAAGCCGATGGGGTCAGGGCCTGGGAGGTCAGAGGTAAGAGGAACTGTATGGGGCTTGGCAAGTTCTCAGGGAGGCTTCAACCTGGGATCTTGAAGCCAGTTGTGGAATAGTCTTCTTCCTTGGCAGGGAAATAGAGCCTTTTCTTGACTAACCCTTCCATGCTTCCACCAGACAGCAATAGCCACTGAATAGCCATTACATGCCAGACCCTGGGGCAGTTGTTGAGGGAGCCAGGAAGAGTTAAAGAGTTCATCTCCTGGCCTCATAATAGAAAGAAGATAAAGAGCACATCCAGGTGATAACAGTACAAGATGCTGTGTGTCAGCTGTCCCTTAAGTTGGGACTAGCAGCATTCTAAGGTAGTAGGAGACAGCCTTGCAGAGGCAGAGAGAAGCTGGGACAACAGCCTCAGGGGGCATCACCTCCAGAACAAAGATGCTAGGAATAGTGAAGGACCAGACCTGGATGGAGAGGTAGCTCTGGGTTTGAGATCTTGCTCACCTGTGGACTTTCCCTACCTAAGGGCCACATCCGGGACATCACAGACAGCCTGATTGAGCACTGTCAGGAGAAGCAGCTGGATGAGAACGCTAATATCCAGCTGTCAGATGAGAAAATCATTAATGTCGTCTTGGACCTCTTTGGAGCTGGTATGAGTTACCCCATGTGTCCTTCCTGTGCTCAAGTGCCCTGACCTGCCGCCTGCCTAACTTCTTCTGTTCTACCCTGTCCAGGGTTTGACACAGTCACAACTGCTATCTCCTGGAGCCTCATGTATTTGGTGACGAACCCCAGAGTACAGAGAAAGATCCAAGAAGAGCTAGGTAGGTAGTGGCTCCCTTCAAAGGGGTCAGTGCCAGGGGCCTGGCCAAGTCTAGGCAGCCCCTGAATCCATCTTGTTCTCTGTGTTCTGCAGACACAGTGATTGGCAGGTCACGGCCACCCCAGCTCTCTGACAGATCCCATCTCCCCTATATGGAGGCCTTTATCCTGGAGACCTTCCGACACTCCTCCTTCGTCCCCTTCACCATCCCCCACAGGTAAGGCCCCATGGAGACACTGCTGTCTGTTACTGGTCTTACTCCAGACCACATACCTGATTAGGGTTAGTGGGAGGGACACAGCGTGGGAGACAGGGAGATTTGCCTATTGCCCTGAGCCTGACTGAGCTTCCTTTCTCCCTAGCACCACAAGAGACACAAGTCTGAAAGGGTTTTACATCCCCAAGGGGCGTTGTGTCTTTGTGAACCAGTGGCAGATCAACCATGACGAGTAAGTTCAGAGGTGCAGAGGAAAGGCTGGGTCTACCCTCTTAAGCTCTTATATATTATTAATACTATCATTGCATTGATCCTCCTGTCCATGGGCTGCTTGCCTGTCCTCTATCCTTTAGGGTTGGGGCTCCACTCACTTGATGCTTCTGAGCCCTGAGCTGCCACTTCAGTTGTCTCCCTCTGGTTACAGGAAGCTATGGGTCAACCCATCTGAGTTCCTACCTGAACGGTTTATCACCCCTGATGGTGCTATCAACAAGGTGCTAAGTGAGAAGATGATTCTCTTTGGCTTGGGCAAGCGGAAGTGCATCGGTGAGACCATTGCCCGCTGGGAGGTCTTTCTCTTCCTGGCCATCCTGCTGCAGCGGGTGGAGTTCAGCGTGCCACCGGGTGTGAAGGTGGACATGACCCCCATCTATGGGCTGACCATGAAGCACGCCTGCTGTGAGCACTTCCAAATGCAGCTGCGCTCTTAGGTGCTTGAGAGCCCTGAGGCCTAGACTCTTCTATCTGGTCTGGTTGGGCAGCCAGATCGGCAGGCTGGCCTAAGTGATCTAAGGTTCAGCCTGAAACTCATAGACACTGATCTGGCTACAGTTTTGCTATCTGGGCTGTGGGCAAGCCTAAGGGATACTGCCTGCCCCTACCCTGGACTTGCCTCTGCACACCCTCCACAGACAACAGGTAAAACAGGGCCACACAGATGCTGATGGAGCCTTCCCAAGTTGTGGTGCTTGAGCTAGGAGGCCTGCTAGAGTTAGGAGGTCCTTAGGCCTCCGAGAAGCTCTGAAGAACTCTCTGGAAGCCCCTGGGCCCAGCAGCTAGCTGGCTCTGTGCAGGTGCTGACTGGTTTGAGCAAGTTAGAACTGGCCACACCAGGACCCTGTCCAATCTTTGACAATTGGAAGCTGCCAAGAGTGAAGGGACGAGACAGCCCAGGATACTGGCACAGAGGTAGTCTCACTACTTGAACTAGGCTGAGCAATCTGGTCCTATGGGTCTAGGACACAGTTCCTGGGAATATCGCATTCCTCTGCCCTTCCTGTAGGCAGGAACAAACAGGGCTGCCTTCTGGCCTTGTAAAACCCTTGTTGCTGTCCAGGAGGGGCTGGGGACTTGTGTCTACGGGGAGCAGAGCGCAGAGGCAGTGCACATATTCAGGCACCAGGATTGGGGCTGGAGTGAGGTTGTGGTATTTCAATTACCTTCTATTGGTCTCCCTTCTCTACACTCTTGTAATAAAATGTCTATTTTTAATGTTTGTACACAACAATCTTTCTATTCTAGCCTGCATTGTGCTTACATGCTTGCATAAGAGCTTAAGAACCATTGATTTAATGTAATAGGGAAAGTTCTAACCCAAGTATCCAAAATGTGTAAGAACAACTACCTGAGCTAAATAAAGATATTGTTCAGAAATCCTATAGGTGGAGATTTTTAAATTTTAAATGATTCATCACTCATCTAAATACTTACCCTGAACCCCATTCTGTGTGGGGTTTTACTGTAGGGAGGAAGAAGAGGAGGAGCAGTGAAGAGTTGAAGCTGCCACACTTAGGCAGTCTATTTGAAGGACAGACTCTATTTTTTGAGACAGTGTCTTCAGGTCGTCCGGGCTGGAGTGCAGTGGCACCATTTTGTTTCGCTGTAACCTCCACCTCCTGGGCTCACGCGATCCTCTCACCTCAGCCTCTGAGTAGTTGGGCCGCAGGCACATGCCACCATGGCTAATTTTTTTTTTTTTTTTTTTTTTTTTTGTATTTTTTGTAGAGATGGGGTTTCACCATGTTGCCCAGGCTGGTCTCAAACTCCTGAGCTCAAGTGATCCACCCGCCTTACCCTTCCAAAGTGCTGGGATTATAGGCATGAGCCACATCGTCCGGCCAGAAGAAGACTCCTAATCACTATGCTGACTTATTCCCTCTCTAACTTATCACAAATTGATGAACAATATTCTCTGAATTAGGCAATAAGGATATCAAGTGAATATAATGCAGTCCCTGCTTTCAAGAACCTCCCAAAATAGTTGAGGAAACTGACACATAAACACATCATTCAACTCACTGTGGTCAGAGCTCTACCAGACAGATGCATACGGGAGGCGGGGTCCAGAGTTGGGGGTGGCGCTGGGTGGGGGAGTAGGCACTGGGAGAGATTTTCAGGTCTTTTTTGTTTGTTTGTTTGTTTTTGAGATGGAGTCTTGCTCTGCTGCCCAGGCTGGAGTGCAGTGGCACGATCTCAACTCACTGCAAGCTCCACCTCCCAGGTTCTCACCATTCTCCTGCCTCAGCCTCCTGAGTAGCTGGGACTACAGGCGCCTGCCACCACGCCTGGTTAATTTTTTGTATTTTTAGTAGAGATGGGGTTTCACTATATTAGCCAGGATGGTCTTGATCTCCTGACCTCGTGATCCACCTGTCTCGGCCTCCCAAAGTGCTGGGATTACAGGCATGAGCCACTGAGCCTGGCTCCAGGTCTTGAGGCTATCTGAGCCAAGCCTTCCTTGAAGGATGAGAGGCAGTCTCTCACTTGGGACTGATAGCATTAGTTGTTGAAGTCCAAGGGGGTAGACTCTGGTCACAGTTTTATGGGGAGAGGGGTTCTCAGCTCAGCAGTTGTAATCTATTCCTCACTCTTCATGCCCTGGTTTAGGTTCTGCAACCACATTAGAACCCACATCTCAATGCTGAAAACCACTGTCCATCTGGGATGGCAAAGTGGTGGTGATGCCAAGTATGTCAGAAGCTGGACCCACATAGCCAGGAGTTGTTCTGACTAAGGGGCTGAAGGGAGACACACCTTGGGATGTGACCTCCCTACCCCACCCCAGACCAGCTTTCTTCCTGAAGCATTGCGTAGTGGCCAGCAGTTGCTGTCCATGCATCGTGCTTCCTGGCAGGGGTAGATGGCTCCTGCTCACCAGGAGCTTCAGACTACTTCAAGGAACAACCAAGCTGAAGTCAGCTGCAGCAACCTGCTTTGTGCGGCGGCGGCGGGGTGGGGGGAGGGGGGAGATGAGAAATTTGGTGCTCAATCATTCTCGTATTGATTTATATTTTCTACTTAATAACTTGCATTTATGCTATATACATAAACAAGTCATGAAAGCATGCTATGTGAAAGAAGTCAGACACGAAAGGCCATGTATTGTATGACTCCATGTGTACGAAAAGTCCAGAATAGGTAAATTTATAGGGACAGAAAGTAGATGAGCAGTTGCCAGGGAATATGGGGCAGAGGGAATTGGGAGATGCAGAGTTTACTTAGGGGTGATGGAAATATTCCAGAATTAGAGAGCGGTGATGGTTGAACAACTTTGTGAATATACTAAAAACCAGTGACTTATGCAGTTCAAAATGGTTTAAATGGTAGAGAAAAGGCCTGGCGCGGTGGCTCATGTCTGTAATCCCAGCTCTTTGGATTGTGATTCAGGGCTTTTTGGAGAAACAGTTATCGTAAATCTGGGATGAGGAATATAAAAGACAAGCCTGAGACGCTTGGTCATACCAGATAGTAAGGATGCTACAAACACTACCAGGAGTTTATCAAGTCATTCTGGAGCTGACTTGAAGAGGCTCCAACTCTGGGAGACAGGACAATTTGAGTGTCATTAATAATAATAACTGCTATGGATTAAAACCCATCAAATGTGTTAGAATTCATAAGTTTATACTTTTATTTTTTAAAGAGAGCTGGTTCTTTATAGGAACCAACTAAGTAACGTGAGAAGCGAAAAAACAAAGGTAAAGAATCAAGAATTGACCAGGTGCAGTGGCTCATGTCTGTAATCCCAGCAATTTGGGAAGCCAAGGTGTGTGGATCACTGGAGGCCAGGAGTTCGAGACCAGCCTGGGCAACATGGTGAAACCCTGTCTCTACTAAAAATACAAAAATTAGTTGGGCATGGTGGCACATGCCTATAATACCAGCTACTCAGGAGGCTGAGGCACGAGAATTGCTTGAACCCAGGAGGTGGAGGTTACAGTAAGCTGAGATCACACCACTGCATTCCAGCCTGGATGACATAGTAAGACTTTGTCTCAAAAAAAAAAAAAAAAACAAAAAAAAAAAAAAAAATCAAGAATTTATTCTACCTGTCCTATATGAACTATACCTATAAAGAACCAAATAGATTAGAAAGAAGCATCTGTTAAAAATATTCCAGCTGGTCGCAGTGGCTCATGCCTGTAATCCCAGCACTTTGGGAGGCCGAGATCACCTGAAGTCAGGAGTTCAAGACCAGCCTGGCCAACATGGTGAAACTGTGTCTCTACTAAAAATACAAAAATTAGCCAGGTGTGGGGTGTGGTGGTGGGCACCTGTAATGCCAGCTGTTTGGGAAGCTGAGACAGGAGAATCGCTTGAACCCGGGAGGCGGAGGTTGCAGTGAGCTGAGATCATGCCACTGCACTCCAACCTGGACAACAAAGATCGAAAACTCCGTCTCAAAAAAAAAAAAAAAAAAATCAATTATTATGTGAAAAAGAAATTATAGAATTGGAGTGTCATTATTTTGTAGCCACCAATAAATCAATAGATCTAAACATTGTGCCTAACAACTGCTGACATCATAAAAGGAGAGAAAATCAGACGTCATGTGACTCCTAATGAACGAACACAACAGCATCTACAGTGTTGTCAAAGGGATTGCATTGGAGGCTGACCGAGCCTCTGGAACCAGCTGCCAATTCGCAATAAATACAGAGGATGAAGGGACGTGAACTGCAACATGAATGTGCAGTCAGTAAAATTCAGACTTTGGAAGACTCTGTAGGTCAAAAGGCCTGGGTTCTTCAACAGAAAATCTATAAGGAAAGGAAAGGGATGGAGGGAAAACTTGTAGATGAAAAGAGACTACAAAAAGACATAAAATTTTAAGAAATGAACAACACTAAACTATAATAGACATATAATATAATATATAATATGATATATAATATAGTATATGATATATGACATATGATATATGATATAATATATCATATTATATATAATATGATATATATCATATAATATATGAAGAAAATCATGGCCAGGTGCAGTGGTTCACACCTGTAATCCTAGCATTTTGGGACGCCAAGGTGGGCGGATCACTTGAGGTCAGGAGTTCAAGACCAGCCTGGCCAACATGGTAAGACCCCATCTCTACTAAAAGTACAAAACTTAGTCGGGCGTGGTGGCACATGCCTGTAAATCCCAGCTACTTGGGAGGCTGAGGCAAGAGAATTGCTTAAACCCGGGAGTCAGAGGTTGCAGTGAGTCAAGATAGTGCCACTACACTCCAGCCTAGGTGACAGAGTAAGACTCTGTTTCAAAAAAAAAAAAAAAAAAGATAATCATGTCCAGGTGACAAATAAAACTGCTAAACAACAAATATACAGAACAAATTTTGAAAGTATTCAGAGAAAAATGAAACATTACATACAGGGAAACAAATATTTAAATTATTGTTGACGTTTTGTCAGTAATGATGACGGAAAGAAGATACTAGAACAACATCTAAAGTTTTGAAAGGAAAAAAATCCTGTCAACCCAGAATTCTATATCCCAGTGAAAATATCACTCAGGATGAAAAGTGAAATAAACATTTTCAGATGAAAGAAAATTAAGAAAAGTAGTTGTCAGTAGGTCTGCATTGCTTTATTAGAAAGGCTAAAGGAGGCTGGGCACGGTGGCTCATACCTGTAATCGCAGCACTTTGGGAGGCCAAGGCAGGTGGATCACCTGAGGTCAGGAGTTCAAGATCAGGCTGGCCAACAGGGTGAAAATCCATCTCTACTAAAAATACAAAAAATTAGCCAGGCATGGGGCACATGTCTGTAATCCCAGCTACTTGGGAGGCTGAGGCAGGAGAACTGCTTGAACCCGGGAGGCGGAGGTTGCAGTGAGCCGAGATCGTGCCATTGCACTCCAGCCTGGGCCACAGAGTAAGATTCCATCTCAAAAAAAAAGTTGAACTCATAGAAACAGAAAGTAGAATGGTGGTTACCAGGGCCAGTGTGGTGGAAGAAAAGGGTAGATGTTGGTCAAAGGCTACAAACTTTTAGTTGTAAGATGAATAAGTTCAGGGGATCTAGCATACAGCATGGTAACAATAGTTAACAATACTGAATTATATACTTGAAATTTGCTAAAATGTTGTCACCAGAAACCAAACCAAACCAGAACAAAAGCAACTAGGTGAGGTGACAGGTGTGTTAACTAACTTAATTGTGGTAATCATTTCACAAAATGCCACATTGTATACCTTAAAATTATCCACTTCTATTTGTCAATAATACCCAATAAAGCTAGAAACAAATCTTTTTAAGTTAACACACACACACAAAAGAAAAACATATATATATGCACAAATAAATATATTTAGCCATAAAAAAGAAGGAAATCATGCCATTTGCTACAATGTGGATGAACCTGGAGGACATGATGCTAAGAGAATTAAGCCAGGCACAGAAAGACAAACCTGCATGATCTCACTTACATGTGGAATCCAAAAACCACTCATACAAGCCGAGAGTAGAATGATGGTTGCCAGGTTGCTGTGGGGTGGAGGAAATGGGGAGACAGTCAAGGAGTACAAACTTTCAGTTATAAGATGAATAAGTTTGGCCAGGCGCGGTGGCTCAAGCCTGTAATCCCAGCACTTTGGGAGGCCGAGATGGGCGGATCACGAGGTCAGGAGATCAAGACCATCCTGGCTAACACAGTGAAACCCTGTCTCTACTAAAATATACAAAAATCTAGCCGGGCGAGGTGGCGGGCGCCTGTAGTCCCAGCTACTGGGGAGGCTGAGGCAGGAGAATGGCGTAAACCTGGGAGGCGGAGCTTGCAGTGAGCTGAGATCCGGCCACTGCACTCCAGCCTGGGCGACAGAGCGAGACTCCGTCTCAAAAAAAAAAAAAGATGAATAAGTTCTGATAATCTAATGTATGGTATGGCAACCACAGTTAATAATACTGTATTATTTACTTGAAATTTGCTAAGAGAGCAGATAAGTGTCCTCACCCCTCTGCCCAAAATGGTAACCATGTGTGGTGAAGGAGGTGTTAGTTAATTCGATTACGGTAATCATTACACAATGTAAACATATATCAAACCATCATGTGGTACACCTTGGATACATAGAATTTGTATTTATCAGTTATACATCAATAAGGCTGAAAAAAGAGATTTATAGCTTTAAATGCGAATATTACAAAAGAATAAGAGTATAAGATCAATGACCTATGGGTCCACCCTAAGAAGCTACGAAGAGAAGAGCAAAGTGTACCCAAAGTAAGTAGAATAAATGAAATAAAGAGCAAAACTCAATGAAATAAAAAAAAACCATTAAAACAATAGAGAAAATTAACGAAGCCAAAATCTGATTATGTGAAAAGATCAACAAAATTGATAAACCCTTAGCAAGAATGATTGAGCAAAAAAGAGAAAGAACACAAGCTACCAATATTCAGTATGGAAGGATTACTACTGGCGGGCACAGTGGCTCATGCCTGAAATCCCAGCACTTTGGGAGGCCGAGGTGGGTGGATCACCTGAGGTCGGGAGTTCAAGACCAGCCTGACCAACATGGAGAAACCCTGTCTCTACTCAAAACACAAAATTAGCCGGGGTGGTGGCACATGCCTGTAATCCCAGCTACTTGGGAGGCTGAGGCAGGAGAATCGCTTGAACCCAGGAGGCAGAAGTTGCGGTGAGCCGAGATTGTGTCATTGCATTCCAGCCTGGGCAAAAAGTGAAACTGGATCTCAAAATAAATAAATAAATGAATAAATAAATAAATAAATAATAAAAAAAGAAAGGATTATTACTATAAATTCTACTTACATTGAAAAGATAAAAAGTGGCCGGGTACAGTGGCTCACGTCTGTGATCCCAGCACTTCGGAAGGCCAAAGCGAGAGGGTCACTTGAAGCCAGGAGTTCAAGACCAATCTGGGCAACAAAGCAAGACTTTGTCTCTACAATTTTCTTTTTTTAATGAGCTGGGTGTAGTGGTGCACACCTGTAGTAGTCCCAGCTACTTGGGAGGCTGAGGCGGAGGATCACTTGAGCCAAAGAATTCAAGGCCACAGTGAACTACAATCATGCCACTGCACTCCAGCCTGCCTTAAAAAAAGAAAAGAAAAGGGAATATTATTAACATTATGCTAAAAATTTTGACAACTTTGGTGAGATGGACAAATTAAAACTATATATAACTTACCAAAACTGGCTCAAAATTAAACAGAAAACCTGAATAGTCTTATATCTATTAAAGACATTGAATTTGTTATCAAAACCTTCCCAGCAAGAAAACTTCAGGCCCAGATAATTTCATAAGTAAATCCTATCAGATATTTAAGGAAGAAATAACAACACCCTTCTAAACTTTTTCAGAAAATAGAGGAGAAGGAGACAATTCTCAGCTTTTTTTTTTTTTTTTTTTTTTTTTTTTTTTTTTTTTTTTTGAGGCGGAGTCTCGCTCTGTTGCCCGGACTGGAGTGCAGTGGCCGGATCTCAGCTCACTGCAAGCTCCGCCTTCCGGGTTTACACCATTCTCCTGCCTCAGCCTCCTGACTAGCTGGGACTACAGGCGCCCGCCATCTCGCCCGGCTAGTTTTTGTATTTTTAGTAGAGACGGGGTTTCACAGTGTTAGCCAGGAAGGTCTTGATCTCCTGACCTCGCGATCCGCCCGTCTCGGCCTCCCAAAGTGCTGGGATTACAGGCTTGAGCCACCGCGCCCAGCCAATTCTCAGCTTATTTTATGAGGTCATCATAATTATAATACCAAAGCCTGACAAAAATGCTATTAAAAGGGGCTAGGCACAGTGGCTCACATCTGTAATCCCAGCACTTTGGGAGGCTGAGGCGGGAGGATTGCTTGAGCCCAGGAGTTCGAGACCAGCCTGGGCAACATGGCAAGACTCTGTCTCTAAAAACAAAAACAAAAACAAAAAACCTCAGCAAAAGTATTAGCCAACAGAATCTAACAACATATAAGAAACACAGGGAAATGATCAAGACCCAGACATACAGACACATTATGATCAAGCAGGATTATCTTTAAAATGCAAGGTTGGTTTAACATTTGAGAATCAGCCAGGCACAGTGGCTCGCGTCTATAATCCCAGCACTTTTCAAGGCAGAGGCAGGCGGATCACCTGAGGTCAGGAGTTCAAGACCAGCCTGGCCAACATGGTGAAACCCTGTCTCTACTAAAAATAAAAAACTTAGCTGGGTGTTGGGGAGGCTGAGGCAGGAGAATCACTTCAACCCGGGAAGCGGAAATTACAGTGAGCTGAGATGGCACCACTGCACTCCAACCTGGGGGATAGAGCTAGAGCGAGACTCTGTCTCCAAAAAAAAAAAATAAAAATAAAAATAAAGAAAATCAATTGATGTAATTCTCCATTTTAATAGAGTAAAAGAGAAAAACCATTTGCTCATTTGAATAGATAAAGAAAACACATTTGATAAAATTTAATACTTATAAAAATTCTCAGCAAACTAAATATAGAAGGGAAATTTCTCAGTCTAACAACCTACAGCTAACGTAATGGTGAAAAAAATTTTTTCTTTCATATAGTGAGGTCTTGCTATGTTGCCCAGACTGGTCTTGGACTCCTGGCTTCAAGCAATCCTCCTACCTCGGCCTTCCAAAGTGCTGAGATCACAGGAGTGAGTCCCCATGCCTGGTCCATGGTGAGACATTTTTAATTTAATTTAATTTTTTTTTTTTTTTTTTTTTTTTTTTTTTTTTTGCTTCCTGCCGGGCGCAGTGGCTCACGCCTGTAATCCTAGCACTTTGGGAGGCTGAGGCGGGTGGATCACTTGAGGTCAGGAGTTCGAGACCAGACTGGCCAACATGGTGAAACTCCGTCTCTACTAAAAATACAAAATTAGCCAGGGGTGGTGGCAGGCATCTGTAATCCCAGCTACTCGGGAGGCTGAGGCAGGAGAATCACTTGAACCCAGGAGTCAGAGGTTGCAGTTAGCTGAGATTATGCCTTCACACTCTAGCCTGGGAAACAACAGCAAAACTCCATCTCAAAACAAAACAAAACAAAAAAACAGTGTGTCAACTGGTTATGTCACATTTAATTTAAATTTTTTTTTTTTTTTTTTGGAGACGGAGTCTTGCTCTGTCGCCCAGGCTGGAGTGCATTGGCCAGATCTCAGCTCACTGCAAGCTCCGCCTCCCGGGTTTACGCCATTCTCCTGCCTCAGCCTCCCAAGTAGCTGGGACTACAGGCACCCGCCACCTTGCCTGGCTAGTTTTTTGTATTTTTTAGTAGAGACAGGGTTTCACCGTGTTAGCCAGGATGGTCTCGATCTCCTGACCTCGTGATCCGCCTGCCTCAGCCTCCCAAAGTGCTGGGATTACAGGCTTGAGCCACCACGCCCGGCCTAATTTAAATTTTTAATTTTTTTTAGAGACAGAGCCTCACTCTCTCGCCCAGGCTGGAGCACAGAGGTGCGAACATGGCTTCACTGCAGCCTCAAACTCCTGGACTAAGTAATCCTCCCGCCTTAGTCCCCTGAGTAGCTGGGACTACAGGTGCAAGCCACCACGCCCAGCTAACTAAATTTTTTGTAGAAACGGGGTCTTGAAATATTGCCCAAGCCAACCTTGAACTCCTGGGCTCATGTAATCCTCCCGCCTTGGCCTCCCAAAGTGCTGCGATTATAGGCTTGAGCCACTGCACCTGGCCCTATAATATTTGTAATCAAGTAGGTAAATAAGTTGGAGAAACATTACCAAAAGTCTGTGGAATGAAAGCCTGAGGTATAAGTGATATTCTTGTGTGGCTCAGAAATGGACTCAGAAGTCCATTCTCAAAGAGCAGTTCCAGAGGTGCCCTCAGAAAATTCAAGGTTGATGAAATCCAAGACATATAACAAGCCTACTGATTTGGACCCTCTTGGACTAATAAGTCTTCTTTGTGCATTAAAATATTGCATTGTTTCCTTGTAGTTACAATTCACACTCATGCAAGGATGACCAAGCAGCAGGTGTCAGTGAGTGAAAGGGGAGCGGGCTGTGCATCTAGGGCCGCAAGCACAAAGGAGTCCAGTCATGAGGGCCTCACAAATGAAATGGGCCTAGAGTGAGACTCTGAATGGAAAGGAGACTTAGATGAGGGGTAAGGAGGCAGGTTGGTGAAGAGGTTGGGGACTCTGAAAAATGTAGACCTGGCCAGGTGTGGTGGCTCACGCCTGTAATCCCAGCACTTTGGGAGGCTGAGGCAGGCAGATCACTTGAGGTCAGGAGTTCGAGACCAGCCTGGCCAACATGGTGAAACCCCCGTCTCTACTAAAAATACAAAAATTAGCCAGGCATGGCACTGGGCATCTGTAGTCCCAGCTACTCAGAAGGCTGAGGCAGAAGACTCACGTGAACCCAGGAGGTGGAGGTTGCAGTGAGCTGAGATTGCACCACCGTAGTCTAGCCTGGGTGACAAAAAAAAAAAAAAAAAAAGTGGATGTATTCGCCCTCATCACCTCCCTTCCCTTTTCAATAGTACAAATCATGGAGTATTACATTTTATTAAACACAATAATGTCAAACACTGGACAGTAAACAAAACAATCCAAAGTGACTTCATATTTTGCTTTGTGAGATACCACACAGTTTGAAGGGCAGAAAATGCACCCATTTTCCTCATTCGTTTATTTACTAAAAGCCTGCTCCCTCAGAATAAATCTGCATCCATTCCTAGCCAAATCATAGTCAAAGGATGAAAGGAGGAAGAAGAGTCAACGTGAGATCAGGCTGCATAAGCTGTTATGGTTAATCTATGAAGGCCATAGGCCTCCACCAAGGGGAGAGTATCTAAGGGGTCCCTCAGTGACTCAAAAAGAGTTTGGCAGCTTCCATACAGGGCCTCAATTTCCTCTGGAAAATGGGAGTCATAGGAGTGACTATCTAGCTTGTTTAAGGAGCCAAGGACACAGAGAGTTCTGAAGGAGATGCCGGATCTCCCATTCCGAGCCTGGGCACCACCTCCACCACCACCCACCCTTAAAAGCCTTCTTGAAACTCACACTGGCTGTTGGCCTACAACAAATGTTAACTATTTCCCAGAGGGACTGGGAGCAGTATGAGTGGTTTGCTACCCTGACTTCTGACAAGAAGCCTGGCCTGGGTTCTAGCCCTGGGACCTGGTCAACTTCTTCCCAGCACAGAGTGGCCTTTAGCCACTTGCTGGTTTTTCTTGTTACTTCCTGTGTCATTGTGGCCCAATTTTATTTCCTTCCTGTATTTATTCCCTTTACAAAGTGACTTTACATCTCTTCTTGTGAAAATGCATGGTCTGTTTTCTCCCTCCTTGAATCTGGTCTGGCCTGGTGACTTGCTTTGATCAGTCCAATGCATCGGAGGTAATGGCATGCTAGTTTTGAGGCCAGGTCTCAAGAGACCTTGTCCACCTTTACTCTCTCGGAATCCTGCCACGACCACAACAACAAACCCAGGGAACCTGCTGGAAGATAAAAGACCATATGAAACAGAGAGGAATTGCCCTGGTTGAGGCCACCATAGACCAGCCAGGCTCTAGCCAACTTCCTTGAGTGAGTCCAGCCAAGATCAGCCAGGCCCAGCCCAATCAGCAGTATACCCACCTAAGCCACAGACTAGTGAGCTCAATACATGGTTGTTATTTTAAGTCACTAAATTTTGGGGTAGTTGTTACAAGGCAATGGACAATTGATACCCTGTGTTAATTGAGTTTCCATGGATGAGCCATAAGCTTCTTCAGGGCCCATCAGGTTTTTTTATTTAATTTTTGAACCATGTAAGGTTTGAACATGTATGGTTCATACAATTTTTGAACCATACATGAGACTTAAATGGGGCAGGTCAATTTCTTTGTTTCCTCCATCCCAGCTTCTAGCACTGGGACTGAGCACATATTGGGCATTACATAAAGACTTGTTGATTGCTGGGTGTGATGGCTCATGCTTGTAATCTCAGCACTTTGGGAGGCTGAGGCAGGAGAATTGCTTGAGCCCAGGAGTTTGAGACTAGCCTGGACAACATAGTGAGACTCCCTGGGCAACATAGTGAGACTATCTCTACAAAAAAATAAAAATAAAAAATGAGGCAGGAGGATCGCTTGAGCTTAGGAGGTCAAGTCTGCAATAAGCCATGATCATGACTGCACTCCCACCTGGAAAGCAGAGGAAAACCCTGTCTTAAAAAAGAAAGAAGAAAAAAGAAGGAGAAGGAGAAGAAGAAAAGACTTGCTGATGAATCAGTTATTCACTAGAAACTGTCTTGGTTGATTGGGTGACTTTGAGAATACTGTTTTGCTTCCCTGGATAAATGCATTTGTCTCCTGTTTATATCTCTGTTTATTCTTTCCAAGGACTGGATTAGGTATGAATAAAGATGTCAATCTCCATGTCGAAACTTTTCCAGAGCATCTCCTGGTGCGATCTGTGAAGACTGAGTCTTATGAAAATTGAGTCATAGGAAGACTTAATCTACTTTATTTTAAATGCAGAAAAATTGTGAAACAGGTCTTGTGAAACATTTTTGGGTTTAATCACAGTTTGTTTAAATGCTTTTTACCCAGTATGCAAAATAATTCATTCACTTACCACTTTTCTCTGTACTTCTCTTGCAGGGGGAATGTCAGATGTCAGATATTTCAGGATGTAAGACTGAAGTGTGTGGTAGTGGAGGCAGAGGGGTCCCTCAGAGAACATGGCAGCAAAAAAGTATACACCTTGCAATTTTCATTCATTTGGGTTGTAGGTAACACACAGAAGTGCCCTGGACTCCTAAACACCCTGCACAGTGGTCTAACCCTTGTGATGCTTGGCGATGACTACTGGCTTCTAGGTCCCCAGGAGTACACAGAACCTAGAAGGGAGCCCATGCTCTGTGCTATTTCCCATGATGACCCCGGAAGCTTCTCCAACCCACCACCCCCTCTCCTCCACCATCTGAGCTTGTGTCTGGTCCAGTTCTGTGCCTGCACAGCAAGATCACCTCTCCTGAATATCTTAATAGTTGTCTTGCAGGTCCAGGTAAGGAAAACCATGAGCCACTTGTCTTCATGTAGCCCCCTCAGGCTTGCCTGTGAAGCTGAGAGGAGATGGGGAAGCTGGCACTCCTGAAACTGTTGAAAGCCCCAGCACAGGAGTAAGAAGTGGCAACTCACTGGCAGTTCTGAAAAGGCTAACTGTTGCTGAACCAGTCGCTCTCTAAGTGTGTATCCCAGGAGGGGAAGGGGAGGCGGCAGACAGCAGAGGTCAAGCGGCTGGAGCTGGGAGGGGCCACACACCTGAGGCAGGGCTGCTGCCAAAGCAGTCACAGCTGTCTGTTCTCTTCTCAGATGTCTTTTTTTTTTTTTTTTTTTTTGAGATGGAGTTTCACTCTTGTTGCCCAGGCTGGAGTGCAATGGTGCGATCTCCGTTCACTACAACCTGTGCCTTCTGGGTTCAAGCGATTCTCCTGCCTCAGCTTCCTGAGTAGCTGGGATAACAGGTGCGTGCCACCACGCCCAGCTAATTTTTGTATTTTTAGTAGAGATGGGTTTTCACCACGTTGGCCAGGCTGGTCTCAAACTCCTGACCTCAGATGATCTGCCCGCCTCAGCCTCCCAAAGTGCTGGGATTACAGGCATGATAATCCAGCCTCAGATGTCTTTTCAAATAAGCAACACACATGCCTCTGTTAACTAGCATCATTCTGGATTCCTCCTTGTTCTTTTTTTTTTCTTAATTTTTAATTTTTTTTTTTTTTTTTTTTTTTTTTTTTTTTGAGACAGGGTCTTGTTCCATTACCCAGGTTGGAATGCAGTGGCTGATTTTGGTTCACTGCAACCTCGACCTCCTGGGCTCAAGCAACCCTCCCACCTCAGCCTCCCAAGTAGCTGGGACCACAGGCGCATGCTACCACACTGGCTAATTTTTGTATTTTTTGTAGATATGGGGTCTTGCTATGTTGCCCAGGCTGGTCTCAAACTCCTGAGCTCAAGTGATCTGTCTGCCTCGGCCTCCTGAAATGCTGGGATTACAGGTGTGAGCCACTGTACCAGCCCACTCTCCCTCCCCATCCTGTTCTTTATGTTCAATATCCATCCCTGCTCCAGTTTTAATTAAGAGAATTCTCTCTAGTTTAGACATAGACAATGGAGCATGAGAAAGCAGGCCAAGGAAGAAGCAAGGATTACAGGATGTTGTGGGAGGGGGGCAGCAGGAGGGAGGGCATAAGGGAGAGAGGTGTGCTGTTGTGGATGGGTGGAGGAAACAAACAAGAATCCTTGAAGTCAGGTCCTCATCTAGCCTCATCTGCTGGGATTCAGGATCCCCACTTACTGCACCTGACTACTGTTTCATGCCTAAACTGATCTCAACATAATGAGGTTGAAAGGGAAAGCTATTCTCAGATGATTGCAGCCAAAACACAAAGCTACCTGCTAGCAAATCTGGATTAATTTACTTGGGGAGTTCTTGATTAACAGAACGGGGAAATTGCAACAAGTCTGATGGTGAGACAAGTTTCTATGAGATGAATCCCATTTCACCATTGTCTTCCATGACAAAAATTGATGAATGATGAAGAGAGTTTCTGGCCTTGCAAACAAAAATAATTGCAATAATAATGCTAACAGTGAGATAACATTATTATTATTATTTAGAGACAGGGTCTCACTCTGTTGCCTAAGCTATAGTGCAGTGGCCATATCATAGCTCACCGTAACCTTGAACTCCTGGGCTCAAGCAATCCTCTCGCCTTAGCCTCCTGAGTAGCTGGGACTACAGGCCCATGTCATCATGTCTGGCTAATTAAAATTTTTTTTTTTTTTGAGATGGGGTCTTGCTTTGTTGCCCAGGCTGGTCTCAAACTCCTGGCCTCAAGCAATCCTCCTGCCTTGGTTTCCCAAAATGCTGGGATGAGAGATGTGAGCCACTGCACCTGGCTGCAGAACTAACATTTTTTAAAAAAGAACTGAGTATTCATTGTTCATTAAGTATATTATTATTTAAATTTTTATTTATTGAAGTAAAATTCACATTACATAAAATCCACCCTTTTACCATTTTAAAGTGTACAATTCCATGATTTTTAGTATATTCACAATGTTGTGCAGTCATCAGCACTATTCGATTCCAGAACGTTTTCATCATCTTTCTCCCTTCCCCCCGCAAAACAGGCTTGGCGAAGTGGCTCACACCTCTAATCCCAGCACTTTTGGAGGCCAAGGTAGGCAGAGAGCTTGAGCCCAGGAGTTCAAGACCAACCTAGGCAACATAATGAAACCCCATCTCTACAAAAAAATACAAAAATTAGCCAGGCATGGTGATACCTGTCTGTAGTCCCAGCTACTCGGGAGGCTGAGGTGGGAGGATCTCTTGAGTCCCAAAGGTCAAGGCTGCAGTGAGCTGAGATCAAGCCACTGCACTCCAGCCTGGGGGACAGAGCGAGACCTTGCTTCAAAAAACAAAACAAAAATCCAACTCAATAACAAAAAGACAAACAACCCAATTTAAAATGAGCAAAGGACTTGATAAACATGTCTCCAAAGAAGACATGGACAAAGAGCACATGAAAAGATGCTTGCCATTAATCATTAAGAAAATGAAGGTAGGGTGCGGTGGCTCATACCTGTAATCCCAGCACTTTGGGAGGCCAAGGTAGGTGGATCACGAGGTCAGGAGTTCGAGACTAGCCTGGCCAACACGGTGAAACCCCGTCTCTACTAAAAATAAAAAAATTAGCTAGGCCGGGCGCAGTGGCTCAAGCCTGTAATCCCAGCACTTTGGGAGGCCAAGACGGGCGGATCACGAGGTCAGGAGATCGAGACCATCCTGGCTAACACGGTGAAACCCTGTCTCTACTAAAAAATACAGAAAACTAGCCGGGCGAGGTGGCGGGCGCCTGTAGTCCCATCTACTCGGGAGGCTGAGGCAGGAGAATGGCGTAAACCCGGGAGGCAGAGCTTGCAGTGAGCTGAGATCCAGCCACTGCACTCCAGCCTGGGCGACAGAGCGAAACTCCGTCTCAAAAAAAAAAAAAAAAAACAATTAGCTGGGTGTGGTGGCGGGCACCTGTAATCCCAGCTACTTGGGAGGCTGAGGCAGGAGAATTGCTTGAACCTGGGAGGTGGAGGTTGCAATGAGTCAAAATCTGGGCGACAGAGTAGACTCTATCTCAAAAAGAAAAAAAAAAAAAGAAAGAAAAAGAAACAAGAAATGAAAACCACAATGAGATACAACTTCACACCCCTTTGGATAGCTATAATTTTTAAAAATGAAAATAAATGCTGACAAGAATGTGGAGAAAATTGGATCTTCATGCATTGCTGGTAGGAATGTAAAATGATGTAGCCATTGTGGAAAACACTGGGCAGTTCCTCAAAAAGTTAAACTTAGAATTACCATATGACCCAGCAATTTCACTTCTAGGTATATACCAAGAGAATGGAAAGCATATGTTCAAAGAAAATTTTGGGCCGGGCGCGGTGGCTCAAGCCTGTAATCCCAGCACTTTGGGAGGCCGAGATGGGCGGATCAGGAGGTCAGGAGATCGAGACCATCCTGACTAAAACGGTGAAACCCCGTCTCTACTAAAAAATACAAAAAACTAGCCGGGCGAGGTGGCAGGCGCCTGTAGTCCCAGCTACTCCGGAGGCTGAGGCAGGAGAATGGCTTGAACCCAGGAGGCGGAGCTTGCAGTGAGCCGAGATCGCGCCACTGCACTCCAGCCTGGGCGACAGAGCAAGACTCCGTCTCAAAAAAAAAAAAAGAAAATTTTGTACACAAATGTTCATAGCAGCACAGTTTACAATAGGCAAAGATGAAAACAACTTAAATGTCCATCAACAGATGAATGGATAAACATAGAGACAGAAAGTAAAGTAGTGGTTCCCAGGATCCAAGGGGAAGGGGAACAGGAAGTGACTGCTTAATGGGATCTCTATAGATTTGCCTATTCTGAATGTCTTATATAAATGAAATCATACAATATGTGGCCTTTTGTGACTGACTTCTTTCAGTTAGCATAATGTTTTCAAGGTTCATCCATGTTTTGCCATGTAACAGTACTTCATTCCTTTCTATTTTTTTATTTTATTTTGAGACTGAGTCTTGCTCTATCACACAGGCTGGAGTGCAGTCGTGCGATTTTGGCTCACTGCAACCTCCACCTTGGGGGTTCAAGTGATTCTCCTGCTTCAGCCCCTGAGTAGCTGGGACTATGGGCATGCACCATCACACCCGGCTAATTTTTGTGTTTTTAGTAGAGATGGGGTTTTGCCATGTTGACAAGGCTGGTCTCGAACTCCTGACCTCAGGCAATCTACCCGCCTCAGCCTCCCAAGAGCCACAGCACCCAGCCTCATTCCTTTTTATGACTGAATAATTTCATTATATGGCGAGACCACATTTTGTATACACATTCATGTATAAGTTTTTATTTGAACACTTGTTTTCAACTCTCTTAGATGTATGCTTAGAAGTGGAATTGCTGGGTCACATGATAATTCTACATTTAACTTACTGAGGAACTCTCAAACTGTTTTCTATAGTGGCTGTCCCATTTTCCATTTCCACCAGCAATATACAAGGGTTCCAATTTCTCCACATTTTTGCCAACATTTATTTTCCTTTTTAAAAATTATAGCCATCCTAATGGGTGTGAAGTAGCATCTCATTGTTTTGGGATTTTTTTTTTTTTTTTTTTTTTTGGCTGTGTTTCATTTTAGAGACTGGGTTCCCTATGTCACCCAGGCTGGAGTGCAGTGGCATGAACATAGCTCACTGCAGCCTCGAACTCTTGGGTTCAAGGGATCATCCTGCCTCAGCCTCACAAGTAAGCGGGCCTATAGGCGTACATCACTGCACAGGATAAATTTTTTTTTTTTTTTTTGAGACAGAGTCTTGCTCTGTTGTCCAGGCTGGAGAGCAGTGGCGCGATCTCGGCTCACTGTAATCTCTGCCTTCCAGGTTGAAGCGATTCTCGTGCCTCAGCCTCCCGAGTAGTTGGGACTACAGGCACGTGCCACCATGCCCAACAAATTTTTGTTTTAGTAGGCATGGAGTTTCACCATGTTGGCCAGGCTGGTCTTCAACTCCTAACCCCAAGTGATCTGCCCGCCTCAGCCTCCCGAAGTGCTGGGATTACAGGAGTGAGCCACTGCACCTGACCCACAGGCCAATTTTTTAAATTTTTGTAGAGACAGGGTATCACTTTGTTGCCCAGGTTGGCCTTGAACTTCTGGCTTTAAGCCATCCTCCTGCCTCATTCTCCCTAAGTGCTGGGATTGCAGGCATGAACCATAGTGCCTGGCCTCGTTGTGGCTTTCATTTTCGTCTCCCTAATGACTACTGATGTTGAGTGTCGTTTTCTGTGCTTGTTGGTCATTCATGCATCTTTTTTGGAGACATGTCTGTTAAGTACTTTGCTCATTTTAAGACTGAGTTGTTTATCTTTTTGTTGTTGAGAGTTCTTTTTTGTTATTTCTTGTTTTTATTTCTTTAAACCCTTTATTGACCAAGAGAAAGTTCTTTACATATTCTGAATACCAGACCGTTATCAAATATATTATTTGTAAATATTTTCTACCATTCTGTAGGTTGTCTTTTCACTTTCTTGATATATCTCTTAATGCACAAAAGTTTTTAATTTTGATGAAGTGCAGTTTTTTTTTTTATTGCTTTGTTTGTGCTTTTGGTGTCATATTTAAGAAACTGTTGCCTAAAAGGTTATTATTCTTTTTAATCCTAACCTTTGTTCAGCACTTTATAGTCTGGGGTCTGCTTTCATGTATGTACCTTACTTCATTTATAAAGTGACATTTGAGAATGTAAGAGACTTAAATCTTTGAGATAATATAAAACAAAAATGAACTTAAGTGTAACCAAGAATGCTTGCCTAGCCTCAAAACCTATGCCATATAAGTAGGGTGACTATAAAAAGTTATCACTTTTTTTTTTTTTTTTTTTTTTTTTGAGATGGAGTCTCACTCTGTTGCCTAGGCTGGAGTGCAGTGGCGCGATCTCAGCTCACTGCAACCTCCGCCCCTCCAGGTTTAAGCAATTCTCTGCCTCAGCCTCCAGACTAGATGGGATTACAGGTGCATGCCACCACGCCTGGCTAATTGTTTTGTATTTTTAGTAGAGACGGGGTTTCACCAGCTTGGCCAGGCTGGTCTTGATCTCCTGACCTCGTGATTCACCCGCCTCGGCCTCCCAAAGTGCTGGGATTACAGGCATGAGCCACCGTGCCCAGCCAAAAAGTTATCACTTTTAATCAAATTTTTCTCAACATATTTGAGAATAAAAGCATGTGCTATTAATAATTACAATAAGGTAACAGGCATGAACGGGGACTGTTCCATCCAAACTAGAACATATGTTTCCCCTACATATATATATAAAATAGAGACCTGAGTTCTAATGTCAGATTCAGCATTAACTTGCTAAGCTTTCAGCTATACATATGGGGTGAAGTAGATAATTTTTTTTTTTTTTTTTTTTGAGATGGAGTCTCGCTCTGTCACCCAGGCTGGAGTGCAGTGGCATAATCTCGGTTCACTGCAACCTCTGCCTTCCAGGTTCAAGTGATTCCCCCGTCTCAGCCTCCCAACTGGGACTACAGGTACGCGCCACCATGCCTGGCTAATTTTTGTACTTTTAGTAGATATGGGGTTTCACCATGTTGGCCAGGCTAGTCTCAAACTCACCCCGCGCCCAGTTGCAAGTCTTGTTAAAACAAATGACAACTTCCCTAAGTGGAGAGAGGCAAGTAGGTGCTGCCCACTGTTTTTTGACTCCAATGACTGCAATGATTCCCAGAAACTTGACTCCAGTGGTCAGGTGGTGTCCACCTAGTTCAGATAACTATCTATAACCAGAAATACCTGGAGGAGTTCTTTGAGAGTTCAGGAAGGCTTCTCTTGAAGGATTTGGTGAACAGTAAATCCTGTCAGTGAATGTTGTTATCCTGTCCCACCTGCCTCTGTAGCTATTGCTGTATCTCCCTAACCTTCATAGTGAAACTTCTTGGAAGTTGTCTATACTCAGTACTTCCACTTGTTTACCTCCCATTCTCTCCTCAAACCACTGGCATTTGACTTCTGGGGCCTTTACTCTGCTTTAAAACCTCTGTCAAAATCACGAACGACCTCCTAGTTGCTAAATCTAATGTACATTTTCAGTCTTCCTCTGATTTGAGCTCTTTGGAATATTTAGCACTGTTGACTTTCTTAAAAATCCTCTTGGCCTCTTTGGCATCACCCCTGCTGGATTTTCTTCTATGTTCTTAGCTGCTGCTTCTCAGTTGCCCTTGAATAGACCTCATCCCGTGCGTATCCCTTAAATGTCGGTGTTCCTTAGGGTTCTGTCCTGAGCTCTTGACTCTTCTCATGCTATATGCTATCCCTGAACCATAATGCCCATTACTGGGACTTTAATTATTGCCTGGTAATTGACTTCCAAACCTCATCTTTCTTTCCTGAGCTCCAGATCTATTATTCCAGGTGTGCATTTCCATGAGTTTTGCAAATGTATATAATCAAGATTTAGTTCTACCACTCCTCCAACCCTCTTGCCAAATCCCTTGTGCTACCTCTTTATAGTCATACCCTCCCATTTCCTACCCCCAGGCAAACACTGATGTTTTCTCTTCCTATAGTTTCGTCTTTTCCAGAATGTCATATAAACAGAAATTACACAGGCCATGCGAGGTGGCTCATGCCTGTAATCCCAGTGGATGGTGGATCACTTGAGGTCAGGAGGTTGAGACCAGCCTGGCCAACATAGTGAAAGCCCGTCTCTACCAAAAAATACAAAAATTAGCCAGGCGTGATGGCGTGTGCCTGTAGTCCCAGCAACTTGGGAGGTTGAGGTGGGAGAATCGCTTGAACCTGGGAGGTGGAGGTTGCAGTGAGCCGAGATCCAGCCACTGCACTGCAGCCTGGGCAAGACCGTGAGACTCGGCTGGGCGTGGTGGCTCACGCCTATAATCCCAGCATTTTGGGAGGCTGAGGCAGGTGGATCACCTGAGGTCAGGAGTTCGAGCCTACCCTGGCCATCATGGTGAAACCCCATCTCTACCAAAAACACAAAAAATTAGCCGGGTGTGGTGGCGGGCGCCTGTAGTCCCAGCTACTCAGGAGGCCGAGGCAGGATAATTGATTGAAGCTGGGAGGTGGATGTTGCAGTGAGACGAGATTGTGCCATTGTACTCCATCCTGGGGAACAAGAGCAAGACTCCATCTCAAAAAAAAAAAAAAAAAAAAAAACCATGAAAATAAATAGAAATATACAGTATATTGTCTTTCACTTAGTGTAATGCATTTCAAATTATCCATGTTGTTGTATACATTCATAATTTTTTCATTTTTAGTGCCATTGTATGGATGTATCACAGATTATCCACTCCCCAATTGTGGGATATTTACGTTGTTTCCAATTTTTGGTAATTATTAATAAAGCTGCTATATACATTCACGTATAGGTTTTTATGTGAACATCGGTTTTAATTTCACTTGAATAAACAACTAGGATTATTTGGATTGGGGTATATGGTTAAGTTGGGATTCTTGGGTATATGGTTAAGTATATGTTTCCAATTAAGTTTCTTGAAATTATCAGGCCGGGTGCAGTGGCTCACACCTGTAATTCCAGCACTTTGGGAGGCCGAGGTGAGTAGATCACCTCAGGTCGGGAGTTCAAGATCAGCCTGAACAACATGGAGAAACCCTGTCTCTACTAAAAATACAAAATTAGCTGGCGTGGTGGTGCATGCCTGTAATCCCAGCTACTTGGTAGGCTGAGGCAGGAGAATCGCTTAAACCCAGGAGGCGGAGGTTGCAGTGAGCCGAGATTGCACCACTGCACTCCAGCCTGGGCAACAAGAGTGAAACTCTGTCTAAAAAAAGAAAAAAACAGGCTGGGTGTGGTGTGGTGGCTTATGCCTGTAATTCCAGCACTCTGGGAGGCTGAGGTGGGCAGCTACTTGGGAGAGAGGCTGAGACAGGAGAATCGCTTGAACCTGGAAGGCGGAGGTTGCAGTGAGCCGAGATCTCACCACTGCACTCCAGCCTGGGCGACAGAGTGAGACTCCATCTCAAAAAAAAAAAGAAAAGAAAAGAAAAGAAATTATAATTAGTGGCACACAGATTTAAATATATTTGATCCATTTCTATTGCCCTTATTTATGCTCAAATTGTCCTACTTTTGACCAGTGAAGGCCTCTTCAAGTTGACATCCAAGTTCTTTTAACGAAAATCTTGTAGTGTGATGGTTTCTTTGCTGTCTTATATGACAAGATGTTCCAGGCATGTGATGTACATTTCTTGTCCCAACTTGTATTCAGTTTTAACACACTATTGCTGGTGATTGTAGAAAAGACAAGGTATCTGGAAAATGTTATAGCATGACCCATGTGTCCCTAATTCTGTATGATGTTGATCTTTAATTCGAATTTGTTGTATAATTAACAAACACATCAAGTTCTAGATTCTGTTGTGAAAACATCCTCTTGTGTAAAACTAGATATGCATTAGTGTGGGAGTGATAAGAGCCCAGGGAAAAAGGTGGGGAAGAAAAGAATCAAATTAGACATTGGAGCAATGAACCTCCAGATTTTCATGTGTGAATGAGGCATGGGGTGGTGTTGAGAGTCTTGGGGAGGGAATGGTGGCGATATGATGCTTTCCCTTATAATGTTAAGCAAAGAGTTTGGTGCAGCTCCAAAAGTGTGGTCTTCTGCTTCTGGCCACAAGCATCTGAATTCTCTGAGGAGCTCCTTTTTTTCTTTTTCTTTCTTTTTTTTTTTTTAAGACAGGGTCTCACTCTGTTGCCCAGGCTGAAGTGCAGTGGCACGATCTTGGCTCACTGCAACCTCCGCCTCCTGGGCTAAAGTTATCCTCCTGCCTCAGCCCCCCAAGTAGCTGGGACTACAGGTGTGAGCTCCCACACCCAGGTAATCTGAAGAGCTTTTTAAAATACAGATCCCTGGCTTGTACCCTAGACTAGGTGAATCAGAGTCTCTGGGGGAAAGGCCTGAAGTGGTAGGAGCCTAATCTACTGAGGTTTTATTAAAGCCTAACCTTGCTGGGGAAAGAAAAATACCAAACTTTAGCCTCTTTAGCCATCCTGTCCCACCTAAGGTGAAGAGAAAACTAAGAAACCCTGGTAAAGTTAATATATATGCTTCTGTGTAAGTGGAAAGAATGACAACAATGATAGCAGGGACGAGAGGGAAGAATTAGGAATATTTTGTTATTATAAGGTACTTGCAATGTCCATGAGGTAGTATAGTGTTATCTGAAAGTGTAATTGGATTATTTGAAAATGTAAATTGCATATTTGCAAATTCTTGGGCAACCACTAAAACAAAACAAAACAAAGACAAAAGAATAACTGGTATGTTAATAAAGGTGAGAAAAGAGAATCATATAAAATTCTCAATTAAAAACCCAAAAGGTGTCCGGGTGTGGTGGCTCACACCTGTAATCCCAGCAATTTGGGAGGCTGAGGCAGGTGGATCATCTGAGGTCAGGAGTTCAAGATCAGCCTGGACAACATGGTGAATCCCCATCTCTATGAAAAACACAAAAATTAGCCGGTGTGGTGGCGCATTCCCGTAGTCCCAGCTACTCGGGAGGCTGAGGCAGGAGAATCGCTTGAACCAGGGAGGCAGAGGTTGCAGTGAGCCAAGATGGCACCACTGCACTCCAGCCTGGGGGACAAGAGCAAGACTCCATCACACACACACACACACACACACACACACACACACCCCAAAGGCAGAAAATGTGTAGAAAACAAATATAGATAAAAAAATAAGGCTAACAAATAGAAAATAGTAACAAGGCCAGGTGCCATGGCTCACACCGCAAATCCAATACTTTCGGAGGCTGAGGCAGGAGGATCACTTAACACCAAGAATTGAAGAGCAGCCTGGACAACATAGTGAGACTCTGTCGCTACAAAACAAACAAACAAATAAAAAAGCTTAGCAGGCAGGGCGGAGTGGCTCACGCCTGTAATCCCAGCACTTTGGGAGGCTGAGGCGGGCAGATAATGAGGTCAGGAGATCGAGACCATCCTGGCTAACACGGTGAAACCCCGTCTCTACTAAAAATATAAAAAAATTAGCCGGGCATGATGTTGGGTGCCTATAGTCCCAGCTACTCTGGGGGCTGAGGCAGGAGACTGGTGTGAACTTGGGAGGCAGAGCTTGCAGTGAGATGGGGTTCCACTCTATAGAGATGGCATCACTGCACTCTAGCCTGGGTGACAGAGCAAGACTCTGTTTCAAAAAAAAAAAAAAAAAAGCTTAGTCAAGTGTGGAGGTGGGCACCTATAGTACCACTACTTGGGAAGTGGGAGGATCGCTTAAGCCCAGGATTTTAAGGCTGCAGTGAGCCACGATCATACCATTGCACTCTAGCCTGGGTGACAGAGTGAGACTTCAACTCAAAAAAAAAAAAAAAGAAAAAAAAAAGAAAAAAAAAAAGGCCAGGTGTGGTGGTTCACACCTGTAATCCCAGCACTTTGGGAGGCCAAGACTGGTGGATCACTTGAGGTCAGGAGTTCAAGACTACTCTGGCCAATATGGTGAAACCCTATTTCTACTAAAAATACAAAAATTAGCCAGGTTTGGTGGCATGAGCATGTAATCTCAGCTACTTGGGAGGCTGAGGCAGGAGAATCACTTGAATTCAGGAGGTAGCAGTTGCTGTGAGCTGAGATCATGCCATTGCACTCCAGCCTTGGCAACAGAGCAAAACTGTGTCTCAAAAAACAAACAAACAAACAAGAATGACAAAAAAAGAAAGAAAACAGTAACAAATATAGTAGACATTAATTCAACTATATCATTAATCACTTTAAGCGTCAGTGGTCTAAATACACCAATCAAAAGACAGAGGTTCTCAGTATGAACGAAAAACAAGACCCAACTATATGTTGTCTACAAGAAACACATTTTAAATATAAAGACATATATAGATTAAAAGTAAAGTGATGGAGAAGGATATATCATAGATAATACTTATCAAAAGAAAGCAGGAGTAGGTATACTAACGTCAGAAAGAGCAGATTTGAGAAACAAAAGGTAGGCTGGGCACGGTGGCTCACACCTGTAATCCCAGCATTTTGGGAGGCTGAGGCAGGCAGGTCACCTGAGGTGGGGAGTTCAAGACCAGCCTGACCAACATGGAGAAACCCCATCTCTACTAAAAATACAAAATTAGCTGGGTGTGGTGGTGCATGTCTGTAATCCCAGGTACTCGGGAGGCTGAGGCAGGAGAATCGCTTGAACCCAGGAGGCAGAGGTTGTGGTGAGCCGAGATCGTGCCATTGCACTCCAGCCTGGGGAACAAGAGTGAAACTCTGTCTCAAAAAAAAAAAAGTTATCAGGGTATAAATCTACACAGCAAAACATATACAAGAGCTATATGAGTAATACTACAAAACTCTGATCAAAGATATCAAAGAATTATATAAATTGAGAAATATTTCACGTTCACAGATAGGAAGACAATACAGTTAAAACATCTGTTCTTCCAAACCTGATCTATAGATTCAATGCAATCCCAATCCAAGTATCAGCATGTTATTTTTGTGGATGTCGACAAACTGATTGTAAAATTGATATGGAGAGACAAAAGACCCAGAAGAGCCAACTCACTATTAAAGGAGAACAAAGTTGGAGGACTGATACTAGCCAAATTCAAGACTTACTATAAACTACAGTAATAACGACAATGTGGTACTGGTGAAAGAATAAACAATCCAGAAGTAGACTCATAAATATAGTCAACTGATCTTTGACAGAGGAGTTAAAGCAATACAATGGAGCAAAGATAGGTTTTTCAACAAATTATGCTGAATAACTGAACTTTCACACACATAAAAAATGTATCAGGCCGGGCGTGGTGGCTCATGCCTGTAATTCCAGCACTTTGGAAGGCCAAGGCGGGTGGATCACTTGAGGTCAGGAATTTGAGACCAGCCTGGCCAACATGGTGAAACCCTGTCTCTACTAAAAATACAAAAATTAGCCAGGCATGGTGGCGGGTGCCTGTAATCCCAGCTTCTCAGGAGACTGAGACAGGAGAACCGCTTGAACCCAGGAGACGGACGTTGCAGTGAGCTAGGATTGTGCCACTGTACTCCAGCCTCTGTGACAGAGTGAGACTCTCAAAAAAAAAAAAAATTATCTAGACAAAGACATTGCACCCTTCATAAAAATTAACATGGATTGTAAACCTAAATTGAAAATGAACACTATAAAGCTCCTGGAAGACAACATAGGAGAAAACCTAACTGATCTTGCGAATGGCAATGACTTTTTAGGGCAATATCAATAGCATAATCTGTGAAAAATATAATTGATAAGCTGGACTTCATTAAAATTTAAAACTTCTGCTCTTCAAAAGCATGAGAAGACAAGCCACAGACTAGGAGAAAATATTATAAAAGACATATCTGATAAAGGACTGTTATCTACAATATACCTAGAACTCTTAAATCACAACAGGAAAATAACACAATGTAAAAATGGGCAAAATACCTGAACAAACACTTCATCAAAGAAGATATACACATGGCAAGTAAGTATATGAAAAGATGTTCAATATCATATGTCATTAGGGCATTGCATGTAAAACAATAAGATACTACTACACACTTATTTGAACGGCCAAAATTCAAAATACTGACACCACAAAATGCTGACAAGGATGTGGAGCACAGAAACCATCGTTCACTGCTGGTGGGAATGCAAAAAATGATGGAGCCACTTTGAAAATCCGTTCGGTAGTTTCTCACAAAACTAAATATACCATCCAATCCAGCAGTTGCATTCCTTGGGATTTACTCAGATGAATTGAAAACTCATGTCTACACAAAAATCTGCACATGATGTATAGCGGCTTTATTCATAATTGCCCAAACTTAGAAGCCACCAAGATGTCTTTTAGCAGGTGAATGGATAAGTCGCAGCACATCCAGATGATGGAATATTATTATTCAGCACAAAAAAGAAATGAGCTATCAAGCTATGAAAAGACATGGAATAACTTCAAAAGCATATTACTAAGTGAAAGAAGCCGATGTGAAAAGGCTGCATACTGTATGATTCCAACTATATGCGATTCTGGAAAAGGCAAAACTATGGAGACAGTAAAAGTAGCAGTGGTTGCCAGTGGTCAGGGGACTGAGAAGGATGAATAGGCAGAGGACGGAGGATTTTCAGGGCGGTGAAACTATCGTGTATGATACCATAATGGTGGATACATGTCATTATATATTTGTCAAAACCCATAGAATGTGCAACACCGAGAGAAAATGCTATTGTAAACTATGGACTCTGGGTGATAATGATGTGTCAAAGTAGGGTCATCAATTGTTACCAAATGTACCACTGTAGCACAAGATGTCCATAAGGGGACAAGTTGTGTGTGTATGTGCCTACGTGTACAGGGGATATATGGGAACTCTCTACTTTCTGTTCAATTTTGCCCTGAACCAAAAACTGCTCTAGAAGTGTTCGTTAATAACAGTAAAAGACAAAGACCCTTCTGACCTAGGGAATCTCTGGTGATGGAGGGGGAGGACGAAGTAGTCCCCTAGAAAGTGGAAATTTTACAAAGTTCTTCAACTGATTTTGTAGAGCTAGGTTTGGAACTGCTACCCTACTTTATGCTACTCGCCTAAGTAGTGGTTCCCAAACCAGGTGTCAGGCTTCAAGGCTGTGCAATATTCCTCATTACACTGTCCTGGCCCCAAACACATGCTTTCCCCTCTCCCCATAAATCAAGACTCTAAAATGCAAAAGGTAGAAGAGCAGCACTTTCCCGTGTACTGAATATGGCGGAAGGGAGAGCAGTCAAGCATGGACTGGCTATTCTAAGCCCCAAATGGGCTGAAGCTGATAACGCTTTGAAGATCGACCACGGCAGGAATATCTTGTTTTCTTTAATCCATCAGGGGGTTGTCCCACTTATTGAGTCCCACAGCTGCGGTAGAGCACGGAGGGGGCCTCCCTGAAAGTCCTCCGCTCCAGCTCTGCGATTGGCGCTGGGGGAACAGGAGGGGAAGCGGGCGCTTTGCATCGAGCCTGCAACGTGGGGCCCGGGCA